>NW_028261387.1:43287492-43624158 GCF_051295495.1 Thamnophis sirtalis | reverse complement strand
GAGATTTGAACCGCTGAACTGCTGATCTAGCAGTAGCCTGCAGTGCTGCATTTAACCACTGCGCCACCTTGGCTCTTATAAAGGAGAACACCCCCACCAATTCTGGCATGACTACTGCATATAAACAGGAAACAAACCCACAGATGCTAACACTGATGTTACCTAGTTGGATAATGAAACATCTGTAAACAACAATAAAGCTTAGAAAGCACCAGAGACTCTATTGTTCAATTCTGGGCTACAGATATTCTCTTCCATTGGAAGCTTTTGCTTTTGTAGGCTGGCTCAGATAGGCAGGATGTAAGGCAAAGAGAGATTTATGAATGATTGGATAGCAGTATACCTGAGTAGTGATGGCTTAATGGCCAGCAGCTGTATAAATTTGGGCTTTCGCTATTCCTTGATTGGTATCCAGTGATTTGCACAAAATTCTTTCTTGTACTATTTGAAAGCAGGTTTCCTATCTTCCAATAGGTAATTACCTATTTTATAGTGTTCAACAATAAAATAGAAGGTATGCACATGCTATTAAGACCTGGATTGAATTCCTGATGAGACAGCTGTGGCCTTTTCTAAGACAGGAAGCTTAATCAAATTATCCCAGTGAGATTTCACCATTCCATGCATATGTTTTACAGACAATTTCCTCATACTTATGCAGGAAGCCAGTAAAAACACACACACACGCATACACAAACGAATGATTTTGTTGTGCTAAATGATTTGCCAATTTTTAAAAAGCAACTTGGATTGTAGGTTGAAGAGGGGTGCAAGAGGAGCCAAGGTGGCGCAGTGGTTAAATGCAGCACTGCAGGCTACTGCTAGATCAGCAGTTCAGCGGTTCAAATCCCACCGGCTCAGGGTTGACTCAGCCTTCCATCCTTCCGAGGTGGGTAAAATGAGGAGCCAGATTGTTGGGGGCAATATGCTGACTCTCTGTAAACCGCTTAGAGAGGGCTGAAAGCCCTATGAAGCGGTATATAAGTCTACTGCTATTGCTATTGCTATGATGGTCGGTGGGGGAATAATTAGGCTACACATAGGTACACATAGGTTGATACTTCCTTGGTATCAGGTACCAGGCAGAAGTTGGGTGTGAATCTGATCTCTGCTTAAAGCAAGGATGAGTCTTTGCCCTTCTGACATTAAGAAACTTAACGTGCACCAAGTATTTTTAATCAGCAAGGACAATATTGTTTGAGCCAGTGTTTATTAGAAGTGACATGTAGCCCCACTATGCAATTTTTAGACTTGACATTATGCAACTTAGTGTACAAAGCATGACTAATATCCCTGCTACTTTGAGAACAAAAACTAGAATTAGGGAGTAAGACACCAGAAAGCTTAGCAGAACCTTTTTTAATAGTGGTAAGACCATCCCTGATAAGTGAAGAGAGCACTGTTAGATGTTAATCAAATGGATTCTGCCAACTGTTAGAAGTATTCTTTGAATTGTTATAAGAAAAGAACTGTTGGAAAGCTAATGGTTGTTGAATCCTAAAGCTCTTGAACTCAGATCTCAATTCATTCTGGTATTTCCTTCTTAAATAGGAAGGAGAGCAAAACTATATGAATGAATATTTCCACACTACTACTATTTTTGTTTTCCAGTTTCCCCAAAACAATTCAAAAGATAACTTGTTATCATTTTTATTTCTGTTCTCTTCACATTCTGAAGGCACAAGAACACCTTGAGTCATTCAGAGTTCATCTCTAGGAAATCAAAAGGATGGTACAAAAATATGAACAATGTCCCATTCCCTGAGCTATCATCAGTCCTGGATCAACAAACATGTTTTCATCTCTACTCCACACAAAAGAGAAACGAGTTAACTTGATGGTGCCAGCATCCAGCTGTATTTTCAGCTGGTGTTCTGTACATTTGATTGTTTACAAATAAATACTGAACGGTTGACCTTAAGGAAAAATTCTTAGCTGCAAAGATGCTATTCCTCCGTTGCTCTGAAAAGCCTCCTGCAAATTACCACGATGAAACTAGCATGTTGGTGTTTCTGCAACCAGAGCTTTCTCCATTATTTCTAAGCATTCTTGCAAATTTACTAGATTAGCTGGAGTGGGGTTGAGAGTAATTGTCTGGAATGCTTACAGAGAAGTATCTTGAACAGAATATAGAAGTTGCACAAGGAAGGAGCTGTAAAATGATGACTGCTTTGAGATGTGGTGACACAAATCTTCCCAGCAACAGAAAAATAGGCTACCTATAGAATTAAAACATTACAAATGGAAATTTTAGCTGTAGCTGAGCCAGCGACACAGATGACTGTGTGGGATTGTACAGGCACAGAGTTGATTTTTGGAATGGTGCAAAGACACTGTATAAATCAATTGTACCCATATACATACACACTGTTTTATGTAGATCTCTAGTAGGAAAGCAAGGCAGATATGAATTGACATGCTGGTCTAGTGAGGAGATGCAGAACATCTGTTGATTTGAGAGGCCCCAGCATGCTTTGCCTAGCATGTTGAAGGCTATGTTTCAAAGTGAGCATTCCTTAGCCCTCCATAAGTTCTACAATACGCAAAAAGATACAACATTTTCAACTTGATAGGTCATTCTGGTGGGTCTACAGAGGGAATGCCGATAGACAATATTTTTGCATTTCTGATCCCGGGCAACATGTTTTCAGCAAATTATTCAACCACAATATATATTACAGCAAACATATCAGCAGCACATCCTAAAATAGCTTGGCTGCTGTGTCTCCATCGTATTTATCAATTAGAAATACATTGATTCTAATCATGGAGCCTTCTTTGACATGAGTGACACTGACAGACCAGGCTCCGGGAAAATTAATCTGATCCTTTTAAAACATAGAATGCAGCCTTTCTATATACCGTTGGTTCAAGTTACTTTGTCCAAAGACACAATGGACACATGAAATAGTTTGCATATGAATATTTAATTCTTAAATACCTTTGTTTTCTCAGAGGGGCACAAGGAGAGTGGAGAAAATGGAAATTACGAGAGTGTTAGCTAGCCACTTTGCTTAAATAGCATAGCAATAATTGAGCTGCCCAGAAATCATCTGTGCTAGTGGTTTTTCTGCCTTGCCAGTAAGATTTTTTTGTGGTTAGAAACAGGACATCAGTTAGTGTTAGCTTATTGTAATAAATAGATATTTGGATCAAGTACAGTCGTAGCAGAAAAAGCAAACCTTTAATTCCTGCAGCATTTATGGAAACACAGAACGGTCAATCAAATGTTCATCTAGTTTTACCCATTTCAGCAAATAAACAAATATATCCAAAAGATTAGGCTACAAAGTTATGTGTGTGCAAATGCCTCGGTCTGAATGGAATGTATTAATTTTGTGTAACAGTTATTAGGTATTTTTTTTAAAGGTTCAGGACTAAAATAGAAATCAGTTCAGTTTGGGGAGTGTATTCTGAAAAATACAATTTCCTGTATACTTATTAGGGAATATCCTGCAGAACCTATTTTTGAAGGGACATGCAGAGGTTCAGGTTGCAAGTTCCTTATTCTTGCAATCTCCACTCCCTCTTCTGTCTCTCTAATAAAGTAATAGTTTAGAGAGAGGCACCTGGTTGATACGTGTCAAAAATCCCAACAGATTCAAATAAGATTGGAAAGACTCCAGCCTGGCATTCCAAGTTGCTGCCAGTGGTCTGTGCAGATAATGAACTATGTAGACCAAGATCTCATGCAATATAAAAACAACTTACTGAGTGCAGTGACCCCATGTATCAGCCACTTGAATTTTGCAAAGCTCACCCTGCAGCAATTCTATGTGAAACTTTAAAATCAAGGCAAATATAACTAAGTTACTTTTGGTTCTTATTCTCATAGTAGATTATTTGAATTTAATTGTTCCTAGATCTCTTCTTTCAGTAAAACATGGACATGATGAAAGGAACTGAGGGCTGGTTCACTTTTATAGCACTTACTTTGCCTGTCTGTGGGTATGTATGAAGCATTTGTGTACTCCGTTGTGTATAAAAAGTACACTGTACTGCTATGGCTAAATAGCATATTGTTTTTATGCCAGATAGGATTGTCAAGGTTCCGACTGACGAACCCAACCATGCCAGCTCTAGAGACAATCAGATCTCTTTAAGCATAATTTTATTGAGTACATCATTTCAGCATGCATGAAGCAAAATCAACTCTTTACTAGTTCCTGCGGTTTTCACCTAATTAAACAATGACTTCTTTCCCCTCCTCCCTCAACCAGGTCATATTGTCCAAATAGGTGTTCTGGTGTCATTATGGCAACTCCTTCAGGCCCTTGCCAAACATCTGTTGAGATGGCCTTGGTTCCCATGGGATGGTTTCTTGTTGTCTGGGCTGGCATTCCAAACCTCCCCCATTAGTCTGTGGCAAGCTGAGAAACGAAAAGATGGCTGCAACAGCAGGGCACACTTTGAAGTTTGACAAGGGTCTTCTATGTATTTTGAACTGGTTGACTATTCCTGTTTTATACACTTTCCCCGCCCCCCATCCATCTATTACAAGCTGCTCTACTAACTTGAAATTTTATGATCTCAGATCAGTGTTCCTACCAGTTCGGCCCGGTTCCCTGGTTGCCGCAGTCGTCTCTGCCATCTTGTTTTTTAATTCTGTGCATGCACAGAAAAATTTCTATTGAATTGCGCATGCACACAAACAAATCGGCAGTAATGCGGCTAGAACCCACCTCTGTCTTAGAGGCTAGGTTAGTGCTTTGATTGCCAGGAACTGAAAGTTCAGATTACTGGGAAATGACCTGATATACCTATTTCATCATTAATCCCCCCTCCCCGCCCCCAAGATTTGCCCTTTATTAGCAGTGTGAGATTTTAGAAGCAAGATTAGATTTGCATAGATTTTCTCTTTCATAGAGATGTTCCAGTCAGCTCAAGACAGCTGTACTTAGCTTGTGCCTTGTATAAGTAAAACAGCTATTAGAGATTAAACACTTCTCCTTAGAACTAATGTGCTTTTTAGCTGAGGCACTTCCAGCTGCAAGCCAGAGTGATTGATCATTGAGTGATGTAGTGTTGTCATGCATATGTGAATCAGTTGGAGTGATTTCTAATCATAATGTGGCTATAATAAATAAAACTACTGAAGATACTGTGCAATAATATGAAACTCTGGAGGTTTCAGTCCCCCTTCAACTGGCTTTGCTATTTTTTTCCTCAAGTCTAACAGCAGTTGTTTAACAGGACGAAGTTTAACCACTAAATTTTTTCCCAAGAAGGAACTCTAGTTCTGGAGAGAGGAGAATTCATTTGGCCCCTTGAGGCATATTGTTCCATCAGGAAAAATTTCAGTTCAGAGCATTGCCTTCTCATAAGAGATCAGCAATGGATGGGAAAAGAGTTATCTGTTAATGTGTTCCTTTTAAGTTCAAAGAAGAGGCTGGCCTGCCAATTAAAGCTATGAATTAAAAATACACTTATTTAATTATCAGCCGGATTTTCCTAAACTTAGACATGCCACTCCCTTTGTCTACACCCATTTTTTAACTGGTAATATAAGAATAATCTGATTTCTCCTTTTCCAAACTGAGTATAAATATATATCCTCATATTACAGCTATTTGTTCAGTGATTGCTGAAAGTTACAACGGCACTGGTAAAAAATGACTTATGACAGCTCCTCACATTTATGACAATCGCACATCTCATAGTCACAGGTTCAGAATTCAGGCACTTGGCAACTGATATGTATTTATGATCGTTGTAGCATCCCAGGGTGCTACATCATCATTTGCAAGCTTTCCAGCTGGCTCCTAACAAGTAAAAGCAATGGTGAAATCCAGATACACTTAATAACCGCATGATTGACTTAGTAACTGCAGCAATTTGTTTAATAACCATGGCAAAAAGGCCATAAAATCAGGTGCAACTCACAACCATCCTGCTTAGCAATGGAAATTCTTGCCCCAATTGTGGTCATAAGTTGAGAAATACCTGACTAGCTTGGGTTACAGTTTCTCCAAAAGGAAAGGATATTTTCAGGGACCAATTAGTCCTGGTGATGCAGTGGTTAGAATACAGTATTGCAGGCTAACTCTGCCCACTGCCAGGAGTTTGATCCTGACCTGTTTGATCCTGGCTGTATTTGGTATTTCTGTAACCTAAATTGCTGAAGGCTGTGTTATAAGTCTTTTTGCTGTTTTTTACTTCATTGATACTGAAATGTTTTGAGATTGCATGAATTAATTATTCCCTCTTTATTAAGCCTCAAGAATGGCATTCTTACTATATCTTTGATTTAATTTCCAATGTCCTAAACTTTTATTAAACTAATGGTAAAGTAAATGGTCCACTATGTAGATTTAATGTGTTAGCCAGAAACAGATGTGTTCCAGAACAATATTTGTACAGTCAAAAATGTGTGTGTATGTGGCGGAGGGGGGGGGTCACCTTTCTTTTTGTGAGCAGATGCTACCTTGTGGTGATCTGATGATCCTTCTGAAAATGAAAATGCTCTTTGTGTAGTTAGTCAGATATAGTACTCTCCGTTCCCACTGTGCTTTTGTCTTATTCTTCTCGGTCAGCCAAGCCACCCTATGTGCATCTGGGCATTTTTGGAGGCCTTTAGAAAGCTGAATGAATCATCACTGCTCTTCCCTTTGAAGCAGCTTTGGAACCTCCAGAAGAAAGATCCCATTTTTCTCATTTCATGTCGCTACAAAAAAGTTTATTTTAAATCCATTCAAGTCCCAGTAGTCAATGGGAAGCAAAAGGTATTTAATAGTGTGTCAATGCCAGATCTATTCAATCAAAACTAACCCCAAGGCAAACTTTGGTCATGAGACAGAACTGAAAAGGGGGATTGGTTGGAGTTTATTTTATTGCCTGCTTGTAATCTTTTACTGTGAAAGAATCTGAAAATGCTTGTTTTTTCAGGACTCTTGAATCCTCAGTGACTGTCACTAGAAGCTGGGATTGGCTCAAGAAATGTTCCTGTTAAAAATGTATACAAGGAGAATGTAAGCTGGAAGGACCTATCAATTTGCTGTAATCCTGCTTGCTGTGTATTCAATATATAAAAATGTATCTGAGACATCCAGGGTTACTCCATACTATCAATGTCAAGATGGGCTGTCAACCAGTACAAGCATTTGGAATGTTTCACAATCAGCGTTTTATTGTGTGGACCAACTTGTTGGCCAGCATTGCTGCTATTTCACTGTAGAAATGTGAATGGTTCCTGGACTTCATTACAGATGGACACTGCTAATCTTAGATACCTTCCAGCAGACTCCTGCAGATGCTTCAACATGTAAGTGCCAACCTAGCATTGTCTGCAGATAGTATTTTGTTTTAGACTCTACTGTGTGTATTCCTGGCTTCTTCAGTAGGAAATTCCCTTTCTGTATATGATATTCATGGAACTATTTGGGAATTTGAAGCCACAAGATGTTGCAAGGTGAAAGTAGCTTGTGGATGTATTTAAGGAAAAAGAAGAACCATTAGACTGTTTCCCCCTCAGTGCTGTTACTGCATTCCCAGACAGTATTTAGAACTATTATCTTCTGTGCTGTACACATGGCTCTTCTTGTCAAACTATAAAAAAGTCTTAATAAAAAGATCTGGGAACTAAATTACAACTTTGGGTATTTTTCTGTGGCCTTTTAAAAAATAACTTGTTTGATGAACCACCACAACTAGCATAAGGTTTCACTGGATTGTCTTGACACTGAAATGGATCTTGATTATCTACACAAGACCCTTTGCATTCATATCATAGCCTCTCACACTCTCTAGCAGTCCCTGAGGAATAGCAATAGCACTTAGACTTATATACCACTTCATAATGCTTTTACAGCCCTCTCTAAGCGGTTTACAGTGTCAGCCTATTGCCCCCAAGAATCTGAGTCCTCATTTTACCCACCTTGGAATGATGGAAAGCTGAGTCAACCTTGAGCCAGTGAGATTTGAACTGCAGCTAACAGTCAGCTGAAGTAGCCTGAAGTACTGCACTCTAACCACTGCACCATCTTGGCTCAGAATCAAGTCTCAGAAACCTTTTGACTCAGAAACAGGACACTGATCTTCTCAATGCTTTATTAACTGCTTGATAGCCTCTTTAATTGAAAGTGTTTGTACACCTTTATATGTTAGCTCTTTCTGAAATAGCCAACAGAAGTTAGGTCTAGGCCTCAGATCCTCAAAAATGAGACCCCCCCCCTCCCGTATGAACTCCTCCAGTGGAACTGCCGTAAGTCACCAGGAAACAACTGTCCCTTTCCCACTCCATAATGCAAAGTATTTCACTTTGATTTTCTTCCAGCATGACCATGGCATTAAGTGTCTATGCCAGGGGGTAATAGAGAATCCTGCTTTGGGCATGGTTTGTATACCATGCACTTCCCTAAAGAAAAACTTTCAAAATGTCATGTGTGCATTCTTCCTTTTGGTACAATATGCAGCGTCATGTTTTAGATGAAAGTGAGCCCTGTCAATTACTCTCCTTTCTCAGAAATGACATTGTCTGACTCTTAGGTATAATCACTATGATAAATCTCTGAACAAAATATCTTCACTTTTTTAAAAAAAATAATAATAGTTGCATTGGTTTGTGGGGGACACAGCCCAATCCTTCCCACTCTGACAATTTTCTTTCAGAAGCTACAATTTCTTTAAGGGTAGGGGACAGGTAGTATAAAGCTATCTGCAGATTTTTCCTATTAAAACGAGAAGCAATGAGTAATTATTTTAATCAGAAAAACAGCTTGGTATGGAAAAAGAAATCCTTGGTTGCTATGTCTACAATTAATATAAAAACAAAAGACTAGATGTACAGTGCAGGGACCTTCCAAATTGCATCTAATTTAGTCCATCTAAAGATATATAATCTTCAGTTTTTATATGTTGGCAATGATAATAATAATAATAATAACAACAACAACAACGCCGCCGTTGCCGGTCCCAAGCCCGGATGAGAAAGGAGGAGGGTTGGGGTCAGGTTGGCATCTGGTCCCGTAAAAAAAAACCCGCCAACCCATACAATATGGTGAAAAAAACAAATAAGAATTCCATACCGCATCGGTCGTCGCGCGGGTTAACAAGGGCCGCGGCGGATGTTGGGGTCCCTGGACATCCGTTGACAAGTGGGCTACAAGTGGACCAGCCAACAAAACGACAAAAATATAGTGCAGATGAAAACCGTGCCATAATGGCCTGTTACTACAACTCAGAGCCAGAAAAAAGAGGCTATTTAAAGCGAATGTATGATTATGGAAACAACAATATCCAGATTCAAATGTTAGTGAACAACGACTAGCAGATCAAAGGCGATTTATTATACGGAATAAAGTGTTTAGTGAAGATGAACATGAGGAAATTCAGGCAAATTGCAAAACCCAAAAAACAATATCACAAGCGGAAATAACTGATATTCAAGACAGAACTAAAGACATTATAGTAGAACTCCCAGAAGAAGCTCTCGGGGAGGAAATAACATCACCACCACTAGAACCAGTTATCACTGAACCAACTGATGAACTAACTCAAAAACAAAAAGAATTGAAGGATAAGATCATGGAGCATTTTCTGCTTAATGAGGAAAGGCAACGTTTACCATCACTAAAAACTGTGCCTAAGAAAATTTTGGCCCCTATCATGAAAATGGTTAATGCAGTGTTTTCAACAATTGAACCGGGATCCATCTTGGAAACAAACCAGTTAATGTACAGCGCAGCTGTAATAGTCACTAATGAACTAGGCATTAAAATTAAAGTACCTAGTCACACAACAGAAAAAGCATCAAAGCCAAAGTGGAAAATCCGTTTAGAACAAACAATCAAAAAATTAAGGGCAGATGCTAGTAACTTAAAGAATATGCATGAGCAACGGCTTAAAAACAACAAAATCATAGATCGGCTAATCAGAAGATATAGATTGGATACAAGAAACATCAATGAAGCTGTAGAGATTGTAAAACAGCAGATAACAACAACAGCTAGAAAAATTGAAAGATATGAGGCACGAATCATCCAATATAAACAAAATCAGCAATTTCGATCAGACCAACGGCGTTTTTATCAAAGTCTTAATGTGAATGGTGACACCAAAAGTGAAAAACCAGAAAAACAGGCCACAGTTGAATTCTGGAAAGAATTGTGGGAAAATGCAAAGGACT
Source organism: Thamnophis sirtalis (assembly GCF_051295495.1). Lineage (NCBI taxonomy): Eukaryota > Metazoa > Chordata > Lepidosauria > Squamata > Natricidae > Thamnophis > Thamnophis sirtalis. Next base: position 43,614,035 of record NW_028261387.1, on the reverse strand, counting down.
ACAACAAGGAAGCAAAGTGGATACATGACTTTGAGAAAAGCATTGGCAACAAACAAATGCAAGTATTAGAAATAACAACTGAGATGGTCAAAAATCGAGTTAAAAAGGTAAAGAATTGGACATCACCTGGAAAGGACCAATTACATGGTTTCTGGCTCAAATATCTGACCAGTTTACATGCAATATTGGCCAGGCAACTGAATGAAATTTTACAAAAGGGCCAAATTGGTGAATGGTTGACAACTGGAAAAACATACTTGATTCAGAAAGATGCAACTAAAGGAACAACACCTGAAAACTACAGACCAATAACATGCTTGCCAACAACCTTCAAATTACTCACAGGCATTATTGCAGATAACATGATGGATTATTTGGAAACAAACAACATCTTGCCAGTAGAGCAAAAAGGCAACAAAAGAAGGAGCAGGGGCACAATAGATCAGCTTCTAATTGATAAAATGATATTAGAAAATTGTAAGAAAAGAAAAACGAACTTGAATATGGTCTGGATTGATTACAAAAAGGCATTTGACTCACTGCCACATAGTTGGATCATAAAATGCTTAGAAACAACTGGCATTAGCAAAAATATTACATCCTTTAGTGAAAAGGCGATGAAACAATGGAGAACTGAGTTGGCAGTAGGGAATGAGATCTACGGAATGGTTAATATCAAGCGAGGAATTTTCCAGGGTGATTCACTTTCACCTCTTCTCTTCATCATCACGATGATCCCACTATTAGTAATCTTAAAAAAAATGAAATTAGGCTACCAAACAGCCAAAGAAGCTGAAAAAATTTCGCATTTACTATATATGGATGATTTGAAACTCTATGGAAAGTCAGAAATAGAAATCCAATCATTGACAAACACAGTCCGAGTATTCAGCACCGATATTTCAATGCAGTTTGGCATGGAAAAATGCACCACTGTATCCATAAAAAGGGGCAAAATCACTGCATGTGAGGGAATTGAAATGCCCAATGGCCAATTAATTAAATGCAAAGAAAATGAAGCCTACAAATACTTAGGCATTCTGCAGTTGGATAACATCAAGCATGGAGAAGTAAAAACTATTGTCAGGCGAGAGTACACCAACAGAGTTAGAAAATTTTGAAATCTAAATTGAATGGTGGAAATACAATCAAGGCCATAAATACCTGGGCAATACCAGTTAACTGGACACAAGCTGATTTGGACATTTTGGACCGAAAAACCAGGAAACTAATGACAATGCACTACAGTTTACATCCACGTGGTGATACTGATAGACTGTACCTGCCCCGAAAATCAGGTGGCAGAGGATTATTACAAGTGAAGCAAACAGTTGAATAAGAGATTATTATTTAAAAGAAAGTCAAGAACATCTATTAATCGAAGTAAAGAACAAAAATCTACTGAAGGCCCAACAGACGAAACAAGAATACAGAAAAGATGTGATAAAATCAAGAATGGAGAGTTGGCAGAACAAAGCACTGCATGGCCAATTTCTGGAAAAAATAAAAGATAAAGTGGACAGTGAACAAACTTGGTTATGGTTAACAACAGGTACATTAAAGAAAGAAACAGAGTCACTAATCCTGGCTGCGCAAGAACAAGCTATCCGCACAAATGCCATTAAGGCCAAAATCGAAAAATCCTCTGATGATGCCAAATGCAGACTTTGCAAAGAAGCTGATGAAACTGTTGATCACATACTCAGCTGCTGTAAAAAAATCGCCCAGACTGATTATAAATTGCGGCACAATTCAGTAGCACAAATGATCCATTGAAATTTGTGCAAAAATTATAATATTAAAACAGCAACAAACTGGTGGGAACATCAGCCTGAAAAAGTAACCGAAAATCAGATGGTCAAGATCTTGTGGGATTTCCGTATACAAACCGACAAAATACTGGCGCATAATACACCAGACATCACACTGGTTGAGAAAAATAAGGTCACAATCATAGACATCGCAATACCAGGTGATAGCAGGGTCGCCGAGAAGGAACATGAAAAAATCGCAAGATACCAGGACTTAAAAATCGAAATTCAACGACTATGGCACAAACCAGCAGTGATAATTCCAGTGGTAATTGGCACACTGGGTGCTATTCTAAAAGCACTGGAATTACATTTAAAACAGTTAAAAATTGACAAAATCACCATCAGTCAGATGCAAAAAGCCGCACTGCTTGGATCTGCACGCATATTACGAAAATACGTTACGACGTCCTAGGCCCCTGGGTGGGGCCCGACTAATCTGGCGAAACAACTGGCCGCTGTGATACAATTGTATAATAATAATAATAATAATAATAATAATAATATATATATATATATATATATATATATATATATATATATATATATATATATATATATATAATATTATAAATATATAATATTATTATATATTTTTACAAGGAACTTAAAAAACTATTAACGCCTTCTACTATTATCCACAAGGCCATTGGGAAGAAAAGATTAAGCACATTGCTTAACCAAAGTACACCCAGTATTTATTAATTTTCAGTTATATTTTTATGGCTTCCCTGCTTCATTATTCTCAAAACAGCTGTAACCTAAATAGGTCGGTTAGATTGAGAAACTACTTATTCCCAATCTTTGTATGGGCTTCCTGGCTTTGTGGGGATTTCTCTAAATTTCTGGATCTAATCAAACATGTCACATTAACTTTTTGACCCATGCAGGAGAATTATTTCCTGTTTTGAAATCTTCAACAAAATGCTGCTCTATAGGTGCTCAGTTTCATATTTCAGCCAATCAGAGTTGCATTCTAAGATAATTTGATTTTGCTGACGTAATTTTTTGCTTGCTTGAATATCCAGTATCCAGGTGCCATTGAGCATGCTCAGTCATTACTTGATTGTTTTGGAAAATTTCTTCTCAGTTTTATTCTTAAAGATGTGTTGTTCTGAAAAACCTGCAGCTATGTCAAGGTTGTGGATACCCCACTTGGTTGCAAAAGCAAGATCACACACACCTTTTAAGTCTGGTAGAGGAAGGGATTCCCCTCTAAGGAATAAATACTGACTTTACATGTTGTAGTATCAACATTGTTTTCATTAGATGGGATCACTGTGATTTCCATTGACTAAAATAATCATATAGAGTTATGAGAGACATCTATGAGAGATATATTTGGTCCAGTGATTAAAGTACCGATAGAAACAAGGAGACTGGGAGTTTAGTCCTGCATCAAATCTGGCTGGGTGACTTCAGTCACTCTCTCTCTCAGCCCAACCCACCTCACAGAATGGTTGTTTTGGGGAATAATATGAGGAGAAAGGAATATTAGATGAGTTTGTCACCTTGAGTTATTTATAAAAATGATAAATATTAATGTCTGTAAATCCTTACAGAATATACACAAAATAAATATGAAAATTGGGAAAAATACTCCTTTGTGGATCAGAGAAAAGATTCTATTGCTCTCTGTCAACAAAACATTTAAAACTGATTCCCTCCCAGCTTGTTGAGCCCATCATTCCAAGCCATCATGGCAACTGATGGGAGCTATAGCCCAACTCTGCTGGAGAGTACCAGATTGAGGAAAACTAATGTAGTGAAATATCAGGTTTCAGCTCTTCAAAAAACAAAAAACAAAAAAACAAGCTGCACTGCCAGCTGCATGTTGCAGCATCGGTACATTATTATTAGAACAGTTTATATACCTTCCAAAGCTACTATATCACACTGTTTGCCAAGCAGGAGGTCCTTTTACATAATAACATGAACCCAAATTGCTAAGTAAGATGATTGCTTGTTTGCATGTGTGTTAAATGCAGAGTCATCCAAGCAAATGGGATTGAACCACTGGGGAGCATTGCCTTTTCAACTCCCCATTCAACTGCTTTTTACATTATGACTTGAGAGATGTACATTCCGTGACAGGCATTATTTTCCCTATAGTTTCCTCCTGTATGGGCTGCTACCTTTGAAAATGTTTTGAGGGACACTGCTGTTCCTCTGTCTGTTTCAGTTATGCTTGGTAGCCTGGCTGAAGAGAACTCTAAAGGTCAGGAGGAGGATAATTGAGCTACAGGTAGGATACAGGAGAACTATTAGCTTCACAAGGGTCCAATGTGAGATGGTACATCCTACTAGAGCACCAATTCATGGCTAAAAGAGCAATATAAACCTTCTATTCCAGGGGTGTCAAGGTCAAGGCCCATGGGCTTGGATCTGACCTGTGGGGCTACTCTGGAAACAGCGAAGGACTGGTCTGCAGTGCCTCTGACAGCCAAAAAGGGAGTTCAGGAGGAACGCATGTGGCCCTCCCAAGCTCCATTTTCACTGGCTGAGGTTGCAGGAGGCCATTGCAGTCTAAAATGGAAATCGGGATCGCATTTTTGCTGGCAGAATGCTCAGACCACCACAGGTGGCCCTGTCACGAGTAACATCAAGCTGGTCATGTCCACCCCTGCCTGCCAAGGTCAAACACAACCCTGATGCGGCCCTCAATGAAATAAGAGTTTGACACCCCTGTTCTATTCCAATTCTCCTGCTGTAATATTCTTCTCATCTGTTCTCAGTGGAGATGTTAAGAGGGGCAGAATTGACTTGTCTCTCAGTTCTGATTTAAGCTTCATATTTTAGCAACAGCGAGTAGGCTGAAATGAATTGTTTCTGTATCCCATAGCCCTAAAAATCCAGCACTTGGAAAGCTACACAGTTTGGCTGCTGGCACCAAGCCCACTCATCTGAAACTCCAGCCATCAATCTCAGAGGGAAAACAACAGGCATCAAATCCTAAACAATTGCACTATAGAATCTGGCCAAGAATCAGTTACAGATAAAAATTGTCTGGGAAGCAGAAAAAGAAACTCTAGTTCCACTGAGATGGAACTATCTAGATCCACAGCTATTTGTAAGGATGTCCTGAAAACGGTGTCGCTGCTGAATCTGTAAAGGCTTTTAACAGCTTTGCTTGGACACTAATCATATTATATTGCAGGGCCTCTTTTTAAGTTTGCTACTGATCAATAAGAACAGCTCAAACTGTCTGTATTTTGAAAAGATTAGAATCATTCTGTATCTGGGACCAGACTCCTTGATGGCTGAGACAAAGAAAGAATTGCAGGTAGGTCTAAATAGCTCTTCAGCACCGAATGCAGCTCACAGGGATTCTAGTACAGCTGGGTAACTAAATGGAGTTCCAGGGTCCTGCTAGCTATCTCTCACATCTTTATTCTTGGATGGCATTTTATATAAAGATTAACAGTGGCCAAGTCCATACAATATGTTGTCATGGCTTCGTTCATTATCATTTGTTGAACAACCCCTGAAAAGAACGATGTTGCTTTGTATATTGCATGACCTCATATATAATCTTCCACAAACTTAGCTATTGTCCAACAAATGTATCATAGATTTTAGGCTAGTGCCACGGTAGCTAATAATTTTAATGATCCTAACCCTGAAAGGACATTAAATTGGGGACTCTGATTATGGAAGACTACAAGATTTGGCCAGCAAATATTATGCAACCAAGAAACTGGTTGCTCTAAATTATAAAGTTGATTCTTAAAACGACTCCTAGTTTAGTTCCTTAAACCACCCAGAACTTTGAAAGAGAATTACAGTAATGAGCAAGCAAGTTACTTGCTGGTCCTCACACATACCCCACACATTCCTCCCTCCCCCATCTAGTGAAAGCCAGATGCATCTGAGTTCAATCAGCATTCATTCATCTCAGATGTAATCATTTTCTTTTGTTTATTTGCTAGTAAAATCCATAGGCTCTGGGAGTCTTCTCTTACATTCCAGTGTAGGGAGAGGGAAGATGCCAAATAAAGTAGTAGTGATAAGAACTTCCAAATCTCTATAGAAAGGCAGAGGTAGAATATGTAGAACTAGAGATCTATGGACACAGCCTGCCCTGCTGTTACAAGAGTCCAAAATAAATATGTGGCTGTCATATCACCAGATATTGGATTTAACTATGCCACCGGGTTTCTCTGATTTATGATTTTAAATCCTAATTATATTAGTCACTGCTCTTTAGTTTTGTAGTTCTGAATGGAAAGAGGCATGATAGTTAATATGATTCATTTATTGAAGACCGAAGAATGCAAGGGGAGAGACTATATAGTCCCAAAACACGTTCCCAGTTGCCCAGGTATACACTTCCAAAGCAGAACAATGAATACACAAGAGCACAACTGAGTGGAAACAAATCAGTAATGAGGAACAGAAATAAAAATGCCAACCATTATGTACAGTCAACGTTTCCCTGACAGAATCTCAGTGAGCTTTCCCCAACATGGAGATGAGGGAATGAGAAAAACCTATTTGTTGAACATTTATACTCCAGGCATCTGTTAAGGCATAAAGCCTCTGCAAAGGAAAAGCATGTGTTTCTGCCACCACAAAGAAGGATGTTCTTGAGCGTGCAAGTATCTTTCAAGTGAAAAAGAAAGAGAGAGAAAAGAGCAAAACAGTAAGGCCTCCTTTGTATTTGGACAGAACTCAGAACTTTACACTTTAAGGGCATTAAGTGAAAGCAAAGTACAGCATCTGGCAAGTGAAGGATTTTTCTAAGGGGAGTTCATGCAGTGGACTCTGAACTCTATTCTCTTGCCCCATCATCCCCACAAGCGAAAGGGATAAAATCTGAAGGTTTCAGAGTCAAGGTTTTTCATGGTCAAATGAATTCAGAACATGCATACCGAATTTCTTCAGCTGGGCCTTTTGAATGGCTTTAAGGACATCTCGGTGTTCATGCATGTTCATTAGTTATGGTTTGACTGAGTTGCTATGTTTTTGCTCTTTCTATTGTTATTGTGTCTTCTTTAAATATAATTTTATTAAAAATTTTTTTAAAGGGATACAAATTAATACAAATGAATGCAAAGTGGAAAAAAGGAAAGAAAAAGAAAATAGGTAAAAGTGCAAGAAAGGAAAGAAAAAATATAAAAGAAAGACAAAAATACAAATCAGTAATTCTGATCTTCACAGCAGTTGTAAATACAACTATCAATTCACTTCTTACTCTATGGTTACAAAATAATTCTCTTCTTTCTATTGTCTATCCTGCCTAATCATCAATGCTATAAATCATAAGTTTATTTTTTTTAGAAGTCCGTAAGAATTTCTAGTTAGCAATTAGCATATGTTGTATTTTTTCTGATTAAAAAGTCAATGTAGCCATATATACAAATTCTATTATTTTCACCAACCACTCCTCCATTGCAGATAGTGCCACATATTTCCATCCTTGGGCATACAATATTCTTGCAAATTATCAAGTACAAAAAAATATTCCATATTTTTACAGTATTGATGTTGTATTATCCAATATGGATTATTCACGTTGGGTGAAATGGTGGACTATAAACAAATAAATAAACACAGCATAAAGACCTAGGAGAATTATGAAACATAGATGTTCTGACATTGGCAGCCTAATGCTGCTTATGATAAATTGCAAATGTCAAAATCCATAATTTCAGCAATACCTGGAAAGAAAGCAAATGGAACATATAAGCTGGACTCAGAAGGGAATTTATATGAGTTGCAAATTGAGATAAGCACTCACCATTAATACAGGGGGAAAATGAAACAATGCCTGCTTATTAGTAATATTTTATACTTACTAATAATAATAACTTACACTTACTAATAATCTCTTACATTTACAACTTCTCCTTTGTCTCTAACAATTTAACAAAGTTATATCTAACAGTAAGTATTCTGCAGAAGTTCTAAATGAATGTGTTCCAAATCGGCAATTTGCTCCAGCTATTTGCCTTATTTCCAAATCACATTAAAAGCTATCTTTTCTGTAAACAAATTTTCAGAGAGTCTACAACTTTTTTGTGTAAGTGTTATTGAAAGTTTTCAAAAGAAAGTTAAAAACTAACAAAAACGAATACAGAATAAAAGAAATGAAAGGAAAAAGGAGAAAGAAATGAATGGACAAAGGTGCAAAAAGAAAAATTCCAATTTCTTTTGCAGCAAATACAGTTACCTAATTATCTCTGACTCTATATGTACAAAAACACTTTTTTCTCCCAAAGGTGCCTTCTCAAGAGGCAACTGGACTTTCTTGTTTTACTTTGAAGATGTTTCACTTTTCATCCAAGAAGCTTATTCAGCTCTGACTGGATGGTGGGGTGTGGAAGGATTTAATTGGAATGGAATCCTTTCAGAATAAATTCAAATTACCTTTATACATTCTATATAATTTATCTCCTGTCATGTACCAGCAGTACATCATTTTATTAAAAATAATTCCTTAAGACTAGAATATATAGAACCAGAGCCACAAAGGTTTTTGGACACGACCTAGATTTATATTTATTCCATATTCTCAAAATAACACATCACATAATGATTTTTAAAGTTTAACCTCAACTTTATTGTTCTATAAATATCCATGTCACTCAAATCTGAAAACTTGTCCTTCCAATAGCCTTCTGTTTCTCAGCAACATCCACTCTTTCATCCAAGCTAAGCAACAGACAGCAGAGCATTGTTTCAAATCAGACCCAATACTCCTCTTTTCTTTATTTATTCTAATACCTTACATTTACTTTGTGGGTTCCCCACCCACTGCCATATAAATTTAAATATATCCAACTTTCATAAGAAAAGACTATTGATCTCTCCATTCATTCTTTGTAAAACATCACTTTATTATCCTCATTTGGGACCTAGATTCCCAACACCATAGTGTTAATGCTCTGAGGATTAATTTCTACCCCAACAAATTTAGGTATAGATATTAATCGGGCAAAGTTGAGGATTAATATACAAAACAACTCAATTTCTCCTTTTTGTACTAAAGTAGAATAAAATATGGATTAAAAATATAAGAATGAAGATGTGGCATAAAAAGGATAGTTAGAAGCTTGCTTAAAGGGACAGAGAAATGTCATCAGCCTCTAACCACAAGATGCTCCAGCCAACGTCCCTATGTCAAAAGTCCAAATCACAAGGTTCAATTAAAGTTCACATAAAGGAACGTAGTCAGTACCTATGGCTCAAGACAAAAGGAGAAGTAAGACCCCATCTCCTTATAAGACTTTCTCCTCAAGGTAACCAATAAGAAATGAGTTAAGTGTTCCCGTGTTACGCTGCCTTTGAGAATGTATAAGAATGCATGCTTTGATGATGAAGGTTGTTCAGAATTTGCAATGTTAGCCATTGTGCTAACTTTCTGAACCTAGCTGCCAAATAAACTTTTGCTGTATCCTGAGAAGTCTAAAGCCTGTCATTTTCTGCAACAGTACCTATCGAAATAAATTCTTCACCTAAAGCTTTGTAAATCAAATATTTTATATCTTTTTTTTTCTGATATAAGTTTTTTGTAGGCCAATAATACCTTGTTCTAATTTCTCCAAATAAAGACATTTATTTTCTCCTTTGAGGAACATTTGCTCCATTTATATTCCGTGTGAAACATAATCATGGTGGGATGCTGCTGGTTTAACAACTGGTCCGGTGAGCATGCACTTTGTGTGCATGTGTGGTTTGCAGCAGACGGAGCGCTGAAAATGGAGCATTTAGAAGCTCAGCTGCTTACCTTCCAAGTCAGCACCGGTAACTAAAACAGATTGGGGCGCGAGGGGGGGGATCAATTGTGCAATGTGATTGAGATTAGCTAGAAAGCAGGAAATAAAGGATAGAGGAGGGGCAGGTGGGTGGGCCCAGCTGATCATCAGAGCTACTGGTTTGCCTGAACCAATCCGAACCGGTAGAATCCCACCCCTGAACATAATTCATACTCAGGCCCAAAATTTAGATAAGTCAATACCTGTAGCATTTAATTCAGCATCAGCTTTTTCCTGTTGCATCTGCTGTGATGTTTCTGTTGCTGCAGAAAATGACAGGCTTTAGACTTTTCAGGATACAGGAAAAGTTTATTTGGCAGCCAGGTTCAGAAAGTTAGCGAAATGGCTAACATTGCAAATTCTGAACAACCTTCATCATCAAAGCACGCATTCTTATACATTCTCTAAAGAAGCGCAACACGGAAATACTTAACTCATTTCTTATTGGTTATTTTGGGGGGAAAGCCTTATAAATAGATGAGGGTCTAACTTCTCCTTTTATTACAGGTATGGACTACGTGTCATTAACGAACTTTATCTGAACCTTGTGGTTTGGACTTTTGACATAGGGACGTTGGCTAAAACATCATGTGGTTAGAGGCTGATTACATTTCCTTTAAGCAGGCTTCTAATTGTTCCTTTTATGCCACATCTTCATTCTTATATTTTTAATCCATATTTTATTCTACTTTATTGTAGTGTCCTCTGAGAGTTCCATTTGCACCTCCTCCGATTTTCCTTTAAATCTTTCTAGAAATCCCCCCACCTTCTGAACAGAATTCAATCTGAATCTATGCCATGTAAAAGTAAAAAAACAAGACATCTTCCAATTCCCATTTCAAATCAAAATGGAATCTTTTTTTTTAATCAGCCAAGAAAAAATATTCGCCTTTCTTACAAAATTCTAATAGGAATCTCTTTCAAAATAATTTCATCTGTATTTTCAATATTTTATTAAAATGCTGCTGCAGGACTTGATACTTTGTCACTTTTCTAACCAAAAAATGAACCAAATTATCCCTTGGGACATTTCTTTTTCTGGCATATCTAGAATTTATTCTATTGACCCATGATGGCAAACCTATGACACATGTACCAGAGGTGGCACATAGCGCCCTCTCTGATGCCACACGAGCCATCACCCCAGTTCAGTTCTGTTGCACATACACATGCGCAGGGGCCGTGTAGGGGCGCCCACACTTGTGGGGGTGCATGCAGGGAGTGCATGCACAGGGGTGGGGCGCAAACAGAAGGCCACATGCGCATGTGTGGGGGCAGGATGCATGCATGGGGCCCGCACATGCATTGCATTGGGGGGGGTTCGGGCGTGCACATGCATTCATGCAGGCTTTGGGCACTCAGTCCAGAAAAGGTTAGCCATTACTGCTATAGACTTTATCTATAGACTTTTTAAAATCTCCATATCTTCTTTTTCCCAGTCCAGAAAATTGGCCAATATTTTAATAAACTGTCCTCTAATATCTTCATTTAAAACCTCTGAAACAACTCGGAATCTCAAACAAAATTATTTATTTTTCGGTTTCAATAAAACCAGATTGTCTCATTCTGTTTCCATTTCTCTATCTGTAGGTTACTGTATAAAGTTTCCACTTTGTCATTTCTTTTCCCTTTGCTGATACTTGCTTTATGCAACATTCCATCTTTTAAATACCTTCTTTCATCTCCTCTCTCAACTTTATAAAGCTTTCAGCCATTCTTTTTCAAAAGCTTCCGATTTCTGAAGCAAAACTAATGTAACTGCTTCTGCCAATTGCTCTACCGACCCCGTTCTGCCTTCTCTTGATATATTTCTCAGAGATGCCTTTTTTATTGTAATCCAAAAGTGAAAGTATTTCAAACAAGCAAAAGGAAAAAGCAAGCCGCCTTCTTTTTTAATCTTCTGTGGCTTTAAGAGTTTCAATCTAATGAAGCCTCAATTCACACCATGTTTTTCACCGGGAGTGACCCTTTATCTACTTTAAAGCTTTCTTAAATCTTTTCTTTGTTAAGCTTTTTGCTGAAAATTCTTAGATCTTTCAATCCTTACAGTCTCTTTTTCTTTTTTTTAAATCCCAAAAGTTATTTTGATTCACCACACAATAAATGTTACCTTTGCCACAGAAGAAATCTTTCTATATTTATAGATTAATTAGTTTTAGTACAGTTTTTAATGATATCGTAATGTTGGTTTTTTTAATCTTTTGGCATTTTTTTATTTCTTTCTACAGATTGTCAGCCACCTAGAGTCAATGTGTAGGGGAGTTGAATGGTATAGAAATGAATGAATGAATGAATGAATGAATTGATGAATGAATGGATGAATGAATGAATAACTTTCCAAAGTGACTAAGAAATGAGAAAGGCAGAACCTAATGTCTATGACGACTGTGCCACAGTTGTGAGTGTAGATAGAATCCTGGGTTTCTGGCAAGTCAATTCTTGACTCGGCTACAAAAACATTCAGGGAATTTTTAGGGAAATTGATATCCAAATTGCACATGGATTATCTCATGATCTCTCTCTGATCCAGAGAGATTATTGCCAGAATCCTCCTTCCAGCTACTGTTCTCAGCTGTGATGTCTTTCTATTCCTTTGGAAAGTACCAGCCCACCACATCTCGCAACTCCCAACCCAAAATTCTAATAAGAATCCTTGAGGAAGTTATGATAAACATTTGAATTTATACCTACTCAATAGAAATTTCTGCAAGCCATCAGGTTTAACAGCCTTACTTTTCCAACAATCACGGCTTACCTTTTAAGAAACCCAGATATCATTTTCTATATTTTGTGTGTGCTCCAGTGGAAGGTGGAAACCAGAACCTTGGCACTTGAAGATGGAAACCAGATGGAAACCTTATGAAGACAGAAACCAGATAATAATTGGAATGATTGCTACACACAACTATGTGAAATTGGTCAAAATGATGATTGGCTGCCCTCCAGTTACAATTAGTTGGGCATAAGCCACATTGCTCCCAATAGAATCTGTCATGACAATGAAAGTCCTAGAAATAAAACAAGGTAAACAAGTACATATAAACCTATTTTGTTCAGTTGCCAATCATGCCATGAACGCTTCTGTCCTACAAGTTAAGAAAACCAATGGGCTTAGGGGAAAAAAAATAAGGCACCTCCAGAAATGTTTGGAAATAACTCCCATCTCTCTCTCTCTCTCCCCCTCTCTCTCTCCATCCCTTCCTTCCTCCCTGATTAACTCCTTTGATTCCCAATGTTTGAGTACGTGTGCTGACAATTTATGCAACTAAAATACACCGAATAAAAGCATTTTCTGATTTATTAAGAACATAAGCACATGGACAATCATTTAAATATGAGCCAGCAGTGTGCAGCAGCTGCCAAAAAAGCCAACACAGTTCTAAACAGGGATAGAATCAAGATCACGTGAAGTGTTAATACCACTTTATAATGCCTTGGTAAAGCCACACTTGGAATACTGCATTCAGTTTTGGTCGCCATGATGTAGAAAAGATGTGGAGACTCTAGAAAGAGTGCAGAGAAGAGCAACAAAGACGATTAGGGGACTGGAGACTAAAACATATGAAGAACGGTTGCAGGAACTGGGTATGTCTAGTTTAATGAAAAGGACTAGGGGAGACATGATAGCAGTGTTCCAATATCTCAGGGGTTGCCACAAAGAAGAGGGAGTCAAACTTCTCCAAAGCACCTGAGGGTAGAACAAGAAGCAATGGGTGGAAACTAATTAAGGAGGGAAGCAATTTAGAACGGAGGAGTAATTTCCTGACAGAACAATTAATCAATGGAACAGCTTGCCTCCAGAAATTGTGAATGCCCCAACACCCAAAGTCTTTAAGAAGATGTTGGATAGCCATTTGTCTGGAACGGTATAGGGTTTCCTGCCTAGGTAGGGAGTTGGACTAGAAGACCTCCAAGGTCCCTTCCAACTCTGCTATTGCATTGTATTGTATTGTACATAAGTGATGCCCTTCTGGACTGGACCTCTGTCCCGTCTAGTCCACCAATCTGTTCCTTCAGTGAGCAACCAACTACAAAAGGAAGCACAACTAGTCTGTCGCCAGACAGCCTTCTAGAGCAGCCCCAGAGCAATCAAGACTAATAGCTATTGATCACCATGACTTCCACAAATTAGTCCAATCCTTTTTTGAAACTGGTCCAAGCTGGCAGCCAGAACCACAACTTGTGATAATTACCATATTTGTTGGTAGGTCCCAGTGGTTTCTGTTCTATGTATCGCAATATTATTGTGCTGTGACTCACTAATTCTCTCTCTCTTTCTGAATTACTACAAAGCACTTCCTGTTTCTAGTTGTCAACACCGCCCCCCCCATTTCTTTAGGAATCATTGCACGTTACTAATCGGAAGAATGATTGTTTTACCTGGATATTTCTCAAAATATTCAGTTGGGCTTAATTGTAGTCAATTCATAGAAATGTGACAAGAGGAATTATTCTCCTTCTTAAAGTTTAATAAGAGAACTGACATATATTTTTAGCCAATAGGCAAGTAAAATAGCATTAAAATTCACTCTGTGTTGCAGACACTTAGATGGAATCAGTATTTCAGCATGAGTCTCTCCACACCAGAATTTTCCATTGAGTGTCTGAAAAGCAAATGTAACCATGGAGACCCAGCTCCAGGGCAACAGAACTTTGTGTCAGAAAGTGGCTGCACAGGTAGGAAGATGGCCCTGTGGAAACATAATCACCTGAAATATTGTTGCATAGGTTGTCTTAACAAAACCAACCTCATTCGTAGACTATCTGGGAGATACAAGTTCCATTAAATTTAGGATGCTTGGTTTCATGATCTCCATGGAGAACTTGGTTTGTAATAAGCATAATTGAAATGCTATATACTGTATATCCCCAAAATTGTTTTTCTGCTCTCTTTTTTTAATGAGAGTGAGACTCTTTTTTTTAGTTCCAAAGCCCCCTCCCTTCAAAAGCCCCCCAAAGTAAAAATCCTCAACTGTACTTAAAAGAAATCAAGTACATTTTTAGTAGAAAGTAAAATGATTTAACATGGAAGATGGAAGAATAATGGAAGTTAAGAAGAATTTGAAAGTTAAGAAGAATTTCAGCAACAGAATGGGAGAAATACTTTAAGAATTACTGGGTTACGGTATATTCAATATATATATTCCAACTTGAAGCTAAATTTACAATATCAAAACCACCATGAAAGTGTCTTTCTTTTTTGCTTCCCAGGATAGGACTTGCAAGTTGTTATCAAATGTTCTCACCACTCATCCCATATTACTGCTGTTGTGTTGAAAAGGCACATTGGTTCCAACAACATTGTGAAATCATCACTTATGTGTCATTACATGTGTGCACTTACATATATGGTTGCATTTCATTTTAATAATTTTAGCCTGTTTTTCTAAGAGTCAAGACTGCTTTTCTAACTGACCAGCTTCTCCAAGCTGGTGGAAAGTTCACACTTTTAGTACAACCTGAAAAACATAACACTTCAACATATAAGCAAATCTATTTTTTGCTATTAGTAATGATTAATGATAACTACTACTAAATGCATGAAGTACAAATCAGCATTTCATTTCATTACCTTCATTAGCATGAAGTTAAAGGGATCTGCTTAAAAATTCCTGTCATGCCCTTTCCCCACAAAAAATACAGCCATTATACTTCTCATTTTCTTATTTCCTCATACTATGTTTATTTTTCAATGAATTCTCAGAACAAGCATCAGTATATTCCTGAAACAGTCCTACCCTTTTGGATTTCTGACTGGCTGTGCTTTAAATCTATGCAAATCTTATCAATATTCTATTTTTTTAATTACTGACTGCACATTCCCTTGTCCTTTATTGAGAGGAATGTTATTAAGTTTTTGCATTTTCTTCCACAAATATTGCCATCCCCTCCCCAAATCTTCATCCACCTTTCCTATGTTCCTCTGATTTTGCTTTGCATTCCTGTTAACTTTGTTGGAAAATTTTCTCATCAGTTCAAGATTTACTGAGGGCTTTTTTTTAATGAATGAGAGAATACTTTATAACTTATTTAAAATCATATTCTGCAGTTGCTTCTTGTAAACTGTGTTCTGCCTTATACAATTTTCCCCTCTGCAACAGAATGTTTTGTTGGATTCAAATCATTTCCCCCAGGATTATTGGGCATGTTCATCTGATATGTTAGGACCTGTAATTTAATATATCTGGAGAGCATCAAGATTTGAGCAAACTCGCTCCATAATTGACCAAAGTAGAAACAAAAGACTGGAGTTAAGAAAGATCCAGAGATCTTTCAACAGCACTTCTTATATGGAAATGAATGAATGAACATGCTTTAAAGAAAAAGCATGCAGATTTACAATATATTTAGGAGTATAAGTTTGCCTTCACAATTTCCTCAGTTTTTAAGAAGAGACTGGACAGTCACTTGTCTAAAATAGTATAGGGTCTCCTGCTTGAGCATGGGGCTGGACTGGAAGACCTCCAAGGTCCCATCCAGCTCTATTCTGATTGATTATACTCCTTTATACTTGCTCTGTTTCATTTCCTGCATTGTGTTATCTCTGCCAGGTACTAAATTTATCTCCTTTAGTTTGAAAAAATGGGGTGCATTCACCTTAGATGCACCCAGTGTAAGATCTTCACATCTAAGCATGCGTGGCAAGATGTGCATCCTTAAAAATGTTTCAGTAACAAAAGAACTTTGAAACAATTTGCATCATGTCACTGCAAGAAACAAACAAATAACACACAAACATACATACCCTTAAAAAAAAATCTAGGGGAAAAAATTCTTCCATAGAGACAAAAGACATAGCTGGCAGTTATACAGCTCTGCCCCTGCTTTTAAAGGAGAGGAGTGTAAAGTCAAAAAACATGTTTTAAGATGACTTTATGATTGAAAAGACCTCACCCCCAAACTAAACAATTTTAAAAGGTTGTTTTCATCATATATTCAACCCTCTGAGTAATTGGTAAACAGGATATTATTTGCAATTCATAATCAAGTTCCTTATAGATGTATACAGTATGTATATGGCCTATTATGCTTTATTGAAACTTTATCTAGGTATATGCACATATTAGCTTTGTCTCTCTATAATTTTGTGCAGCTTGTTCACAAAGGCTGTCCCAAAGGTGCTTTTTTAAAAGGCAACTGGGATTCTTGGAGAAGTGAAACGTCTTCACAGAAAAACAAAGGAAGTCCAGTTGCCTTTTTAAAAAAGCACCTTTGGGACAAGCAGGATCTGGATGGATAAGAATCTCCATAAACATTCAGAGAGAGACTGCTTTCACTGAAATAAATACATTGGAGTTTTTGTGTGGAATGTGTGATAGTATAGTACTAACTATTTGATTATAATTAATTATTGTATTAATGTGTAAGATGTATTAGTGATCTTAAAGCTAAGAGGTAGAATCCAATAATTTGGACAAGAGAGAGAAAAAGGGTGAGATTGATTTCAGCCATCCCAGAAGCCTGTTAGGTTGAACTGCTCTTTTAGCTTCTCCAAGAAACAAGACCACAAAGTTTCTTTTTCTTTTTTATAAGACTGTATTAAGTTTCAAGACAAGATAAACATTGAAGGAGAGAAAGGAAGGCAGATGAAAAGCAACACAGACGCTTGCTCAGTTTGACTCTTTCCTCCCTCTGCAACCTGATACAAGCTTGACTAAACAATTACCCTGTGAGAAGGATTCTAGATGTTTGGCTTTTAAATACTATTGTGCACTATTTTTATTTCCACCTGTTTATATTGCTTGCAAAATGTTTGTAAGGGCCTTTATCATGAAAGGCAGGATATCAATTTTTAAAATTAAAAAGAGTTCAATATAACGATACATTTTGAAAAAATCAATTGAAAGTGTTTTGGAGTGTCCACATGCAGGGAACATTTGCTGCCAACTGATTTTATATCTGGGGCTGTGCAAAATTTTGAAGTGATGGAACAATTAATGGGTTGAAACAGTTGCAGCAGTCATTCAAAAGAGGGTCAATAGGAGAACTGGGAGGAGGGTAGTGAGAAAATGGACATCGCAAAATACACCTACAAATTGCATGAAACGGGGCCTTGTTCATTGAAGTGACATTTACCTACTGATCTTGCCACACATTTACAGTATCGTCATTTTTACATAGGTTCAGTTTGCTGCAGACAAAGATGCCATCAAAGCTGTTTTACAAAAGATGCACAAAAGCCTTCAGGCTCCTGGAAATGCCAGAGGCCTCAAAGATAGAATGTCATGATTGCTCAATTGATTTGTGTCACCTCTGAGAAACCAAGTGCCTTTGAGGTAACACACTATCACCATGTACTGGCCTAGCCTGTATTAACGCAATGAAACTACCATATAATGGTCTCTAATTTAGCAGCCGTCAAATGTAAGGATTGAAATTTATGTCTGGACTTCCCCTTGGAATAATGTACATTTCCCTCCATCTAATTTTGGATGAGGCAGTTAAGTTCTATTAATTGCTTGTCTTGCATGGTGGTCTGCATCATTTTTGTAATGATATCATTGACATACAGTATATGAGGTAATTTGCAGTTCAATCTTTCTCCTCCACTGGTTTTAAATAGAAATTTTATTGCATTATGTAATTGTATAAATACATTACATAGTCTTCGTGAGATTATTCCCAGGTTTACATTGTATAGTGTGTGCATACACTATACACACCCGCACACTATACAATGTAAACCTGGGGTATAATATGTGTGTGTGTGTGTGTGTGTGTTTACTAATAATCCAGATTACAAATCTGAATGATAATTTATCTCTCCTCACATTTTCCTCTTCCTCTATAAGAAGAGGAAAAAAATTGATGGCCAGATTGTCCCCAACATACTTGTCATCCTCCTCACCTTCAATTCTGAGGTATTTGTGACTTCCAGGGAGGGGGGGGGGGCTGAGGGAGCTTGTTGTTCTTAACAGCTCCAGTATCTTGGCTGCGTTAAACTGTCTAAACAGCAATTCATCAGCTGTTTGGCAGTTTGATTACCTCTTCTTCAGGCTTAGAAGAAGAAGGCGAGTTAATTATGCTTGGGCAGTGCTCCAACTAACCTCCCCAGACTATAAATCTGGGAAGGAAGGGGGGGGCCACCCGATAGCATAGTATTCTCCGCTTCAAGAATTTCTTCTGCTTTTATCTGCAGAATAAAGGCATCCGCCCATCCTCAGCACATGATGATTCCAGAATGGGCAGAACTTTTACTCGTGAACTCCTAATTGTATGTATAAATCCTTAGCTTCATTTTTAAAGAATTCCTTCTGATAATTTACTTGCTAAAGAGACACACAAAATGGCGCTGAGCAGCTTCGTAGCAGGGGTCAGGCTTTGAAAACATTTTTACGGAGCTCAGAACTTTTAAAGAAAAGGAAGTGATTTATCATCAAACTAAACACCAATTGCTGTATAATTGGCTTGCATAGACTTACTAATTGGCTAAAGAAGATTAAACTTGGAATGGCTTCTAAGCAAAAGTTTCCTCCCCCCACTAACACGTCCAAAAGTGCAGGCAGCTTGCCTGCTCCCACTACTAAATTACAGTCACTACTCCCCCCCCCTACTTCTGCAGGGGAGCCCCTGACCAGAGAAATTTTGCAGAAAGAATTGGTTGAAGCCTTAAAAAATCATGCAGTTGCGATGGAAGTTAAAATTAAGGAGGAGATATCTGCTGCTTATAAAGAACTGTCTGAAGAGCTTGTGACTAGGAACCAGGGAATTAGGGACGATATTTTGATGGCTTTTAATTGCCTCTCGGGATACGTCTTGGGAATTGAAGACAGATTAGAAGATCTTAGTGATTCCAATATCAACCTGGTAACGAAAATGGATGTGGTTCAACAAAAAGTCGGCGATGCTGAAAATGAAATTATTATGTTACAGTACAGACAAATGGAATTTGCTTTAAGAATAAGAGGCCTACGTGAAAATAATCAAGAAAATTTGAAGCAGATTTTCTCAGAAGCCTTTGACCAATTGATGGGAAGGCCAGGTGGGAATTATGAATGGCAAATTGAAAAGGTTTATCGTGTTAACTCCTGGATTGCCAGACAAAAGCATTTACCAAGAGACATTGTGGTGTACTTCGCTATAAGAGACATGAGGAATATGACACTGCAAGAGACTTACAAAACTAAGCTTCAAATTGGGGGTCAGGAGGTGACTGTTTTGAAGGAGATACCACCTAAAATGTTGAGATCAAGGAAAGACTATGCTTTTTTAGTTGAAGAGCTTAAAAATCATCAGTTACAGTTCAGATGGGACGCGCCAGCCGGACTTGCACTCATCTATCAGGGGCAAAGATACCGTCTTAATTAAGTATGGAAGGCTCGAGATTTCTACAATAACATATTGAAGGCTGGACATCCCCCCCCCGCCTGGACCTAGAGAAAGAGAACAAGAAGGACAGGATAGACAGCAAACCACATAAGTATCAACAAGGTTGGATCAACTTCCTCTCTCAGAGGTACAAGGAGGTAAGGAACAAAGACAAACCCGTGTGATTACCAGGCGAATGGACCAAGAATTAAAAAACCAACAATTACAACAAACACCTGCCACCGGTCAAGAAGCTACAGGTCTTAGTCTAGAAGCAGTGGGAAGAGAAATTACAGTTATCTTTGCTGGGAAGAAAAGCAGCAGTGAAAATGAATATTCTACCTAAATTTTTATTTCTTTTGGCAGAAGGGTATTAATAAATTTGTATGGGCAGGGAAGAAGCCGAGAGTAAAACTAAAAATAATGCAAGATGTGCGTGAGAGGGGAGGTTTGAAACTACCCAATTTAAAACTATATTATGAAGCAGTAGTTTTATCTGTAATTAGCGATTGATCAATTTAACAGATGATAGAATACTTAATATTGAAGGGAATGATTTGATATATGGTTGGCATGCTTACCTGTTATATAACAAAAAGATAGATAAGAATTTCAGAAGTCATATTTTAAGGAATGCTCTACTGCGGGTCTGGAAAAAATATCAATACAAACTAAATAATAAGATACCTAATTATGAGGTATTTGTGATGGATGAAAATCCATTGTGACCGGGACTGTGTAGTGTAGCCACTATTCTGCTCATGAAACTGGCAAATGATAATAAATTAAGAAGTCATAAGATCTTGGGTTCAAGTCTAAGGCGCAAAGAAAGTTCTGACAGCTCAACACAGCAGCATATAGCTGTCTTTTCTATTACTGAATCATTTCCAACTGATGAAATATTTATCCCCTTTGAGTCTGCTGTCAGACTTAGAAACAACAATAACTCCTAGGTAGACCATTATTCTAAAGGAGCCTTCTCCTGTGGTCTGGCACTATTGTAATTTAATCTCTTTTGTTTCTCTCACTCTCAAAGACTTGGGGCTGCTCTGGAAGTCCCGACTGAGACTTGGGGCTGCTAGTACTCCTTCAACAAGAGGTTCCTCCCTACTTTTTCTGTGGGCCTTATCCATTTCCATTTTCTTGAGGGCCTTATCCATTTCCAAGCTCTCCCCAGGATTCACCCCAACCCCTGCTTCTGAGGATATTTTCTGGCTCAGATGCTTTATTTAAAAAAAAAAATAATGGGTAATAAATATTGATTGGATGAGATCAAGTAACTTTTTTTAAACCACTCATTTTTCCTGCTTCTATATTAGTTTCCTTTACCTTCTTCCTGTGCTCCTGGTTCTCCTCAACCATGCTTCCTATCTTGTTTCTCTTTAATAGTCCCTATTAAATATTTGGCAGGTGTTGTATTCCTAACTCTGTCAACTTAACACTTCATGACACATTGGATGCTTGTGCTTTCTTTATTACATTTGCCAACTGAAACTTGCAATGGTCTTGATTCTTCAGATCCATAAGTTTTTGAAGTACATACTAAAAAGATCTTGGCTGAATTTCCTTGGCAAAGTTTGAAATATCAAAGACGATATTTCTCTTCTGAGGGAGGAGATGTATGTATATAACTAATGCATTTCAAAAAATGACTCATGTTAAATCACAACAGTTAGAATACAAAACCTCCTGTGATATTTTGAAAACTAACTGGTTGACTTAAAGCAAACTCTTATAGCCAATAAGAATTAACTATTATGAGGAACTAGAAATGTTCCTTCTGACATCATGCTGAATGATTACATGTTTTGCTTGGTTTTTCTTGAGTATACAGCCTATATATTCAAGGCAGATAGGCTGTAAGATTTTAATGCAATAAAATTACTGTTCTTTCCTTCATCTCTCCCTAAGCTATCTGGACAGCAACAGAAAATAATTGTTAGGTATCACAAGACTGCCTATTGCTCACAGGATTCTAGCTAGTGAATCATTCAAACTGCCATTTGTAAAAAAAAATAACAGAATAGCTTATCCACCATTATTGGGGTGGGGAGTGGAACTATATATAATGTACCTATTGCTTTCCAATTTGGAAAAACCTGATGTTTAAGTAGCTGGGTACAACCAATCAAGTCCTTGTGTTGATAAGTGTTGCGTTCTCCCGACGCAGCCGACAGGCGGGGCCGAAGCTGCAGGCTCCTGATTGGCCCTGGCGCGCCTGCCGGCTGGTGGGACAACCACTGGCCTCCTATTGGCCAGCTGCCCTCCGCAAGCAAGTCCTCACCAGCCTCCATGAAGGGCACCTGGGCATAGTGAGGATGAAGGCCCTCAGCCGTAGCTATGCCTGGTGGCCCTCCATGGATGCTGACATCGCTGCCTGGGTCCAGCGGTGCCCACCCTGCCAGGCCGTTCAGCCGGCACCTCCCGCCGCCCCTACCCGCTCCTGGGAGATCCCTTCCTCCCCATGGAGCCGCCTTCATATAGATTTCTTTGGGCCCCTGGATGGCCGATCCTTCTTCCTCGTAGTGGACGCCCAGTCCAAATGGGTGGAAATTTTCCCTATGACATCCACCACGGCTGGTGCCACCGTTCAAATTCTCCAATCCCTCTTCTCTACTCACGGAATTCCAGACGTCATCGTCTCCGACAACGGGCCCCAATTCCAATCCTATCCTTTCTTCTCCTTCCTAGCACCCCTGGGTATCAGACATGCCCCCACTGCCCCCTACCACCCGGCTGCCAATGGGTTGGCTGAACATGCGGTGCGGTCTGCCAAGGAAGGCCTTGCCCGACTGACCCACCTGCCCTGGCCCCACTGGCTCCGCACCTACCTGCTCGCCCAGCACTCCACCCCATGCCACTCTACTGGGAAGAGCCCAGCTGAGGTCCTCATGGGCCGCCGCCTGCGGACCACCCTTGACAGGATGCACCCCTCCTTCTCTCCCACTTCACGGCCTCTGGCTAAATCACCTAGGGCATTTCTGGTGGGTGAGGGGGTCTTTGCCCAAAACTTCGCGGGGGACCCGAAATGGCTACCCAGGGTTATTACCAAATTAACAGGACCCTGCTCTTATAGGGTCCTGCTGGACTATGGCAGCGCCATTTGAATCAACTACGGCGCCGGGCACCAGGGAGTCCACAGCCACCAATAGGCCCACTCGTCTCCAGCCGTGTCCGCAGATCTGCAAACAACGCAGCCGGGGCCTGCTTGCCCAGTGACTGCCTATCCTGCCCAGCCGCGCACAACCGCGGCTCCTCCAGCTCCAGCCGTCTTCCCCGCAGCGCACCTCCGTCATCCAAACATTCCAGCTCAAACTGGTGGCCTACCTTTAACTTTTCCCTTGGACTCCGGGGCTGGGCCGTCCCAGAGGCCGCGTCACAACTGCAGGTCACCTCCTCTTCCATCGACGGACACTCCCAGTCTGCGGAGATCCCAGCGCGTGCCCAGGAAGCCTGCGTACTTAAAAGATTATGCATGCGCTATCTGGGGGGAAGGGGTGTTGTGTCCTCCCGACGCAGCCGACAGGCAGGGCCGAAGCTGCAGGCTCCTGATTGGCCCTGGCGCACCTGCCGGCTGGCGGTAAAAACACTGGCCTCCTATTGGCCAGCCGCCTGACAGCTCGGATATATAAAGAGCTGTCAGGCGGGCTGGCGCTGTCTGCATTCTGAAGTTACCATTGTACTGTTAACCGTTGAATAAACTTGTTCTGTTTACCTCACGCCTTGAACTTAATAATAAGTTTTCAGTTGATGACAAGGACTGAAAGATTTTCTCAAGCAAGAATACCATTTCAGCAAGGCTTGCAAGAACCAAA
This sequence comes from Thamnophis sirtalis, assembly GCF_051295495.1. Taxonomy (NCBI): domain Eukaryota; kingdom Metazoa; phylum Chordata; class Lepidosauria; order Squamata; family Natricidae; genus Thamnophis; species Thamnophis sirtalis. The sequence continues at coordinate 43,590,344 of NW_028261387.1, read as the reverse complement.
GAGAATCAGAAGCTATAAGAAAATAAAAGAAAACATAAAATAATTACAATGAAAAACTTATCTGCATCTCCTGCTAGACTTAACTCAGGTTCCCCAATTCTTTCTTCCATAATTAAAGTAATTGGAAGAGCATTTGAAATTATAGTACCTATTTAAACAGCAATGGTGTAATAATGTCAGATTATTTGTGAGTTTACACTGAGGCTTCCTGACAATCTGCACAAGTTTAGTGACTGATGTAGCACATGTTTGTGATTGAAACTTCTAGTATGTAGATAAAGACTGATAGTACAGGGAAACAAGAACAGAAAATAATGTGGCAGCCCTTATGTATGAAACCTGTTGTCTATTTGTTCCATGCATCCCACACATTTGGTAGATCCTTTGCCTTATCCATTCTTGCATCAGTAGAAATTCAGCTCCTAGGAATTGCTGAAACATCTTCAGATTCTCCAGAATGGCTGCTCGCAAATGCAAAGGTTTAGAAATAGTTGTTAAAATTATACAATGGAAGACTTTACCCCTGTAGTCTCAAATCAAAATGATCATTGCATTCTCAGTTGCTTTTTTTGGCATTTGTCCTTGCCTGCCCAAATATCACTTATGCAATTTAAAGCTTTATCAGGTGAGCAGGCTGAAAAGTGAAGCTCCAACCTCCAGCTGTCTTCCTCCTCTCTAATTATGCCTCAAAAATATATATAGAGAGAAGGTAACATAGCTGGGAATGCTTTTTTTCTGATCCTTGGGACAGTGATCTTATAAACTTACAAGCAGCACTGTTCTTACCCCCTGAGATGATAGTGGCTCCTACTTGCTTGAAATTTTGTAAGAGCCTTAAGACTTGGCTCTGCCAGACAGCTTAGGGACCCAATGGGGGAGCTTCGTATTCGAGTGGTTAATTAAAACTTGAATCCCCCATGTGTCTGGCTCCCTCCTTTGCCATCTTGTGTTAATGATTTTATCTGTTAATGTTTTTATTTGGGTTTATTTTTACAATTGATTATTTTAATGTTTTTTAATGTTTTTATGTTGCAAGCCGCCCAGAGTCATGAGATATGAGATGAGCGGTAAATACATTTCATAAATAAATAAATAAAATAAAGATAAATTATATCAAAATAATAAAAACATATTTTCTTAGATGAATACTTTAGAGCACAAGGCACCCCTTCAGAAAAGGATTAAAATTTGATATTAAAAGAACTGATATTCTGCCTGCCCTCAATATGAGTTTATTATCTCATTATTATTAGATTATATTATTATATATTAGCTTTCAGGAAATTAAAAGTGTCTGTCCAATTCTGAAAAAAAATCAGTGTTTTTGTTCAAGGCTTAACTGAACTTTTTAAATAATGTAAGCTTGCTCATCTACATTTTCAATTCTAGTTTACATAATTTCCAGACTTTATCACAATGAGAATTTATCCAGTCATATTACATATATAAATATGGATTAATATATGTATATAAGAACAAAATATAAATTTACCTTATGCTTAAAAGATTTGAACAAAGAGAATCAAGTCTGAATGTGGGAAAACAGACAGCAATAAAATTTGAGTAACAGATTATGCTTTGTTTAAGCTAAATATTGTACAACAAAGAGGTCAGTGCTCGAGTCTCTTATATTACATTGTTTTATCTGTATGCCATTTTTGTTATAGCCCCAATAGCAGGATGGCTAATAGTGTTAACAATATTACAGAAGTTCTTTTCCTTTTCCTTTTCCTTGCCTTCATGTCAGAGTTGACTAATGCCAACTTCCTGGACTAGTCCTTGCAATTTTCTTGGCAAGACTTTGGAAGTATTTTGTCATTGTCTGCTTTTTCCTAGGCTGAGAGTCGCTTTGTGTCTAAGGCAGGACTAGAACTCATTGTCTCCTGGTTTCTAGCCTGATACTAAACTACTACCCCAAATTAACTCTTGTTTTTCTTCTAGTTTTATCAAGAGACTTCCAGATAATCAAATGTTCCTTCTCCCATCACTTTGGATTCTGATATAAAAGACACTCACTGGCCTAATTTGAATGAGGACCCATGCTGTCTTTCCAGTCCTCACAGCTGCTTGGGTGATATACCATGGTAGCTAAGGGAAATGAGTAGGGATGAAATTGACAAGAGCTGCCTAACAGTAAGTCAGTAGGAGCCATCTTCTGAAGTGGTTGATGAGAAAAAGACCCCTTTTCCCCACCAGCAGGAATCCAGACAGCATGCAAATGCCAGGCTGTGGTTTGTTGTGTTTGTTGTTTTACTTACAGAGGCAGATCAAAGTGTCCATTTCTCCAGCAGGGGAAGTCAGAACAAAAACAAACTGTTCCTGTTTTTTTTTGGGGGGGGGGTTGCAGGGGGAGGAGGGGGGTTTCTGGGGATGATGGTGGAATGAGGGTCAGTTCTGAAAAGATAAATTGCCTTGAAAGAGAATTTCCCATCTATTGAAATAACCAGAATGCAGCATAAGTAACCCCCTCTAAATTAATTGATCCTATTTACTTGTTCACTTCTTCTGTATTCCATACAGGTCAGGGGAATGGAAGACAAAGCATGTTTACTTGACCCTCCTCCCAGGCCATTTTTTATTATTCTCTTTTAAAAAAAAATTTATTTTAATAAAATTTGTAATTACAAAAATAAAAGACTATAACACTTTTTAAAAAATGGAAAAAGAGGGATAGAAACTGCAGAAAACAAAATAGAAAGAAAAATACAAAATATAGAAAAATTAAGTAAAGAAAAAGAAAAGAAATGCTGGATATAAAATGACTTTCCTCTTCGTCACAAGTGCAAACAATTTCAGTAACTAATCACCTTCTCTGAGAATGCAACAAAAGGTTTTTTCTTGTCACATCTCATCTCTTATCTATCAAGAAATTCTTAAAATCTTACCACTTTCTCTAAAAATACAATAAAAAGTATCTTTTTCCAAACCTTTAAAGCCTCATCACTTGGTTCTAGTCAATACAAATCCTTTAAGGATTATTAGAAACAACACATATATTTTAACCTTAGTCAAATAAACCAACTTTATATTCCTTCCCTTTTATTTTAATCCTTTTAAATTTATGCTCCAGAATTTGATTCCCTTTTCTTGTTGGTCTCTTCTCAGAAAATTCTCTGAAACTTTAAGAAGTCTCTTTTGTAAATCCCAAATAAGAAAATTATCTAAATCACTCTTATGGTTTCTTATTGGTATATCACTTTTAATTATTAAGACATTAGGTTTCATTTGTATAGTGGATAGTGTTAACATCTTTTTCTATATCATTCTTATAATTTGTCATTTTTAAATCCACATTCAAATTAGCTTGAGTCTCAGTCTTGTCCAATAAAACTTCCAGTTTTATAATCTCTTTTACATCCAGTTTGTCTATGATAGCAGACAATCTTAACTTTAATTGTGCATTGTTCCAGCTATACTTGAATTTATCCAGTGTTCAGTTCCAAGTTGCTGATCCCTGCCACTATGCCATCCCTGCTCCTTCAAGGTCATTCAGCTCACCATGACCATCATAGAAGTCCCTATTTTTATTCTCTTTAAGTGACTGAAAATTATTTCAAAGCAAAGCATTCCTGGAGATTTTGGAAATCTAATTTTTCTGTTTGTTTTTTTTAACTTGTAAGTGTGTGAGCCTTAGGAGACAGGAAAAGAGTCATAACTAGGAAAATGGTCAAGTAAGAGTCAGCTCAGCCCTGCTCAGAAATATATGGCAAAGGTCTCAGAAGGGACCTTCCCTAGTTTGTTGGGCTGTAAAGATGATGGGACAGAAATGTATTTTCAGACTTGCAAGATTCTGCTAATGTAAGCTTACAATAAAGTTTGATTAGACCTTGTTCTGAGATGAACTCCACAGTTAAGTTTATATACTTAGAAATAGGAATATTTGCAATTTTCTAGCTCTATTCTGTAGGCAATAAGAATAAGAATCATAACAAAACAATAATAGCAACTACAATTAAAGGTGAAAGAGAGAGCAGTATTACAATAATGTTAAGAAATTACTGACATTAAAGATTTCAGGAGAACTTTGTGTGATAATTAGTGCTGAAAGCTTGCCTGCTTGACAACTCTATTCCTCTATTTTATATATAGAACAGAACAAGATGTGGATTTCAAAATGCACAGGCCCTCTGATGCATGGACAGCCAATTGCAATCCAGCTTTAAGCTAACTGAGGAAGAGCAATGATAGATAGTGCCAGGAACCCTGTTTGAAAGCACCTGGTCATTCTCAGAATTCTAGGAGAAAGAGATCGATGGCTGCATTAATGGATCTTTTTTTAAATATATAATTTTATTTTTTATTACATAGACAACATAATCACATAACAATAGAAAAAAAAAACAAAGGGAAAAGGAAAAAAAAAGGAAAAAAACCCCCATCATCCCATACAATATGTCATTTGATCACAGGTGCATCCCTACTACGTTTCCCCCCATACACACATCCCGTATCTCTCTGTTGTATATTTAATAGACACCACAATAACCTAGGGTTTTAAAAAAAAAAGAAGGGAAAAAAGAAAAAAAAGAAAAAAAAACCATCATCACATGCAGCATGTCGTTTGGTTACAAGTGAACAAGATGAAACTAGAACAATGTTAGAAAGTAAAATAACAATGATGGAGCTAACAGAGGCACTTAAAAAACAAAACAATGGGAAAGCTCCAGGACCAGATGGACTACCTGTGGAATTCTACAGAACATTTGAAGAAACATTGACCCTCCCACTCCTACAAGTCATGAATGAAGTGATGTCTGAGAGCAAAATACCGAAGTCATGGTCAGAAGCGTATATCACACTACTACCCAAGGAAGAGACTGATCTTACACAAATCAAGAATTATAGACCAATCTCTTTATTAAATTCAGACTACAAGCTATTTGCATCTATACTAGCTGAGAGACTTAAAAAATATTTAAATGGCTTCATCCACTCAGATCAAAATGGCTTTTTACCTAAAAGACAAATTAAAGACAATATGAGAATGATTTTGAATACCTTGGAATACTATGAGGCCCATCCTGAAAAACAAATGGCACTGATGTTCCTCGATGCGCAGAAGGCCTTTGACAATGTGAATTGGCAATTTATGTTTTTGCAACTGGAGCAGATGAATTTTGGCAAGAAATTCACTCAAACTATACGAATGATATATCAGAAACAAGCAGCAAAGATAATGGTAAATGGAGAACTAACAGATCCGATTGAAATAAAGAGAGGTACGAGACAAGGCTGCCCACTATCACCACTACTCTTTGTCCTAACACTAGAGGTCTTAAACAGAAAGATCAGAGAAGAAGAAATAAGAGGAATGAAAATTAAGAGAGAAGAGTATAAATTACAAGCGTTTGCAGACTACTTAGTTTTTATTCTTGAAGATCCATTAGAAACAGCATCCAAATTGCTGGAAAGAATAGAGGAATATGGAGAAGTAGCAGGCTTGAAAATAAACAAAGATAAAACAAAGATCATGACGAAGAATATCCCAGCAACACAAAAGGAAGAGCTGTCAGAAACGTTGCAGATTCAAAATACAAGTAAGGTTAAATATTTGGGGATATACTTATCACCTAGATGTAGCACTCTTAAAGAGGATAACTATACCAGACTAAAACAACAAATAGCAACTGACTTGGAGAAATGGGAAAATTTGCACTTATCAATGATGGGAAGAATCTCTACAATTAAAACGAACATTCTACCTAGAATTCTATACCTGTTTCAGACAATCCCAATCAGATTGGGTAAAGATTTTTTTCAAGATTTAAATAAAATAGTTTTGAAATTTATTTGGTAAGGGAAAAAAGCTAGAATAAAACTTAAATTACTACAAGATGCTAGATCTAGAGGAGGATTTGGGCTACCTGATTGGGAGCTATACTATCAGGCAACAAACTTGATGTGGATTAAGGAATGGATATTATTAAAAAACTCTAGATTATTGAATGTAGAAGGTCACGACTTACTGTTGGGATGGCATGCTTTCCTATGGTATAAGGGTACTAAATCACATGGTTACTTTAGAAGACATTATATAAGGGAGGTGTTGTTGTTAAACTGGGAAAAGGTTAAAAGACTACATTATTTAAAAATTCCAGTCTGGATATCAACAATTGAAGCATTTTCATATCCAATAATATATAAAAAGGAACAAACAGTTAGATATACAAAATTATTGAATACAGAGGGTGAGCTCAAATCTATTCAAGAGTTGAAACAAGAAGGGAAGGAAATGAACTGGTATTCATATGTACAGATACAATCTAGATATAATGAAGATAGAAAAACTAAAGGTCTTTATAATAAAACGACTGAGTTAGACAACATTTTAACAGGCACTGATGAAAAAGTAATTAAAAAACTATATGGATATTTATTGGAGTTTAAATTGCATGAAGAACAAGTTAAAGAAACTATGATAGCTTGGGGAAAAACTTTAGGTATGGGATTGATTTAGAAAATTGGCAGAAATTGTGGTCTCAAAATTACAAAATGACAATGTCTACTGCATATAGAGAAAACTTGTATAAGTTGTTTTACAGGTGGCACCTACCCCCGACCAGAATCGCAAGAATGTTCAAAAATAAATCAGAAAAATGTTGGAAATGTCACCAGATACCTGGCTCATACTACCACATGTGGTGGACTTGCACTGAAGCTAAAAGATACTGGACTAAAATCCACATGTGGTTGGAGAAAATGACACACAAACAAATAGACTTTAAACCAGAGGTCTTTTTATTGGGGATCATACCAGAAACCTACAACAAAGACTTAAAATATCTGATTGTAAATGTGTTAACAGCAGCCAGAATTGTATTTGCAAAAAACTGGAAAAACCAAACAATACCAAAACAGGAAGAAGTTATCTGAAAAATAATGGACTGTGCTGAAATGAGTAAATTGACATTTGAAATTAGAGAGCAAGAGGATGAACAATTTTATAAGATATGGGATTTGTTTTATCGGTGGCTAGGGGAAAAAAAAAACTTTGGAAATGAAAAATGATATACTTATGCCTTAATTGAAGAAAGTAAATGATGATATAATTATGCTGTGAAATAATCTAACAATGACACAATGAAGAATTAATATAAGGTCTGGGGATATAATGTATAAGGTTAAGAACTTATTATAATGATATTTCACTGCTGATAAGCAATTCTAATAGGGGAACAAATGAAAACTGGTATATATAGGCAGCGATGCTTTGTTGAAAAATGAAGGAATAAGATCTGTTTGAAGGTATGAAATGCAAGGTTAACAATAAATATAAGTATACTTTCTGGGGAAAAATAATGCTAATGTTAACTGAATATATATTGTAATGAAAATGAGGCCTTTAGTTATATTAGATGAAATATTTGAGACAGTAAATATTATTTGAAGATGCAGATGTTAAAACACTTGTAACCAAATGCATTAATGGATCTTAAAGTTCTCTCATTATTTATTCAAATTTAGCATCGCCATCAGCCATTTGACTGAAAAACTTAGTAAGGAATGAATTATTTTAGTGAGATGACATATTACAGCAGATGTTACAATTCAGACTCTGGATGCTATCATTATCAACGTCTAAGATAAGTGACAGATGCTAGAACACTACAATCAGGGAAGTGTTAGAAAAATTCCTATACAGTTTCTGCCCTCTGCTGATCAATGGTAAATAAAACAACTGGTGTGTTTTCATCTCATTCCATGAAGCAATTCTATATTGAAGAGGGAAAAATACGTTGCCATTAAGACAACGGAATGACAATTTATACCAATCTAGACTAATTAGTACAATACCCTAACACAGATATTCAGAAAATGATGTACAATGGTAGATATCTCTGCAGTGTTTGTGGAACAACAGCAAAAGATTCAGGGATTCTACTAGTGTCAGTTTTTACATTTTTCCCAAAAGCAAACAAATTTAATAAACTTATAACACAAATAACTTTCCAAGTTGTTGGGAGTTAAATCACAACATTCAAAATAATGCCATAAATTTCTAATTCACCAATCTTAGTTGCAGAAGAATCAACAATTTTGATAATACAAATATTAAGAGCAAAAGCAATTGGCTGTTAAAGCTATGCTAATCTGTCCTGAAGGGGAAATAAAAAATCTAAACTTCAAAAAAGTATGCTGGCATAGATTAGGATGCTCTCATTGCCAATTCTGATTCTTCTATAAAAAGGAGGACATCATTAAAGTGACAAAAGTTAAAGAAAGTGACTGGTGTATACCCTTGGCTTTGTTCTTCCCAATCTCAAAATAACAGGTTATTTAGTTCATCATGTTCCCAGATCCAGACAAACAGATATGTAGCTTCTTCGGGCATATCACTTTCAGTCAGGCTATTTCTGAGTATGAGTCCAGTACTTTTCTGACAGAGCCTAGAACCCAAAGAACTCTAGCTGACAGCCCATAGATGTGGCTGAGACATGCAAGATGAATCAGGAATTTCTCCTAATGCTCCCTGCTCTATGCAACTCCATCTCCACTGCTAATGACAATTTGTCTGGCTATCTTTGAACAGCAACTGCAAACATTATGAAGACAGTAGTTATAAGGTACTGATCCTGGAAGTGTTGACAGATAAGTTACCAGTTATGCCTGCAAATTTTCAGAAATAACAGAAGTGGTATAAGCAGCAGATAAATAAAGCCACACAAAACTTCTTGTCAGCAGAAGGAAAAACAAAGCTAATGGTGACAGAACTAGCAACATATTACTGACAGAACATCTATCTCTTTCCCAGTTTAACATAGGACTAGTATTCTTAAAAAAATAGAGGCACAGTGCCTCAATGGCTTAAAGACATTGGAGATAGTCTTTGCTCTGGCAGTTTGAATCCTAACACTGCGTGGTGGAGTGAGCTCCTGATACTTGCCTCAGCTCCTGCCCCATCTAGCACTTTGAAAGCATGCTACATACAAGTAGATAAATAGATATCACTTTGGTGGAAAATGTGGTGGTGTTTCGTGTGAATAGTCTGCCAATGCTGGACCTCCTCAAATGTGACATTTGACTACAAGGCAACATTGGTGGTGAGAGAAGGCCCAGGATGACGCTGCAGGATGCCACTCGTTCCTTATGCCCCCTATGGTGCACTCTGGAGAGTGCACAAGTGTGAACAGAAGGAACTGGCAATCTTCAGCAGCCAAACAAGTACTTCGTAAATAGCACCATACTCTCCTGGCTAATGTCATTGCTATATGCTAAATAAATGGTAAATCTTTGTTTAAAGAAGATTTGGATTTTGAAAAGGTGTTAGGTTTGCATATCTAAGACCAGTGTTTTTCAACCTTTTTTGTGCAAAGGCACACTTTTTTCATGAAAAAAATCACAAGGCACACCACCATTAGAAAATGTTAAAAAAATTTAGCAACCACAATTGGAACTGGCAACTTGGTTATTAAGTGAAATTGCCTCTAAATAAAACTACTAAAACCACAACTGTGCTTATAATCTTACTACAATTTTCCTTCCACCCTGACACACACACACCGAATCTACTTGCAATAGGACAACATGGGAATGTTTCCACAAGACATTTATACATGGTTAACCATGGTTTATTGAATTCATCCACTAATTTCTATTGGTTCTCATATAGATTGGGCTTACACAACACTTCTAGCTCTAGCATGGAAAAACTGTTGGCTAATGTGGAATTATGGCAGAGCTCTCCTCCCGCCCCAAAAGACGAGGCAAGCCACGTTTATTTGCCTCTAAATAAAACTACTAAAACTACAACTGTGCTTATAATCTTACTTCAATTTTCCTTCCACCCTGACACACACACACCGAATCTACTTGCAATAGCTTCCGCCACAATTTTTTTTAAAAAAAAACCAATGTCAGTTGTAGGAAAGGGGAAGAATGGCTGGAGGGGGAAGGGATTTTATGAATTACCTCTCTCTCTCTCTCTCTCTCTCTCTCACACACACACACACACACATTCTCCCACGCACAGAGCGGGAAAGGCGAGCAGCGACGCCGGGCTGCTTCCTCCTCCGCCGCCGCCGCCTTCACTACCCAGCAGACAAAAGCGAGGGCCGGCCAGCGAGGGCCGGCCGGCGGGGGCTGCTTTCGCCGCGGCTGTCAGTCCCTAGCCCTTCTGGAGAGCGCAACGTGCACATTCCCTCTCTCTCAATTTCTCTTGGCTTGCAGCTGCAGCTGCTCTCAGGCAGGGTCAGCCCAGAGCCTGCAATGACAAGCCCCACCCTTGCGCGGCTCCCTCTTCCTCGGGCTCGTCGTCCCCTGGAGAAAATAGGATCGCGCACGTGTACAACGGCCACGGGGCTTGCCCTAGCTCTGGTTCGGGTGAAAGGGACGACGGTGGCGGGAGATTAAGCGAATTCGCCCCGAAGGCTCCCAAGACAACAGAGGCCGAGTTCAGAAAGCGCATTTTAAAAACGATTTTTTGGGGGAGGGGGGGGGAGTGTTTTTCCCACGGCACACCTCACACTGTGCCGCGGCACACTAGTGGTTGAAAAACACTAAGACCTGACAACTGTTTTGGAAAGTATTGGTCAGGAATTATGCAGTTCTCGAGCAGGATTCTCTGCAGAAGCCAAGTGTCCAATCTCTCCTTTACACCCAGAAACAAAATATCCACGGAGGTTAGTGCCCAGTGATTTCAGGGAAGGGGATCATATTTGGATCAGTATGGCAATTGACAGTACAGCATGCTAAGATCATACTAATAGCAAAAAAAATGTGTTGGAGAAAATTAGAAGATCTAAATGGCTTCAGTTGTTGGTTGGAGAAGGGAGTATCATGAAAACATTCTTAACAAAGATGGGACATGTTGGTGCTGTCCCAGTTAGGAGAATATCACCATGAGTCCTAAGGCAAATTCATCTTATATGGGTTATAAGGGGAGTTGAAGCGTGTCTGCAGGATTTCTGGCAATAAACACAGGAGTGTCCCTGCAGGATGTTCCACTGTAGCTAATAGGGAAGCTTTTATGTTCTTTGTATGTTTACATCTACCAAGGAAGATGACCTGCTTTGGGTGATGGGTCCTGGAATATCTCACCCTCAGAACTCATGACAGGATATGTGGATGTTATTGTGTGTTCTTTTGTCTGATTTTCAGGGAATCTATAACTCCTATTGCTAGGATAATCCTTCTGTGCTGCTCCTCTATATTGTGGCTTTTCTTTGGAATATTTTAAAAACTTATGGTTGTATTTCCTTGCCTGAGCTGAGCACCCACCGGTTATGATACCTATTCTGACTACATATTTCCATTCTTGTATAAGCACATAATTTATTTGGTGAAAATAGTGGGACTTTCTGTATTGTTCTCTGAACTAAACCGTATTTATTTTGTCCCAACCTATGTTAATGTCTTATAGCAGTAGACTTATATACCGCTTCATAGGGCTTTCAGCCCTCTCTAAGCGGTTTACAGAGAGTCAGCATATTGCCCCCAACAATCTGGGTCCTCATTTTACCCACCTCGGAAGGATGGAAGGCTGAGTCAACCCTGAGCCGGTGAGATTTGAACCGCTGAACTGCTGATCTAGCAGTAGCCTGCAGTGCTGCATTTAACCACTGCGCCACCTTGGCTCTTAACTACAGATAAACCTCAATTTACAACAGTTCATTTAGTGACTGTTCAAAATTACAAGGGCACTGAAAAGTGACTTATGAACATTTTTCACACTTATGACTCTGGCAGGATCCCCATGGTCTGTCAGGTGTGCCTCCATCAATAACCAAGAAAGAAAACTCCCAACTCCATTGTTCATGGAATTAAAATACTTTTTACTGATTATGAAAAGATAGCAGCGAAAGTAAAGCAAGATCTGAGCCAGAAAGGAGCAAACAAGTACATATCAAATGATAACACAGCCCCTCCCTCCCCGTTTCTATGGCAGCTGATAGCAAGTAAGCGTAGCAGAAGCTGACATGGTCATATGATTTAAATTTGGATTTAAATAAAATCCAACTTGACAACTGGTTAATATTTATGATCGATGCATTCTCCCAGGATCATGTGATCATCTTTTGCAAGCTTCTGACAAGCAAAGTAAATGAAGAAGTCAGATTCACTTAATAACCATGTCATTAATTTAACAATTGCAGTGATTCGCTTAACAAATGTGGCAAGAAATGGGGAAAACCAACAAATGTCTCAGTAACATAAATTTTGGGTTAAATTGTGGTTGTAAGTCAAGGACTAGCTGTAGTTCTCTTCAATGACGGGATAACTATACTAGGTTTTGTTTCTTGCATATTAGAAGTCCAATATTCTTTCTTATTGTGGTAAGGTGGACAGCCAATAAATGTAATAGATAAATAAATACTGGACAGATGTGTAATCTTATATTTTAATTTTGGCAGAAAATATATTTCCATCCAGTGTGTTAAATGTAAATCGGGAAGCGGGGAAGAGAAGCAACCATATAGTATTCAGTAAGGATGCTATATATTATTCAAAAGAACTGTAAATACAGTTATATAAGAATACAGTCTCAGTTCCATTATGATCAAATTCAGCCTTGTATGTTCTTCTGCTATGTCATCCTTCTCCAAACCCAATAAAGCTGCTCAAAATAGAAATTAATGGAGGTTCTGTCAATGTGATTTCAAAATAGATTCATGGTAACCATTAATTCGTTTCTATGACACCCAGTCTGAGTATGTTGTTCCGCCTGACTCCCACACAGGCTCTTAGTATTTTGTTTGGATGAAGACAAGTTATATTGAAACATGAAATTATCTGGCACTGATTTCTAACCCTAATACTTCTCAGGTTAAATCAACAAATGATTCCTATATAGATTTCATAATCTTACCTAGCGATATGTAACATTGCTACTATACAAAGTAATTTGATCACATTTTCATACCATCACTCGCCAAACTTCCAGAACCACTATGAAGAAAATCTGTGGTTATCTTCATTTCTGAAATGCTCAAATCAAAACGCAAAATCAGCCCTGACCTCAGATGTTGCAATAAAAAAATCCGACCACCACCAAATTCCCTATAAAAGGTATAAAGGTAAAGATTTCCCTTGCAAATACGTGCTAGTTGTTCCCGATTCAAGGGGGCGGTGCTCATCTCCGTTTCAAGCTGAAGAGCCAGCGCTGTCTGAAGATGTCTCCGTGGTCATGTGGCTGGCATGACTAAATGCTGTAGGTGTACAGAAAGCTGTTACCTTCCCACAAAAGGTGGTTCCTATGTTTTCTACTTGCATTTTTACATGCTTTCAAACTGCTAGGTTGGCAGAAGCTGGGACAAGTAACAGGAGCTCACTGCGTTACGCAGCACTAGGGATTTGAACCGCCAAACTACCAATTTTTCTGATCAACAAACTCAGCGTCTTAGCCACTGAGCCACCACGTATATAAGGTATAGAAAATATAAAAGGAGAAAACCCACTAACCTGACATATAGCATGCACCTTGCCAGGCCTAAAAGGTGGAAATGGACAAAATATAGGTGTCCTTAACTTAAAACTTTTCATTTAGCGATCATTCAAAGTTACAGTGGCACTGAAAAAGTGATTTATGACCAGACTTCGTACTTACAACCATTAGAGCATCCCCATCAAAATTTAGGTACTTGGCAACTGGTGTGTATTTATGATGATTGTGGTATCCCAGGAGCACCATTTGTGACCTCCCCAATGGGAGCAACTGGATTCACTTAGTGACTGTGTGATTCAGCAGTAATTTGCTTAAGAATCATGGTAAAAAAGGTCGTAAAATCCATGTAACTCACTTAACAATCTCCTTGCTTAGAAATGGAAATAATTTAAAAAAAAAATTGATTTAGCTACTAAGGAGAAGCTGCAAAGCTGCTAATTAGTATTTCACTTACACAATCTCTAATTCAGCTGGGTGGCAAGAGGAGGCAAAAATCTCCCCCAAAGGGGAAGCAGAGCCATGATATCTCAACAAGAAGTCCAGCTTAGCAACTATATCAACCATGCCCAGAAATCAATCTTTTCTGCTAACTCTGTTCACATCACTGAAACAAGAGATGCACAGTTGGCAAATATTAAATAATAATTAATAAATAAAATAATAAAGACTAATGAAACTAAAAGAGAAAGTTTGGTGTACAGGGGTGGCTAATACATCAAGATAGAAACCAGGAGACCATGAGTTCTATTGCCATCTTAGGTACAAAATCCAGCCAGGTGGTCTTGGGCCAGTCACTGTCTTTCAATTCTAGGAAGGAGACAATGACAAATTACTTCTGACAAATCTTGGAAAACTGTAGGAAATAATCCAGGCAATCACTAGGAGTCATAAACTCAGGCACACACATACACAAAACCCTCACCCAAACCCCACTTAAAATATAGACTATTAGTAAATGCCTATTTAAGTAAAACGGCTTTATTTATGTGTATAAAAACAGTACAGAAAAATTAAGTAAATGTCTACCAGTAAATGTCTACAATGAAAGTATGACAAGCCTTCACACAATTACTAAGGAAAATTACTTCTTCTCTTAGTTTAGCTTCTCTTAGACTTTCTATATAAAGTTTCTATATAAAGTATAAAGTAAGTCTTCCACAGCTGATTTTAAAACACCATCCTTTGATTAATAGAAAATTACTTTAATAGATTAATTACTTTTTCCAAAATATATATATCAACATTTCTGAAAACCATTTCTTAATAGTTGAAAGAATATTTTTTCAATTTTTGGTATGTTTCTTTTTACCACTTCCCATGTTCAGTACAACTATCATTCCTGATAAATAGATTCCAAAGCTTTGGTATATAATTCATTAAAATCTATAGTAATTAAACCTTTAACCTACATAAACCTACTTATGTACACTAATTAACTCCTATACTCCAAAAGATATCAAATAATCACATGATCATGATCAAGGAACCTTCAATTTTATACCTACACAGAGAAAATCTGATATCCATCCTTCAAATATTTTTGTTGGTGAGACCAGTACACCCTAAATACATTTGTATGAATAATTTCAGATCTGTTGATACCATTTTAACTTTTTATGAATTCATTGAGATATATCTGAGATTTCATTTTTAGTGCATGTTTGATATAACATCCACACTTTAAAATATTTTTTTATTATTGATAGAATAAAGTAACTAGGAAGCAGGAAGGAAGCCGTATCTTTGCAATGATAGTGTTGAAGATTGCTTCTTTACTTAGCAAAATTAGAGGAGTAATTTGTTTCCCAATACTGCTTTAAGACTGGTAATTGCCTCTGTATGCTTCTCTACCAGTCCACTTGCCATGAATCTTTTCTTGGCCAACACAATATGAATCTTGGGCACAGCAGCATAATTTGGAAGGAAGGTTTCTTGGAGGAGTAACCTTCAATCCTGTTTACTCAGAATCACTGCATGATAGTGGAAAAATAAGCTAGTTGGCCCCAATTTTCTCCTTCCCTCATTTTGTTACTCAAGTAAGCAGAAGTGGTTTCTCCGGGGACAAGTAAACAAGAGAAATGGCTGGCAGGCCATAATCTGCACTGGAAACTTTATCTTGAGAAAGATATTCTAGCTAGTAGTTATCCCAATTACAAACAACTAACTTGTTAAAATCATGAATATATGTCTGCCAAAAAAATTGTTCCAGTAGTCGCATTAAAGAGGGTAAAAATAACATCAAAGCAGAGTGCTTTGCATCTCCTGCATTACTTCCATTTTGTGTTTTGAGTCAGTCTAGACTCCTGGAAACTACATGGACAAGTCCCCCAATTCTTTCAGCACAAGTTTCCCTTTGCTTTTTATCTGGGGATTAATCAATGATTAACAACTGGATTTGTGCTTAAAGCAGAAGTAGAACTTGCAGTTTCTGTTTCTAGCAGAGTAAGTCTAACTACTTCAACCAAACTGGCTTTCACTTCCCTACTTTCAATTTTCAGCAACGTTTCTTTAAAAGTTGG
The DNA here is from genome assembly GCF_051295495.1 of Thamnophis sirtalis. Classification (NCBI taxonomy): domain Eukaryota; kingdom Metazoa; phylum Chordata; class Lepidosauria; order Squamata; family Natricidae; genus Thamnophis; species Thamnophis sirtalis. Next base: position 43,574,444 of record NW_028261387.1, on the reverse strand, counting down.
AAGTACTGCAGTACCTTACACATTTGCTCATTTAAAATAACTTTGAAACGTGATTACGGTATATAACGGCAACATTTTGTGCAGTTCTAAATAAAGCAAACTAACAAAGACAGTTCTGAGGTTTAGCCCTCTGTTGTTTTTGTGTTCTAAAATCATAATTAATTTTTGCAAGGCAATTGTACGGATAAATTAATTTCTAGGTCATGTATCCTATTCCCCTAAGGATATAGGAAGAATAGTACGGCCATTTATTAGGATTTATGGATTTAATGAACGAGATTTCCGAGAACAGCAAACCGAATGGCTCGGCCCGTGCTTCGGAAGATCCAATTCTTTCAGGAAACCACCTTAGATGAATGGCTGGATTTTATCCCCAGCGCGGTGCTTTCTATTTTCCATGCGTTTTATATTTCTCCTGTTTTATAGCCTGGTGTTTTTAACCCTTTGTAAACCCCCAGAGTAGCTTAGCGAGGCGGCGGCCTCGGGAAACTAATTTGAATGGATTCCAGGTAAAAGCGCTTGGCTTTTTTTTTGGGGGGGGGGAGACGAGGTTCCGAGATGCGAGAAGGGAAAGTCGGATCCTTTCCGTGACCCGCTAAGCCCATTTTTTTCAGCCTCACCAACCAACTTTCAAAATTTCGTCGCCAGCACTTGGATGAGAAATGACCTGGCTGGCGGGAGGGGAATTCTGGGAGTTGAAGTCCACACATCTTAAAATTGCTGAGGCTGAGAAACGCTTCCCGCCCAGACGAACACACGCCCGCGCTCGCTGTAGAGAAAAAGAGAGGCGAAACGATATCTATTCGACAAGTCTTTTCCCGCCTAAGCTAAAAAAAACCCTCGAAGCTGCGTCCACTGCAGGTCCCAACAACAACAAAAAAACTAACAACCCCGCCGCCCCGGCCGTCTCGTTCGTCTGTCAGACCCAAAGGCCCCACGTGGTCTAAACACTTTTGCGCGGGTTCAGGCCGGCGGGGAAACTGAGGCCTTCCACAAAAACCGTCAATAAGAGCGTGGAGGGGGTGGGAAAACAAAGAGTTGGGATTCTTGCTTCAGCCAATGGGGTGGAAGTTCTTTCAGTTCGGGCCATTACCGCTCAAGAAATCGATGAGTGATTGGCCGTTCATCCAACGGCCTAGTGAAAGTAGCGTAGGAAGGCGAGATTTCTGTTTCCGGTGCTTGGAGCGCTTCAGATTCTACGCTTTTCTTCACCGACAGGTCCTTTGTGCAATGAACACGATGGGCTCCGATTAAACTGTCCAATGCCTGCCCAGTGGGCGGAGTTCCAGCCTGTCGGAGGTTCCAAGATGGCGGCGGGTGCGTGAGGCGCGATACTCCGCGCGCGATTCTCTCTTGTTGGCGCTTGCCGCCATGAAGGGCAAGGAGCGCTCGCCTGCCAAGGCCAAACGGTCCCGCGGTGGCGAGGATTCTTCTTCGGCGCGGGCCGAGCGGAGCAGTAAGAAGCCCAGCAACGGCGGTGGGAAATCTGCGGGCGGTGGCTCGGGCGAGGGCGGTGGCGGCAGTAGTCGGCGGAGCCTTCATCTGGAAAAAGCGAACCGGGCCAGTAGCCGTGAATATGAATCGGCCGCGGTGGGAGGCTCTGGGAGCGGCAGCGGCCGCCACGGCTACGGCGGGAGCAACAACAGCAAAAACGCGGAGTCTTCCTCGTCCTCCCGTGGTAGCAGCGGCCGCGGCGTCGATTCCCGCGCGCCCCCCGCCGACTCCGCCGGCAGCAGTGAGTACAAGACGCTGAAGATCAGCGAGCTGGGCTCGGCGCTGAGCGACGAGGCGATCGAAGATGGTCTCTTCCACGAGTTCAAGCGCTTCGGAGACGTCAGCGTCAAGATCAGCCGCCTGCCCCCGGGCACCGGATCCGGCGACGAGCGGGTGGCCTTTGTCAATTTTCGCCGCCCTGAGGATGCGCGGGCTGCTAAGCATGCTCGCGGCCGCTTGGTCCTCTACCATCGGCCGCTGAAGATCGAGGCCGTTTATGTAGGGGGCAGCAGCGGAGGGGGAAGCAGCCGGCGACGCGGCAGTCGCTCCCCAGCGCTTTTGGACAAGGAGTCTTCCTATGGGGCCTCAGCAGTGGGGGTGGCGGGGGCATCTCCTGCCACTATCAGGCACCCTGCCACTGGGGCCACCCAGAGGGCCCTCTCTCCTGTTGGCGGAGGAGCAGGCTTAGGGTACAGAGACTTCCGATTGCAGCAGCTTGCCCTTGGTCGTTTGCCCCCACCGCCTCTGCCCCGGGAACTGGAAAGAGAACGAGACTACAGCAGCTTCTATGATCGGGTGAGGCCCACGTACAGTCTGGATCGAGTTGCTGGAGTGGCGGCCGCTGCGTTTCGTGGGGTTGGTACAGGAACGGCCACTGAAGAAGAGATCAGTCCTGAAGATGACCAGAGAGCTAATCGTACCCTGTTTCTGGGTAATTTGGATATATCTGTTACAGACTCAGACCTTCGTAGGGCTTTTGATCGCTTTGGGGTTATCACCGAAGTGGATATTAAGAGGCCATCCCGGGGGCAAACTAGTACATATGGATTTCTTAAGTTTGAGAACTTGGATATGGCCCACCGGGCTAAGCTTGCCATGTCTGGTAAAGTGCTGTTGCGCAATCCTATTAAAATTGGCTATGGTAAAGCAACCCCCACCACGAGACTCTGGGTGGGTGGTCTGGGACCCTGGGTACCTTTGGCTGCTCTTGCCAGGGAGTTTGATCGCTTTGGTACCATTCGTACCATTGATTATCGTAAAGGTGACTCATGGGCCTACATTCAGTATGAGAGTTTGGATGCTGCACAAGCTGCTTGTACCCACATGCGTGGCTTTCCTTTGGGTGGGCCAGACCGTCGCCTGCGTGTGGACTTTGCTGACACTGAGCATCGGTATCAACAGCCCTATTTGCAGCCATTGCAACTTCCACCCCCTGCTCACTATGAACTGGTAGCAGAAACATCAGCTTTTGGAGCGCATCGTGGAGCCCCACCAGATCCACTCCGAGGTGCTCGGGACAGAACATCACCACTGCTCTATGGTGACCGTGATAGAGACTTATATGCTGAACCAGACTGGGTGCCTCCTCCACCTCCAGTTCGGGACCGAGGCAACCGAGCATCTGTGTATGATGCACTTGAAAGTCTGGAACGGCGTCGAGATGGTTGGTCTCTAGAAAGAACTCGTGGGGAAAGAGAGCTTGGTAGTAGTAGAGACCCACCTAGGAAGCGAAGGCTAGTGGAGGATGGGGGTCGACATTTGGACCGATCACCAGATAGTGAACGTTCATCTTCATCTCGTAAGCGTCACTGCCCTGCTGTAGCATCGCCTCAAGATCGTAGCCCTGAAACAGGCTTAATCAGAGACCGCTATAACACTGATACTGATCGGCCCTCTTCTCGCCTACTCTTGTTGGATCGTCCTTCACCAGTCAGAGAGCCACGTAAGGGGAGTTTGGAGAGAGGGCAGAATGAGAAGCGGGAACATAAGAGTTTGATGGAAAAAGAAAGGAAACACCGCACACTTGTATCAACTGCCATCCAAGAGTGCAAGAGTCCAGCTAAAAAGGATGAACATACTTCTGAAGGGAACAGTAGCAGTGGATCTCGGCTGAAGCCACCCCAAAAGCAGCAACAGCAGGATGGAACCTCAAAGTCGGGATTATCTACCAAACTCTGCCTAGCCTGGCAAGGAATGCTTCTGTTGAAGAACAGCAACTTTCCATCAAACATGCACCTACTACAAGGTGACCTCAGCGTAGCTAGCAATCTGCTGGTGGAAGGAACATCTGGTGGCAAAGTGGCCCAACTAAAGATCACACAGCGTCTTCGTTTGGACCAGCCCAAGTTGGATGAAGTTAACCGCCGTATCAAAGTAGCAGGACCCAATGGATATGCTATTCTCCTTGCTGTGCCTGGTACCACAGACAACCGTGCCTCATCTGGGGCTGGTGAAGCTAATACCACCTCTACCCAGCGGCCATTAAGAAACCTGGTGTCCTACCTTAAACAAAAGCAGGCAGCTGGAGTGATAAGCCTCCCAGTAGGAGGCAACAAAGACAAAGAAAACAGTGGGGTCTTGCATGCTTTCCCCCCCTGTGATTTTTCTCAGCAATTCCTGGATTCTACAGCAAAGGCCCTGGCTAAATCGGAGGATGACTATTTGGTCATGATCATTGTTCGTGGTGCATCTTAAAGTCCTAATGCTTTCTGTGCTTATCCTGCTGCTTCATACAACTCCCCCCTCCTCCAGTGTCTGCCAGGTGCTAAGCCTTAGCCAACACCCTAAGTATAATTTTTGATCTGTAGTTACTCTTATTTTCCCTTTATTTTCTATAAATTCTAGAGAGCAGATATATTAACTGTTCGCTAGGCTACCCTCAACTGTCTTGCTAGTGACAGTATAGCAAGAAGGGATGGCCTGCTTTCACTAAAATATGAAGCATTGAACAAGCTTGCCTCCCTCTTTTTTTTTTTTACTTTTTAACTTGTCCTTGTTCATTTCACAACTTTAAAGTAGCTATAAAATCTTTTCCTATACTTACATTCTAAATTGCCATACTTAAAACATTCATGATTCATGCCCATTCTGAGCCCCACAGCTTCCATAAAACTATAGTTATGATTTCAGATTAATTCCTAGTTTACAAAATGTAAAATTGAATTGAATTAAGTCACGGTTGAGTCCCTGATACTGCTGATATTAAGCCTTCATGGTGCATTGCAGTTTTCTTTCAGCTGGGTTTTCAGTTTTTGTTCCCAAATTCAGAGAAATGCATACCCTTGAAAAATGTCCCTAAATGGTATTTGCTTTTTTGATTTTTTTAAAACTTGTGTGCATTTAAGGGTTGTGGTTGTAATGAGAGCTTTACTATAACCCATGAACATCATGAACTTCTGTATTAAAGAAGCAGGTGGTTAATGGTATCATTGTTTTTGCCCATTACTAATTGTAATAGGCACAATGAATTCTAAAGTATAACGGGAACGCAACTTTCAAAGATGGCATTTAACTTTTGTGAAAAGTTCTGCCACATAACCATTTCAATTATCATTCTATCCCTGTGGAAATAGAAAGGAAACTTACCTGCTCAATATTTTTCAGGTAAAATATAGGCATTATGCGAGGTTTTATAGTCTGGTTTGCACTGTTTTAATCTTTACACTTGCATTCACCTTATATTTCTAAATGTTGGGGAAGCAATTCAGTTTACTAAAAGAACACAATCTGATTGAAAGTAAGCCTATAAAAGCAGTCATTTTTTAAAATATGTGCTAAGACTTAGGAGGAAAGAATCAACAGTTTAAATGTGTCACTTTTTGCTTGGTCTCTTCTCTAGTCCAATGTTTTTGTTCCTTTGTAAAGCCGCTGTACAGTAACAATGTTTCTCATGTGTAAACCAATTCTCAAGTTTGAATAAGTACAATTACGATAGTTGAAAAAGTGGCCTAATGAAACACTGCTCAGTGAAATATTGGGAAACATACTATTCTTAAAGTATTTTTTTCAAGTAGAGCCTCACTTCTGAAACTATTACACCCTTTCACTCTTTTAAGAATGTGGGTACAGTAACCTAAATCCCACAATTCTGAAATATAAATTGTTCTGTAATAAATGAAACTTGGAACTGTGAACCAAATTAAATCTAGCCACTGTTATAGGCAGAGTCACTAAGACAGATTTGTGTTGCCTGTACTGCATAACATTATTGGATTATCCATATTACTGCATTTGTCAAATTCAATATGCTAGTGGCTACATAAAGAGTTTTCTTAGTGTATTTATTTGGAGAGTGAATTTGTTCTATGTTGAACTAATATATTAATTTAAAAGCCATCCTTGTATTTTTGGGAAAATCTTTAATATCAGATTCGAAAGTCAAACTTGTTGGCACTAGTATGCATACTGATGTGCTCTCCTTGTTAAAAAAATCCTTTGGAACTTGAATTTGAGGTAAAGTGAACATAATGGCATTTTAGGCAACTTTTGGGAACCGGTGTTGGAAAACCCTACACCATGGATTTCTTTTTCTATTTTAATTGAAAATTATGTTCAATGCTGCTTCTTATGATTTGAACTGGGTAAAGGATATGTGAAATGGGCAATTCAGTTTTCCAAACCTTTATCTAAGATTATTTTTTAAGAAAGAAGATAATCCAGTAATAGCTATAGAAAGAAAAAGAATGTTAGGAGTCCAATTTAGACTAAAACGATAACCAACATTGGATAGCTCAGCACTTAGTTATAGCTGCTATAGCTTTTTTTTTGTATTAGGATAACAGCAGTACAATTATTCATTTGAGCCAACCTCCAAGACTTCAGCATAGCAAAAGTTAAGTTTTGTGACACATCTGTATGCAGAAAAAAAGAATTGTGATCTTTTGTATATGGTATTATGAAGCTTTAGGGCAATGTATATTTGAATGATGCACATGTTCAGAAATTTGTTTCTAGAGTTATAACATTAGGATGAAGAATGTTTTTTTTTCCTGAGAGTCACTTAATACCACTTTTGGGGGAACTGGAAAGGAAAATCTTAGTTGGCATGTTGTCTTTAGGATTTAAATTCTATAATTAGAGACTTAAAAGTTTGCCCTCCCTTTTAAAGTTTTGCATTTTGACAGTTCATCATACGTGGTTGGCTGTCAGTGGAGTATCAATTTAAGGCTACCTCATTTACCAGGATCCACTTTTGTGTTTATACAATTGCCTCCCAATTTTAATTGTCAAAATTTATTGGCATTTTAAAAGCCAATATATTTAGCATGGATCCTTTCTTCCCAAGATATATAAGGGGGAAAGGAAGAAGCCTTCCTTAGGAATTTAAACAAGTAGTAGGAGTTTGACTATGTTTTAAGAGTAAAAGAATGTAGGAATACATCTGAATTGGATAAAAATGGAAAAGATAAGGGTAGCCACATAAGCATACAAAATAATAATCCATGTAGGGTGCCTGATTGAATGGTTTGCAAAATTGTAAAGTAATTTGATGTATGTTCATTTCCTTGCTTTCGGTTTTCCCCCTATAGAGCAAACAATATTAGCTGCTCCAGATGTGTCACTGAAGATAAACATGTCCCTTTACATTATCCAAACTAAAGTATTTTGGAACAACTAGAAAAATGCACACAGATGTGGGATGAAGAGAATCTGATGCATATTTTAGCTAGTTTTCTCCAGTAAGTAAAGAATCTGTAGTTGGAGATAACATAGCAATGTGAAAAAATACACTTACAAACAGAACACTAAATTTCTTGTTCTTGTTTGACTTTTTGAAAGTGAGAGAAATTGTGTGAATTGTGAAAATTCAGTTGATTTTTCTCCTGTATGTTTTTTTAAACTAGTACAGCTTTTTTTCCCCAATCTCTACCCTATATTTTAACTCCCTGAACTACTATTTGTGCATTTATATACAGATGTTAATTCATTTCAAAAGCTTTGTGCCAGTGAAGGGTGATTGGTGCTTTCAGACATTACCTAGAACATTAATAGCCTTGTAGTTGGAACAGTTATCTGTAAATGCAGGGGGAAAACAGATCTCTTGTAAACATTTGTACTGAATAACCTCTTCTTTCCTCCTGAAAGCAAGGCTAGTGAAGTGCTGAAGACCACAAGGGATTCCAAACTCTAATGGACCTTTGCGAAGAAAAGCGTTGGCTTATGTGGAATTTACATGGGCCTCATGGAAGAAAGCTTATCTGTTTAGTATTTGTGCATTTTACTAAAATGGCAGCTTAAAAAGTTGTGTATCTGCTATTTGTGATGCCAATGCCCATGTTTTAAAGTGGAAAATTGACCTCTTTGCTATGTGCTGTGTACACAAGATTTCTGCAAAAGTAAAGGAAAAAAACCTTTTTATGGCTCACACAGCTTAAAATAGCTGTCACTCAAAACATGCGCTCACAGTCGAGCTGATTTTGTTTCATTCTAAATAAATTGTTTCTTTTGAGGAAAGTGGTTTTTCTGCCTGGAAATGAATTGACGACAAACCTTTGACCCCTTTGTTTGCAGCTGTGGGGGTACTTTACAACTGCTCCTGCTGCTCCTTCTCCTCGATCTGATAGTTGTGGGTCTCAGACAAGAAACAGGGAAACCTTCGCTTTGATATTGACCATCTTTTGTATCAGATCTGAAGAAATCTAGTTTGTTGTGTTGCTGTGTCCTCTTGTGTACGGTGAATGGGGATCAATGGCTGCTATCTCCTCATCTTTACGAGGAAATGGTGCTGTTGCTGGCATGCAAGAAGCAGGGAAAGCATCTTGAGTCTCAGAACAGTGTGCAGATCTGGGACTTTGTTGATTTTGAAGAGCTGGAGTTCCTGAATTTTAAGTTCTTGATTTATTTTGTTCACCTAACTTGTTTGGCCTTAGTTCTGATTTTAATTTGAAGAAAGTTTGAAATTGCTTTGCATCTTGCTCATAACCTTTTCACCAAATTGAAAAGAAAAAGTAACTCATAAAAAAAATTAAATGATAGCGCGTTTCCAGACACAGTTGAAGAGCTCCTCCCCCACCAGGGGCTTTTCTTCAGAGTTATGCAGTCCTGGGTGTAGTTCTGAATGGAAGAAGAGTTCCTGAGAGCTAGAGCGCTGTCATTTAAAACCTGTACGATTGTTATTGGTGCTCTTACTTGACCCGTTTTGAAGCAAATGGTCTACACACCTTGGATGTGCATGCAACTTGATCGTTTCATAGGTACCGCTGCAAACTTTTTAGTTTGTAGTACAGATGATATCAGGAGGAAAAAAAAAGTGGTGAAACTTTGAAAACAAATGTGCTATATTTCCTGCATTTGGGGATCTTGAGCTTTGGAAAGCTGTTCCCACTGTGCAGGAGTACAACTCTTTGCTGCAGGAGACTTCGGGGCACAGTTGACTACACATCACCAGAGGTCAAGAGGAAGCGAACAGTGCTGCACCTGCATCGTGGCTGCAGAAACTGCATTTGTTTCCCGAGTCTCTTAGAATTAACTAGTTGCCATTTGACATGCAGATGGAAGACACCTTGAAATGCAAGCTTGCTTTGGTTGCCTTGAAATGCTTAACCTATTGTGGATAAAGAACACTAGCGCGGTCCTATATCCATGCAGGATGATTGCTAGGCAGCAGGTGCTTATCAACCAAGGATGCTACGATTGTGTTCCACAAAATATGGGTTCCCATGGCAAACTGCTGTATAAAACTCTTAAACAGGTAAGGGGGTTTTAAGAGGTCAAAGTGAATTGTAATTATAAGGAACTGGGTTGACTGCTTTTAGGCTTTGCTCATTGTAGCCTTCCAAGTTCTTAAATTACTGGTTCTTACTAACTTTTACAATACCCCCTCTCCCAATGCAATGAGGTTTAGTACAATTAAGTATTAATTTGAACATCTAATGCCACTTTCATATTGATTCCCGAACTTTTAAAATGATGTAAGTAGTTGTGAGGGCTGAGCATTTATGGTGACATTTCTGTTCAGCAAATTACAGAAGCTATTAAGGCTTGTATCAAATACAGTAATCTCTAACGAGGTCCTTTCTCTGTAAGAAAAGTAATGTAAAAAAAGGTGGGCGTGTATTTATGGGTACATACATAATGAAATATATTTCTGTTGCGATTGGTCCCTTCTGTACAGTGAAAGACTGAAATGTGAAGATGCCAATTTTTAGATAATTCAATTTTTTTCAATAGTTAATTGAGATATGACCAGAAATAAATCAATCTGCTTATGGAATGCTAGAGGATATCAGTAGAAAAGCTACTTGGCAGAAATAGTTGTAATTCTAAACTTTAGAATTTTTCTTGATTGGTAAGTAACAGGTTCCAATAAGCATCCTTTATTGGAAGAAAACAGCTAATTTTAATAAATAGATGAAAAGGTTTAGTTAAGTATCCTCTGTGATTGTAATCTAAAAATTGTATCCTAACTTGCTCCTGTCTACTCAGAAATAATTCATGTAAAATGGAATTCACTGCTACATATTTATAGAATTGCAGTTTAAAAGAGTTTCTGACGAGGGAATGATACAGTTGAGTTAGCAAACTGAAGAAGAGTCTTCAGATCAATTAAATCACAATATTTGATGTATTTTCCCTTTTATTGTTCAATCCAGTATATAACTACAGTGCATTTGGTGCTGGGAAATGCTTTTAATAGCTGTTCCATAATAGTTATTTCTTCACAGGATTGGTCAGCCCCTCTGGACTGATAAGAGGGACATCTTTATCTGAAAGGTAACTATTTTTTCCATAAGAATGAAATGCTGCTTAGGTTGGCTTTGACTATGACATAAGAATATAAAAAATGGACGTAGCTGTGTAATCATTCAAAGCAGACTTGATAAACTTCTGAAACTGCATTTCCTTAGAGCACTGTCTTAAAATTATATACTGTAAAACTAAAGCGGAATAGCAGTTTTAATATTAAACAGCATTTAAGATACTAATTTTAGAAAATCTTACCAATTTCATCAGAGAACAAAATTATCCCACTAAAACCAATGAAATTGAAAAAATGATTAACTTTGGCTAATACTGTACATAACTTGTACAGTTAAAGGCAGTTTTTAGTTACCAATCCAAATATTAGGGCTATACAGTTTTAAGATTTCAGACAGTATTTCATTAAAAAAGACAATCTAAATGAAATATTGCCCCTCATCAGGATATACTCTGCAATGGTACAATAATCCTTATATTTCTCCATTTTTCTAGCGGAATATAACAAACCTAACACTTTGTTCTTAGATTTTGGAAAATAATTGCATTAAATCCATGTAGAATTCATGTTTCAACATAATGAACTACAAAGATAGCTACTCTGACTATATTTAATGTCATGATAAACCAAGGTTTATTGTAATGTGCATGACTTTATGAAGCCTCGGGATTATAATATATTCTTTAGGAAAATAGGTTTGTATAGCTTTTAGTTTGATTGTAGTTAAGTCATTGAATGCTCTGATGTTTGCATTAATTATACTACATTAACTTGTGTTTTGAATTGGCTTGTTTTAGAAATATTTATAATTGATATACAGCCAGAATCTCTAGTTCATATAAATGAGATGTTCTGTTTAACTAGAGTTAAATGTTTCTACAGGCATTCTTGGAATCACGCAAAAAGAAAGATCCGGGCATTCTGTGATTGGTGTATGTCATGCAGTGACATGCAGTGAGGTTTATAGCTGGTGAGGCACTTCAAAAATTTTTAGACTTGTGAACTCCCAGAATTCCACAGCCAGGCATGCTCAGTTCCGATTTAAAGCGACAGAATTTCCTCTCCTTGCAAAATAAGTTTTCCTTCATTCTTTTTCTTCTCCCTCCCCCTCCTTCCTCCCTCTCTCCCTCCCCCCCTCTCTCAAACAGACACACGCACACAGAAGTTGGATCCCTCTCTCACTCACTCCCAAACAAACACAAACACAGAAGTTGGATTGGATATATTTTCCAATGGCTTAAAAGCAGCTCCTCTGCCCTCCCCTGCTGCCTGATCTGAGCCTTTGATTGCAGGCGGAGCCACGTTGCCTTTTCAAACTTGTAATCAGTGAAGCTGGGCTTATATACTTTTATCCAGCTGTGTATGTGTGTGTTTGTGTGTTTGAAAAGGCAACGTGGCTGCATGCAATCAAACTTTTTCAATTCCTCCCCCTCCCCCCCCCACACCTTTTCCAGCTGTTTCAGAGAGGATTTCAACTCTGCTCTTGCCTGCCATCATGAAAAGAAAAAAAAATGTAAAAAGAGAAAGGCAAGAGCTCTGAGGTCAGACTGAGGTAGTTGCTCCCAGAGAATTCTAAAAAGCCTCTAAAAAGTGCCCCTACAGGAGGCGAGAACCATGTGCCTCCTTTGCATAAGGAATTTTTCGCCTTTTAACCCTTGCTTAACTCTGCTCAAGTGATCATAAAGATAGACTAAAGGAGGCACGTGGTTCTCTTGCCTCCTCCTGCAGTTAAGCACTAAGCAGAGTCATTCACTGTGACTCTGACAGCAACTATCTTAGCCTTTTTCCTTTTAAATTTCTTTTTCATGATGACTGAGGTGAGGCCCTGCCTCTCCTGCCTCCCCTGACTGCACGTCCCTGATGTCATGCAATGATTGACTTTGTGTCCATAGTCTTTTTTTAGACTGCAAATTATGTTATTTTTTCTACATTAATTTAGCAATGGAGCTAAGATTTGCTCCATTATTTTATCCCAGATATGATTAGATGAAAGGGGGGGGGAGCCTTCCTGATTGTAACATATTAAAATTAATTGATCAGGAAAGATGGCTGCTAATTGGCTGAAGTTAAACAGGACATCGCTAGGGAAATAGGGCTTCAGGCTAAATCAGGCATTCAAAAACTATCCCAGAAGATAATGATATCTGTAATGGTTGCTAGAAGCTATGCAATTACTGTGATAGTTTCTGCAGTTGAGATAGAACCAGGTTTGGTTAAAGGATATCTTTGCATTTAAAAAAAATACCTTTATAAAGTATTTTTACAAATACTTTGATTCCAGACTTAAGCATATTTAGATAAAATCCTTTGAAAACAGTGGGTCTTTATTCCTGATTAATTTGCATCAAATTGATTTCATTTATTTTCATTAAATAATTTAAATTTTGATCTAACTGGAGAATTAGTTCCAGTTTAAAGTTGTATTATGCGTAAAGGGAATACGGTTGGCACAAAGGTTGGCAGTTCGGCGGTTCGAATCCCTAGTGCTGCATAATGGAGTGAGCTCCCGTTACTTTTCCCAGCTTCTGCCAACCTAGCAGTTCGAAAGTACGTAAAAATGCAAGTAGAAAAATAGAAACTACCTTTGGTGGGAAGGTAACAGTGTTCCGTGCGCCTTCGGGTTCAGTCATGCTGGCAGCATGACCATGGAGACGTCTTTGGACAGCGCTGGCTGTTCGGCTTTGAAACGGAGATGAGCACCGCCCCCTAAAGTTGGGAACATCTAACACATATGTGCAAGGGGAACCTTTACCCTTATGTGTAAAGGTTTATCACATATAATGAAAGTATAGGATTTGATACATGATAAGAAAGTATTCATCATAGTGAGGATGCTATAATCCTAATCTACAAGTGGAATTTTTGAAAGGTATTTAAGAAAGCAAGATCCCAAGTTAATTACCTTTTAGGCTTCCTCTGTGTGAGTAGAGTTCACTTTTTGAGTAAAGCAAGAATTATATGGGGGCGGACCTGCAGACCAGGATTTTAGAGATGCTTAGGTGGGGCATGGGCAAAAAAAGGTTGGGAACCATTGATTTAAAGCCAATTATTATTTAGTATGGCAGGTGGGGTTGGAATCAAATTAAAAATATGAAAATAAAATTCCTTGATTATATTCTTAAATTAAATTTGCATGCTTCTTGAACAGGATGAACATTTCAGGCAAATCCCTGTGTTTTCCAAGTGCATTATTTACTAAGTTACTGTCCCCAGGAGCCTGCATGATAATCTTGGTGTTAAGTCTTCAACAAGGCAAATGGAAATGCCCGCTGCTGGTAGGTTCTGGTGATGACAGACTTTAATTATTAAGGACAGTAATGATTGGACTTTAACTCAAAGAATAATAGGGCATGGAAGATATCACGGCTTCTATGCACTGTTGATGGCATGTCTATGTACCAAGACATTCAAGTACCACTAAATGCATTTTATACCTTTGAGATGCAAAAAGCATTCAGTGGTACAAAGATAACTTGCACAGTGTGCTGTGTGTATGTTCATTTCTACTTTCCATCATGTGTTACATACTTAAGATAATTTGTAGTGATAAAGGTATCTTCATTTCTAAATGAATCTGAAGTATTTAGGAAAATATATCAGAAGCTGCAGTTTATTTAATTATTTATTAGATTCTCTCTCCCCCCCCCCCAATTACCTTTTAAGTTCCTTCCTTTTATTTTTCCCACAATAACAATCCTGTGAGGTGAGTTGGACTGAGAGAATGACTGGCCCAGAGTCACACAGTTGGCTTCTGTTGTATGGTTTTTGGTTTTGAATCCAGGAGACATAAACATTGCACATTACTACAAATTGTATCACACCATTACATTATCATTTTAGTCAAACTTAGGCATGCTGAGTGTATAAGAGGTATTTTTTTAAAAAAAATCTTAGAGGATAAATGTCTTGGGTTGAAAAGGCAGGGTTAACAGCTAATTGACTTAGCTGTTGGAAGTGGAAGACACAGTAGAGAGCACAAAAATCATTTTGAGGATATATCTCTTTAGTTCCTTTTTAAATCTATTCATGGTGCTTAATTATTGTGGCTGGTGATATTATGTGTGTGTGTGTGTGTGTATAAATAGTGAACAAAATGGCAAACAATGTTAAAGTTTTACTACAAAATTAAAGAGTAGACAGAGATCTGGGCTGGAAAAATCTGAACAAGCATCAGAGTTAATATTTTTCTTGCTCTCTGTGCTGCTACCTAGTGGTTGGTTGGATAATTGCAGACCAGTTATTGTATTTCTATGCTATGCTATGAGACAGGACCCTCTAATGACAGATGAGATTGGGGGCAGTAGAGTGGCAGCACAATTGAAACATAAAATGCCCTGGACTTAAAAACATCACTGTTTCAGCAGCTTATGATATGCAATATTTGTTTATAAGAAGAAAGATCCCCCAAATTAGGAATGCCATTAATATATTGCTATCCACCAAAATGTTCTCAAATATTTTGGAAAGCTTTCCAGAAAATTTTAGATGACTGAAGCAAGGTGTTGGAGACCCTTTAATTCCTAGATTAAATTGGATTTTTTTTCTTGCACCTTTGCCTACTTATGTCAAACACTTTTTTTGCCAGCATGGAACTGAACAATTTTTAAACTATCCATGTTCTAAGTTTTTGTCAGACACAAAAGATTCAGCAAAATTAATGTATTGTTAACAGCCTATGCACAGACTTCAATTGGCACAGGAGTCAGTTAACACCTGCTTAGAATTAAATAAAGGTCAGTGGCACCCAAGGGGGGTTTGGACTTCGTTCTCTCATGGCTACTAAGTAGGGTTTCTAGGCTGATCTGTGTTTTCACTCCCCTCCCCCCTAGATTCTAACATTCCTTCTAGAGTTTTAAAGGCAAATTGCCTTGAAGAAATGTTAAGAATTGGTAAGGTTACAGAACATTATAGGAATATTTCTATTGATCTATTTCATAAGATAGAATAGTGAATCTAAAACTTCAGGAAGGCTTCTTATAGCATCCTTTTTATTTATTTATAAAATTTATGTATTTATTTATAACATTCATTGGACACCCATTTTACCATAGATTAACTCTGGGTGGCTTACAGTTACATTTACAGATAAAACATAAAAAGTTAAAATCAGTCATTAAAACCAAGGACACAAAGGGGGAGGTGCCGGGGTGAAATCTGCCTGGTTTGGCCCAACTGGTAGGGACGGCTGTGAGCTGCGCGATCTTCGGAAGCTTTTTCCCTGCTTTTTAAAGGATTTTTTTCCTGCCGGTTTGGGCGAATAGGCAGGAAAAAAATGCTTTAAAAAGCTGACGATTGTGCAACTCACAGCTGATCCATGCGATTGTAGGAAGCTTCCCCCTCCCCACTTTTAAAAACCTTTTTTTCCCTGCCTATTTGCCCAAACTGGCAGGAAAAAAATGTTTTTAAAAGTAAAAAAAAGTTGGCCATACCCACCCAGTCACATGACACCCCCTCCCCCCCCAAGCCATGCCCACAGAACCGGTGGCAAAAAACAATAGATTTCACCACCGGGAGGTTGGATCTGTTTTGTTATTTGTTTTGTTTATAGAAGAATTGGGTGATTGTCAGTACTGGGTTATGGCTAAGCTGCACTTTAATTACAATTATTGGAGAATAACTATCAGGATCATTTCTTCTTGTACTTCATACATTAAGAGTCCTTTCTTGCTGATGTTTTCAGGAATGTAGGGATTTGCAGTTCTTTGGATTCAATTTACAAAAAAACGGCTTGCATCACATGAGAATGAAAAGCAGCCATGCCTTTTCACTGGATTGTTCAGTCATGGAAAAAGGTGGCTACTTAAAACAACAACTGCAGACTGCTGCTACATTTGTGGCCTCGCATGCTTTGAAATATTTTTTAAAATCAAATCCAAAGCAAACAGCTTCAGAGAATCGTTCATGTACCTCGATCCTAAGCATAGCAAAAGATTGCATCATGAGGAGGAGAGGAAGTTTATAACATTATTTAATAAACATTGACAAAACAAAGTTCTAGGCCACTTTAAAGAATGATACTTCCACTTTGATCTTTTAAGTATAGTAAAGGAATTGTGTGTGCACAGAACTGTAATCACTATCCTAGATATAACTATTGCTCAGTTATGCTTATTTTTTCCCACAAAAATTTTCTTCTTTGTGTTAATGATTTTATATTAGAATGAATCTAACCAACAAGTGATATGTTTGAACACAGCCTCTAGCAAATGGAATCAGAATGATAATGCTGGTTGGAGTAAACTTATGTTTATTGATTTTATTTTATATTCTAAATTTCCATCCTATTTATATTTAAGCAACATATTTACATCAAGCTACTCTGTTTAGAGACAGGCCTCATAATTGGCTGACAATCTGAGAATGATCCTGCATAATCATATGTGTTGAATTTCAACTATATGGTCAGTGGCTGTGTTAGCTTGGGAATTCTAGCCCAATGCATTTGTAAAATAGATACAATTGGTAATGTTTATCCAAATTGCATGGCAGGCACAGATATTTCCTATTATCTATGAGCTGATTTTTATATTAAAACTGATAAGATATAAGTACAATGGATATAAAAAGTCTATATAGATAGACCTCAGCTTGCAACAATTCGTTAAGTTACAGTGGCATTGAAATAGAGACTTATGACCATTTTGCACACTTAGGACTGTTGCAGTATCCCCACAGTCATGTGAACAAAATTCAGACACTTGGCTACTGACTCGTATTTATAACAGTTGTAGTGTTGAGTAACTTCAAAGATAACCTGAGGTTATCTGATCACCTTTTGTGACCTGACAAAGTCAATGGGGAAGCCAGATTAACTTAACAAACATATGACTGACTTAACAAACTGCATTGATTCACAACTGTGGCAAGAAAAGTCATAAAATGGAGCAAAACTCCCTTAACTGTCTTGCTTACCAACAGAAATTTTAGGCTGAATCGTGTTTGTAAGTTGAGGATTATCTGTACACCCCTGTTAAAATGCCAGATTTGTGAGATGTAAAAAAAGAACAGACCAAGATAAATCACTTCAGATTTTTTCCACCTTTAATATAAACTATAAGCTGTTCAATTCAATTGAAAAGCAAATCATTTAGAGGGAAAAATAAAAATAAAGCACCTACAATAAACTGGTTGCATAAGTGTACCTTAGACTAACATTTTTTTGAAGCATCTTTTGAGTTTATGACAGCATTCAGTCTTGGGGTAGGAGCATACCAGCATGGCATATCTGGCCTTGGGAATTTTGCCTACTACTTGCAAAATCAGTCAGATTGCAAGGGCATTTGTGCACAACCCTCTTCAGGTCACCCTAGAGATTTTCAATTGGAGTCAGGTCCAGGCACTGCCTGACCCATTCCAGAACTTGGATTATCTGGGGAAGACATTCTTTTGTTGATTTGGAGATATGCTTTGGGTCCTTGCCGTGCTGAAAGGTGAAATTCCTCTTCATCTTCAGCATTTTAACAGAGGCCTGAAGGTTTTTGTGCCAGAATTGACTGATATTTGGAACTATTCATAATTCTCTCCCCCTTGACTAAAGCCCTTATTCCAGCTGAAGAAAAGCAGCCCCAAAGCATAATGCTGCCACCCCCATGCTTCACTGTGGGCACAAAACAGCACTATTGCAAAACACAGTGTATAAAACAACACTGATGCGTAGTGTTGTTTTTACACCAAACATATTTTTTGGAATTATGGCCAAAAAGTTCAATCTTGATCTCATCAGGACCATAGCATGTTTTCCCCACATGTTTTTCTCAGACTTGATAATAGGTTTTTGTAAATGTAGCCGGGCTTGGATGTTTTTTCTTTGTAAAGAAAAGGCTTCCGTCTTGCAACTCTACCCCAGACATGAAGAATATGGAAGATGGTTGTCACATCTAGTACACCATCAGTATTTTCCAGAAATTCCTGCAGTTCCTTTAATGTTAGGTTAGCAGGAGCTAGGACGAGGACAGGACCTCTCACCCTGTCACATGGAGCTCGGGTCTTGAAATAGGTACCATTTCAGTGGGAAGATAACAGTATTCTGTGATGTTATGCTGGCCACATGACCTTAGAAATGTTTTCCGAGAGCTCTGACTCAATGGCCTTAAAATGAAGATGAGTACTGCCCCCTATAGCCAGCAACGACTAGCAGAGTAAAATCCACAGGCACTCCTTTTTAACCTTTATTGTTGCTATAGGCCTCTTGGCAACCTCTTGGACCAGTTTCCTTGTTGGTTTTTCATCAAGTTTTGGAGGGACATCCAGTTCTTGGTAATGTCACTGCTGTGTCATATTTTCTCTACTTGCTGATGACTGTCATCACTATAGTTCCATGGTATATCCAATGTATGGAAAAAAATTTGTACCCTTCTGACTGATACCTTCCAATGAGATCCATTTGATGCTTTGTAGGCTCTGTACAGACCATGGCTTCTACTATAAGAGGCAACTGAGCAGATATCAAAATAATAACAACAGCAACAATAATGAGATATCACGACCTGGCCATCGAACCTACATGATTATGGGGCACTTGGTATCATGTCCAAAATGTTTACAAAATACATCAATAAATTGCAGCTTCCTGCAATAACACCAGCGGAACTGCAAAAAAAAAAAAAAAAAAAAGCTACTCAGAACATTGTAAATCTTAAGAAGGTACTTGGTTGATATCTAGGATGCTGGCAGCAACCCATATCAACTATCTGCACCAGTCAATAATAGTTGTGATACATTTTTAAATGTTCAGTTGACTTAAGTTTTATGTTTAATGAATAAAGGTTTATAATAATAATCTAACTAAAACAGCTGGACATCCAGTTCTTGGTAATGTCACTGCTGTGTCATATTTTCTCTATTTGCTGATGACTGTCATCACTATAGTTCCATGGTATATCCAATGTATGGAATATATGGGCTTGATCAGAGTCACTTTAATTGATGGCAGGTATGTACTGTCAACCTGTACATGGCTATTTAACATCACTTTGAATGTTATTGGTTACCGTGTTTCCCCGAAAATAAGTCTTATTTTCTTTTGACCCTTGAAATAAGCACTTGGCCTTATTTCCGGGGAAGTCTTATTATTTTTGAGGTGCAGGAGGCGGTGAGTGTGGTCACCTCATGGCTGCTGCTGTGTTGCAATATTTTCAGGGAGGGCTTATTTTCGGGGGAGGGCTTATTTTAGCACATGCACTCAAAAGCCTGGTTGGGCTTATTTTCCGGGGAAGACTTATTTTCGGGGAAACAGTGTAATTCTGAACACAGCCATAGCCTGACTTCTGAAAAGGATGGGCACCCTTATGCAGCCATGTTATTGTAAGTATTTCATTTTTATTTTCTCCCCTAAAAAACTTAAAATTGATTTTCAGATGTTCAGCTTAAAGGTTGTATTAAAAGTGGAAAAAATTCTGAAGTGATTTATCCTGGTCTGATTTTTTTAAAATCTCAAAAACCTGAAATTTTAACCAGGGGAGTGTAGGCGTTTTATATCCACTCTATAACACCCCACCCCCACAAATTTATGTTTCACCTCAATCACATATTAGGAAGTGATATAAATTCACACACATACGTACATGTAACAAACTACAATGATTTTCAGATCTGAACAAATGCAGTCCTATTATATAAACTTTGTAATGTGAGATAAGCACATTCATATAATAATTCAAAGGTTTTATTTTTACTTTTGAGTGAATATTCCTTGTTGGACATAAAACCAATTGAGTTTTCTAATTCTGGTAACTCGATATACCTAACTTTCTCCAGTTCCACACTTTCAAGAAATATTGGAGTACTGCACCCATAGATCTCCTAACATGGGGTCTTGTGGATGTTGGACTGTAAGTCCTACCTGTGTTATTTGAAAATTAAAAGGAACTCATAATCGGACATTTCTGGAGAGCATTGTTTGGAAAAGTTTGGAGTAAGATCAAAGGAGTGAAAATGACTTCTGTTCTCAAACCTTTCTCTTAGGTACACTAAAAACCTCAACGTGCAGGTAATTTTCGACTTACAACTATTTGTTACAACAAAGTTATAGCAGCACTGAAAAAGTGACTTATGACCATTTCTCACATTTATGACAGTTGCAGCATCCCCATGGTCATATGATCAAAATTCAGACACTTGGTAACTGACATATTTATGATGGGCAGTGTCCCAGGGTTATATCATCACTTCTTGTGATTGTCTAACAAGCAGAGTCAATGGGAAAGTCAGATTCACTTAACAGCTATGTTAATAATTTAACAAATTCACTTTACAAGTGTGGCAAGAAAGGCCATAAAATGGGACAAAACTCACTTAACAACTGTCTTGCTTATCAACAGAAATTTTGGGCTCAATTGTGGTTGTAAGGTGAGGACTACCGGTATTAAATATGAAAACTGATGAATTACAAAACTTGCTTCCTTATTTGGTCTGATATTTGGGGGGGGGGATTCTTTTTTGCAAAAATGAGATTTTGTCCTAATTCTCAGAATATAGTTTTATTTGCCCTGTAAAAGAAGGGATGTTTTTTTTTAGTTTGTGTGCTTATTTGTAAATAAAGAGTGATGATACGCTAATATGAATAAACTGATCATTAGCATTTTATCCTGCTATTTCTCCAGGAACTCCAGGCAACTTACATGAAGATAGCTCTTCATTCTATCCCACCATGTTCCTATGAGGTAGGTTGGACTGAGAAAGAGTAACACCATGTGAGTTTCTGCATATAGCTGATGTTATACTTAAACCTGCATCTCCCTTGTTCCTCTATTTTGGGATATTAATCAAGCAGCTGTCAAGATACAAGAAGGGATGTCTAATTTACCTTTTCATTTGCTTTGGGTGATAACTGCAGTAATTTTCAGACTCGAACACACTTTGCTAAATGAAACAATTCAAAGAGGCCATTTTGACCATGAGACTCAGACTCATTGGTAGTTGTAGGAATAAAATTAAAGCATCCATAACAAATAGCTGAGCAGCTTCTATTTGACCACATGCAACAATACAGAAATTATATAGTTACAGCATTACAGTTATAGTTATGCAGAATATTAATATTTTTGAAAGACACATTGTAGTCACTGTCCCATAATTAGTTTATTGTTGAAAATTTATGACTTCTACAAGACCGGCCTTTGGAGAATTGCAGAATCTTATCTGCTTATACAGTGGATTCAACTTTCTTGTCTCCATTTTTGGGCTAAAGGTTCCAAGAATAATGAAATGGATGAAACAAGGAAACATATACCAGTCAAAATGAAGGACCATGCATATGTCTGGGTGTAATCATACAGCCAACCTGTAAGTAAGGAATAACAGGGTTTGGTTATTACATCATTCTCATTTAGTGTAGCTGTCTTTTCATATCATTACTAATGCAACTCTTAAAAACTATGTAGGTACCTCAACAATACTGGCTTTGCATCATTTAATCCAAGTGACAATAAAGATTGTGTTTTATATATTAATCCACCTTAATTGGTTTAAATTGCAGGAGCTGATTTTGTATTCCAAGGTAAATATATTTCATCCCTTTAATATTTCTTCATGGCATGTTTATTAAATAATAATCTGTTTCAGTTTTTCTTTAACCAGTCTGTTAATTTTTCTGCTTGCTCAATCTGTATTTTAGGATCTACTGAATCCCACATTTGAGTACATTGTTCGACAGCAAAGAAGAGATGGAGGCTTTTTACAGTAGTATTGAGCTATGGAGTACTTGAATGGTGCAGAAGATACAGTCTTGTGTTCAGACTAAACATTCTTATACACCCACATATAAGGAGATTTTAGTTTTGGTGAATTTTATGTAATGTATATAGAATGAATCTTGGTAATACTCTTTAATATGATGACTCACAGACTTTTAAGTAATAACAATTTTGAAAATGGGTAAAACACATCTTTTGAAAAAGTATTTACATTCATAGAAGC
Source organism: Thamnophis sirtalis (assembly GCF_051295495.1). Classification (NCBI taxonomy): domain Eukaryota; kingdom Metazoa; phylum Chordata; class Lepidosauria; order Squamata; family Natricidae; genus Thamnophis; species Thamnophis sirtalis. The sequence goes on along the minus strand of NW_028261387.1, from coordinate 43,552,336 downwards.
AATGTATTCTTATCCTATCCCTAACATTTATAGAATGAACTGATCTCTTATTTGGTGAGATCTCACTGGTGTACACATGGTTACTTGGGAATAAATCCCCAGGATCCCATAGCAATTATGTTGCGGAGGATTTTCTTGCTCTGGCAAACTATTAAAATTTACCACCAGAGGGCTTGTTCCCACATTAGAACAGTATGGCTCATATTTAAAGGACTCTGGAGTAGATCGTGTCTGAAAATCTGCTTCTATTGATTCATACTTAGATGGTGCTTCTGTGTATTACATGTATGAATTGAATTACTAGGGGATCATAAGATCCTTGCCAGTCTAGTTCTCTTCATTAAAATAACAGCCATATATGGCCAGTTTGATGGTACTCATGTTGGGGGCGCCTGTGGCAGCCTGAGTGCTCTACCAGTGAAAACGGACTCCTGATTCTCCATTTTCAGCTGTAATGCCCTCCTGCAACACTGCCAGTGAAAACGGAGCTTGGGAGGGCCGCAGATACATTTCTGGTGGTAGAGGCCCTACAGGTCGGTCCTTTGCTGTTTCCAGGGTGGCCCCGTAGGCCAGATCCTGTGGGCCTTGAGTTTGACACCCCTGCCTTAAACTATATATTTTTTTCTAATTTAAATCTGCAGCAGATAACTTGCACTGAATGAACTCAAATGTTAGAAATATGATAGAATATGCACATTTACCATTTACATATGAAATTCTGACCCTATTCTTTTTTTGAAGTCTCAAGTGCCTTAACATGGTGTATATGGAGATGATCATATTTCTGATTATTTCACTTACTCTTTTCTGTTTGTTTCAGGGCTATGAAATAGGTTTTGAAACATATCCTGATTATACCAAATGATGTTACCTACACAATTATTTAAAAACAGTACTTGCCATTTTGTTTTTAGTTATTTTCCTAATAAATCCAGTGTTCATGTTTTACTTCCAGTGCGTATTATAAGGAAATGTTTACCTCAGGTGAAAATTTTTGCAGTTAAGCCTCTACTGTTTTAAGAATATAGGTTTTATTGGGCTCAAAGTATATAACCATGTAGTTTAATTGTTTATTCATTGTTTAAAAGTTCTGCTTTAGGTTTCATATCTTGAATCACTGAATCCACATCCAATGGATACTATTAATCTCAGTTATGTAAATAGGTTGCATGGATACAATTGCAATTTAAAACACATAGAAACTTTACAATGATTGTCTTCTGGAAATGAATCCTGTCTCACCAGTACTTCTCAAAATCCACTTTGACAACTGCACCATACCCAAAGAAAGCAAGACGGGTGTGGTTTTACCATTTTTGTTGCTAGTTGCTAAGGGAAGATTAATAAACAGCTAGATTTAAAAGTTAACACTTCTAAATATTTACTAGACATTCTTCAAGAAGTCTAAATCATGTTGTAGTTATTAATGTGTTAATTTTAAAACCTTACATTTTTTCTATTTGGCACAGCTCTTCAGAGGCAGTCCCTGCCCCATTCCCTAGAATATGCTTTAGGTGTGGGTCCTGTATTAACATCTTTCACAGTGAAGACCGATGCAAAGATTCCAGGTAGAACCTGTGCAATTTCCCTATCCTCTTTCTGCATTTCTATTATAAAGGGATTAAGTTTCTCTGGTTAATTTCCTATTCCTGGTTTAGTTCAATAAACATTTTCTTCCTTTTTTCTCATCGGCTGACATTAGTTTTATCAAAACTTGTATCCTTTCCTTATTTTCCTCATGGATGCTAAATGAAATTTTAACGTTGTTGTTTCCCTTAGATTGTTAAATTGCGTTATTGGCTTTGAGCTTCTGTTAAAATAGCTTTAAATAATCATTTTAATTAATTCCCTCACTACATAGGTCATGTCATTTCAAATGAAATATAAGATCCTAATTAAGCTTTAGAAATTTAAACAAGGATTGTATTTCATCCACATTTGGTGTAAACTGGATAAATGTAACTATTTAGCTTGGGCAATGATGAAAGTAGACAGTGAAACTGTTAGTGTAGCATTGCACCGAAGAAAACATTAGTTTAGAAAATAGGATCTTTTTTCTATTAATATAAAATACTTGTATGAATACGAAAAACACACATTTCTACCTCCACCTATCTGTCTCTCTCTCTCACACACACACACACACAGAGAGAGAGAGAGAGAGAGAGAGAGAGAGAGAGAGAGAGAGAGAGAGAGAGATGTAAACAAGTTGGTCTAGCTGTAGCATTGGTGCTGTAGCATGTTTATTGTTACTATTTATTCATGTTCCACTTATCAACATCTTTCCCAAAGGATATCTAGTCTGAACAATGGATACCTTCATTGCTGCCTTTATAAAAATACCATATTTTTCGGAGTATAAGACGCACCTTTTTTCCCTCAAAAAACAGGCTAAAAATCTGGGTGCATCTTATACACCAAATACAGCATTTTTTGCCTCCTGAAGCCCTGCCCCCTTCACCAAAATAGCCTTGCCTAGCCCTTATGGAGGCTTTCAGAGAGCTCCTGGGGGCTGGGGAGGGCAGAAATGAGCAAAAAAAATGCCTTTTTTGCCCCAGTCCCCAGCAGCACTCTATAAGCCTCCATAAGGCTATGCATGCATTTTTTCCCCCAAAAGGGCCTGTTTTCAAAAAAAAAAACGGGCCATTTTTTGCTCATTTTTGCCCCCCAGGGGCACTCTGCAAGCCTCCCCCCCCCAAGGCTATTCATGCCTTTTTTTAAAAAAAAAATGGGCCTGTTTTCGTGAAAAACAGGCCATTTTTGGGAGGTTTGCAGTGTGCAAAAGCTTTTTTTCCTTTTAGAAAGCTCTTTAACTGATTGATAAGAATTACATTGATCAAGTGCTGTACCAGCAGAAACAAAGCCTTAGGTGCTGCAGATTGTCAGTGATTTCCTACCTACCTACTCTTTCTCTCTCTCCCTACCTCCCTACTGTATTTTTCTCTCTCTCTCTCTCTCTCTCTCTCCCTCTCTCTCCCTCCCTCCCTCCCCCCTATATCTATCTATTCTCTCTCTCTCCCTATCTACTGTATTTCTCTCTCTCTATCCCTTTACCTACCTACTTCACTACTCTCTCCCTACCTACCTACTGTATTTCTCTCTCTTTCTCTCACTCTCTATCCCTCTATCTACCTACCTACTTTTTTTAAAAAAAAATTGCCTCTTCAAAACCTTGGTGTGTCTTATACTCCGGTGCGTCTTATACTCTGAAAAATACAGTAAATGCATTGTCTGTAGTACAACATGAGTGTTTTCCTTTATAATTAAGAATTGACAAATATTTTATATTCAAATTATTATTTCTAGGGCTGTGCAAAGGGTTCAAAAGGTGTGGTTTACAATGTTTGGAGGCACCCCTCTTTCTGTTGTAAAAGCAGCTGCTTTTCCTGAAAATCACAGAATTTCACAGCCTTTTACAATTGAATAATTTTTATTGTTTAAATACCTTAAAGATTGAAAAGTATTATCCTTAACCTACAAACATAGAAGTCAAAATCTATCTATATAGTTTACCTGGACTTTCAACCTTTTTTTCATAATTTCAGTGATGCATCTGTTTGGCTGATAGATATTTAAGATATAGCTTTTGGCTTTGTGTACACCCATACATTTTTTTGAGGAACTAAGCTACTCATTTGGACCTACAAGGAGATAATCTTATAATAGTAGAAAGGGATAATGCTCTGATATCTATTAACAAAAATTTAAAAGAAAATTATAATACAACTTTAGTACAAGACGGGACTGAGGAAGAAATAAGGAAGGTAATGATTTCTTCTCTGTAGTAATTGTGGCTGATACATTCTGCTATTACTCTTTACACAGCACTATTAACATAACCTGGCATTTTATGAACAGAAAGAAATCTCTGCTCTTTACTAGAAATAGATTTAAAGGGTGATGAAGTGAGGAAGAGAGTAGAAAAATATTTAAATATGAAATGTAACACTAAGTATTACATTGCCAAATTGTACACAGGTAGTTTTATTTTCCCTTTGTTTACACTTTTGATAGGATTTTTCCTAAATGTAAATGCATATATGTCACATTATAATTTGTATTTTGAAAGAAAAATACAGTGTGCTGTACGGTTAGAATTATTTTTTCAAGGAAAGAAAATAATAATTATGTTACCTGCTATAGGAGGTCCAACAATAACTCCAAACCCAGCAATGAATGAGGCAACTCCCAAGGCACTGTGAAATCTGGCTGCGCCTACAAGATCTACCTGTTAAAGGAAGCAGTATTTATTATTCAATAGACAGGTAAACAGATTTATCATAGTGCATGGAGAGACAGAGAGATTTGTTGTATTCTAAGCTTGATAAAGGCATGTTTTTATATTACTATAGATACCATTGTTGTAATTTAATAAAATTATAACACAGCTATAACAGAGCAAAACCAAATCATATGAGTTGAGGAACCTTAAAATTTCTTACATTGCCAACATTAAAAGACAAAAAAAGTCTATCCCTTGTTAAACATTCATACACACGCACATTTTAATACTGTATAAGAGTGAACTGTTGGTTTCAGTTTATGAACAGTGTCTTCTAAAGGAGCTAACATTTCAGATTCCTTGGAGGCTGCCAAAGCATCCTGGTGATACTGATAATACAGGTTTCAGTTTTACATAGTACAAAGTATATGTTGAATGCAAATCAAACTCAAAAGACAATATCTCAAAAATTTTAAAATAGCCACTAAAAATCAACAAAATTTTAAAATATTAATTCCTGTTAGCCCAACTATTCCAAAACAACTTCCTCTCTGCAAATTTCAGATTTGAACTATATCACAATGTCAATGTGTTATGTGATTTGGGATCATGTCCTAGCTGTTTGTCTATTAATAGCCAAATATGCCTAGCAGCTTTCAAAGCAGGAAATGAAGTCCCTTACACCTGACTACATTTCGGAGGTGTTATGTCTTTGCTTTTTTTAAAAAAAAGTATAATGCCTCATTCCACAAAAGTTTCCACTTCCACTGGGAAGTGAAATGTTTTCAAGGGTAAAAAAACCCAAGAAAGTACAGATCAGTAAAACTCATAATAAATTAGGATCAGTAAAAAGCATTTTCAGTGTTTCAGTGCAATTCTTTCTCTGCCTCTTAAATTCATGTTTCTTACTGGACCTGAAACATGCAATTCTCCAGTTCTCTAGCATTGACTGAATTGAAGCAAATTTCATCATTTGGAAAGTGCTACTGTTCTAATATTTTAATTGTTCAATTACTTTTTTCCACTTACCAGCACAGGAAACAGCAGTGCAAGATATCCACCACTGAAAATGGCAAAAGTTACAGAGTAACTCATAAGTAATGGGAAGGTGGTAGCCAGAGGACACAGCAAATTAGTGAGCCCACAAAGAATGAGGTATGTTTTATGGTAATGATATGTCTTAGTCCAGTTTTGATTAGCAATCCAGCCAGAGACCAGTAAACTGACTGTCTCTACTAACCCTAAAAGAAAACAGAATAAAAATACATAATGATTTCTAAAACAGAATTCTTTGGGTCAATAAGGTTCAAAAAGAAGGAACTGTCACTTTATAAATTTCTAAAATTTATTTAGCACCAGTGGACATAAATATACCTAGCAATAATATCTAGATCCTAGTATCAGATTTTGTGTCCCCTCTATTTTTTTTAATTTTAATTAAAATATTAATAAACAGAAAAATTATGCTGCAAAACACTGTGAGGTGTTTATGGTAAATATTTATAAAGTGGTTTATAAACTGTCATTCCAAGTCTGAGGGTAACCAGATTGTTCTAATTCACATGAAGCAAAAATAAACTGCAAAATGGGAAAAATAGAAACAATCACTCTGGCAATTTAAAATATCCTTTTCTATACTACTTATAGACTTGCTGGTAGATGCTCACACTGGATGGCTGTGGCCTCGTTTGTCATGTTTCTTATTTGAGTGGTAAGTCTTCGATGCATTTATATTTTCAGTTCTATCGTTATCAAGATTCAACACCAAATTCCTGGTGACCCTAATTCCCCCATGTCTCAAAAATTGTCCAGTATGTTGTATGGAAAATTCCTGGATGCTATAGTAAAGCATCTTTTCACCATTGGAAGACTCTTTTTCCCTCACTTTCTTTTTTTTCTTCAGCTCCACCTTCAATTGACTGATGCCCAGTATATTTAATTATATGACTGTTGAATACTACATTTTTTGCTTTATTTTTGTTAGGCATATGGAGCTGAAGTTTTGTTTCTATCTGATACATTCATATCTGAGAATTCTAAACATTTCTTCTATGATTAAACTCTACACTTATTCACAAGCTCTGGTCAGTAATTTTATGGCAAAATGCTTTGTTAAATGAAATTGGAGTTTATAATCTGGAGTAATTTACCCTTAACTTTCTCCATCCCCCAAATTGCCCATTGGTAAGCTCTCTTGCTACATAAGGAGCTTGATTTTGCCTCAAGAGAATCCATTATCCAGTTTAAGGTGGATTTCCCTCTGATACCTCAGTTTCTTAACCCCTATTCTGCATCAGTGTTTTCAAGCAAAATTTAAAGGGTTGGTTTAAATTGAAAATAAATAACAAAATCATTTTAACTATTGGTTTATCTCTTAAGAAAAATATGTAATAAAGATGGAAGCAGTTTTGTACTGAGATGATTTTTTTAATGCTAATAAAATTTAAGAACATATTTTGTTGTTATTAAGATGGCTTTCCAAAACTACATAATTATAGAAGCATGCCTTTGAATAAAACGTCTTAATAGTTACAGCATAACCACATTTCATAAAGCTATATATTAAATATTTTTTTCCCAGTGTCATATTGTAATTTATTCTTCACTTCAGTATTCGTCTAATAATGGAGTTCAAATTTTGAATTTGAATCAATACACATTCCTTGATTTCTTTTGAGTTGACTTTTAAACCCTAAACAATTATACATTTTGATGTGCTTCATATGTAATTAGTGATTACATAATTATCATGATTTGCATTGATAGGTAATGGTGACATTTTACAAGAAACATTTTAAAAGTTCAAGATTTTTCTTACCAGCTACTAATATGATGTAAGCAGTATCCATTGGGTCAATACCCAATGTTTTGGCTCTGGCTGCAAGGTGGAAAGTTGGGATAAAATAGGCAAGCTGACTGAAGAGAAAAGACCAAGTGAAAATAAAGAAGAAGGGATTCTTTAGGTGACAAACAACAAGATGGCATTGCTTCTGGATAAAAGGCTGCACCCTAGATTTTCCTTCCTCATTTGATTGGATGCAACTTTGATCACCAGTTTGGTTATCATTCTTGTAGGCGTCCACACAACTGTTTTTCTGTGACGTTTCAGAAAACTTGTAGTTAATTGGGGCTAAATTATGAGACTGTTGTAGGTTGTCTGATTTAGCACATTCTTGATTGGGAGGATCCAGAATGTTCAATTCTCTGGTGCAGATTTTATCTACACTGCCTCTGGAAATCTCTGGAAACATAATTATTGTAACTATTTGGCCTTCACTTTTAGGATCTATGTCTCTAGTCTTTTTCTTATAAACTGGCCGTAGTAGCAGGCTAGAAGGTATAAGGTTCAACATGATGCCGCCATATATCAATAAGAACCCTGAATGGGAAAAGATATTTTTAAAAAATCATTAAAAAAATCATTACAGTCACAGAACTAACTAGCATATGGATAAATATTTCTTTTCAGGGTTATTTATTTTGATAATTTTCAAGCAGTATCCAACAATTTCCGTATTCTCTATGCTGTATGGAATCTACTTTAAGCACTGCCTGAAATTATGTCAAAGTTTTTATTCTCGTTAAAAGAAAAAGATAAAAATGAACGCCATTAGTAGTAGATATGGTAAATATCACTTTAAGTGAATAACAATATTAATAATAATGCATTTGACAATAGCAATAGCAATAGCAATAGCAGTGGACTTATATACCGCTTCATAGGCCTTTCAGGCCTCTCTAAGCGGTTTACAGAGAGTCAGCATATTGCCCCCAACAATCTGGGTCCTCATTTTACCCACCTCGGAAGGATGGAAGGCTGAGTCAACCCTGAGCCGGTGAGATTTGAACCGCTGACCTGCTGATCTAGCAGTAGCCTGCAGTGCTGCATTTTAACCACTGCGCCACCTTGGCTCTTGGACAATCCTCAGAGATTGCCCATCTTTCCGAGATGTCACCCCCCCCCCCCCCCAAATACTGATGAACACCTTAGGCCAGAATTAATTTTTATATTTATACTAAGTGAAATTTAAAAGAAAAAAAGTTTTCTAGCTATTTAAAATGAACCTCTGTTTTAATCTCTAAAATGTTATTTTGACAGTATTTGTTTCCCATGTGTCTCACAAATTGTCCTGTGAGAAAATTAGAGCAATTAAAATAGAAAATCTAAAGCACAATGTATCTTTCCTTTTGTATCAAAAGGATACAAAGCAGATTTCTCATTTATCTCACTCAGGAAACTGAATGACTGAAAGAGAATGAGGAATCAGTTATTATTTGACTGCAATACTAAGTTTAACATCAACTTACTTTCACATATTAACAGTGTGAAGATATAAGAAATGAGGATGACTAACCTTGCCAACCGTACATTTCTATCAGGAATTGGACAAGGGGTGTTAGCACAACACTCAGCCCCATTCCCGAGCGACCAATTGCATTGGCTAGAGCCAGGTATCTCCTGAAATACTTAACTACCATGACAGCAGCTATCTGATATAGCAGACAAAAACCCAGCCCTAAAGAAAGAAAACATCATGAGCAGAAGCAGCATCTTCTGTAGGAATGTGTTTTTATTTCATTTCGTTAAAACAGCCTTTCATGAGAACATATAATGAATCGCACAAATACACAGTGTTTAACTCTGAAGCTATTGCATTTTAGTCTTTACTTTTCCCCCCATAACAAGATAAATAATTACTTCCAACATACTGTTGGAAACAAAAGGAAAAAAAGATTGGATTGTTGACTGCTAACGTTGCATTCTAGAATTTCCATACTAATAGTCACAGACTAATCTCTAGTCTGAGGTTTGGTATATTTATTTTGAATGCAGTAATTCTTAATTTGAAATGATGTCACTTAACAAAAGAGTAACTCAGTTGCTAACATAGTACACATTTAGGGACCATAATTCTGTGATATGATACTATGTCAAAGGCTTAATCTTCTCCAGAATAAAATACATACAACAGACATGGAAACCTTAAAACCCTGGATAATCATTGCCTTATCAGAATCAGCATCATGCCATCATACTATATAATATTGCAGTGTTATATGTAAATATCTGAACAACTTCTTAATGTGAAGTGATATAAAAGTAAGAATATATTTCTCACAATAGTGATATAACAAAAGCTTTTGTAATATTTTATCTTTGTATCTGTCTCCAATACAAGCATTCAATTTAATCAAGAACTTTTAAAGTTTTAAGGACAATGTAAAGAAGTACGATTGAGTACTCTCTGGCCTTGCCTCAGGTAAGCAATTATTCATGCTCCTCAAAAGATGATGTAGGAGGGAACAAATTAAATGCCATGGTTTTAAGTATTCCCTAATTACTTAAGGACAGAACATCAATTTAAAATAGTCAGTTATAGTAGGATTCCATTTAACAGCCTCAATTTAGCTGCGTGGATTTTATGCACTTTTGGGGGGGGATCCTGTTGTCCAAAATTCAGGCAGAAACAACATTAAAGATGATGTGAATAACTAAGACAGCCGGCTAAAAGCAGCATCTGACATTGGTTCCTTTTTCTGCCTTTCCTGAAGTACAAAGCCAACTGTATTTTTGGGCTGGAAATATCTCATTCACCATTTAATGGATTCCTCTTCCCTCTGAACTGTCCACTATATTGAGGGGTTATTTTTCTGTATTGCATTGAGCTTGTTTCCTTTTCTGTTTCACAGCACTGCCACTCCAAACTGATTACAGATCTCTTTGGTAGGGAATAGCTTTGTGAAAATGCCCAGAAAATCCAACCTTGGACAATGAGTAGGTGATACAAATTATCTTCATGTATAATTTCAATTTCTGGAAAGTTTCTGGAGGGGCTTATTAAATATACTTGATATGGTACGCTTACCTGTTAGGAGTCCCATAGAGACCCAAAGAAAAGGAATGCTTGTGGCCAGTGTGCTAACAAGAAAACCAGCACCAACCAGCAGAGCCCCTAACAAGGAAGTTTTCCGTTCTCCTAGCATTTCACACACTGTAGTTACCAGAGGTGCTGGAAAAGAGCAGATGGAAATTGGCATTAATGACAGCTTGAGAAATAGATACCACTTCTGGGACAGAAAACACTGAGGTGAAAATATTTAAGCTTTAAGGAACTACCAAACTACCTATTTTTGTTCATTAAACTTACAATGGTTTTTATAAAGACTTTGATTTATGAAAAGTACACATGAAAACTCTAATGTGTGAGCTATGGTCAGTAAACAAGATTGGCGAATGACTAAAAGTTGGGAAAATAGTTTTAACTCACAGAGATATAGGTAGGGATTTGGGGGTTAGGCTTTGCAAGCATATTTGGCATTCTGAGTAAGAGTACACTGACACTTCCCCCAGCTCTAGGGGAAGACTTCGCAAATTGGACACTGATCATGAACTGACCTTACACTAACATAATCTCAGCACAGTCCAGTGAAATGCATTTAAGCATGCACTTAAACCAATATTATACCAACCTGCTAGGAATCGAAGTGAGGACATAATGGAACCAATCCAGCTGACATGTTCAGAAGAGCCACCAATGTCTTCTTGAAAAGCCACAAAGAAAATGGCAAAGTTTTTCAGTGTTCCAATCACAAATACATTTACCTACAAAAATCATCCGTATCACATTAATTGAAATGCAAAATGGAGTATTAATTGACACTCTATTGTGAAACTCTGCAGTGTTATCTTTCAATGATCAGAGGATGAAACTAGGTATCACACTGACAGACCCAGCAGAGCCCAAAAGACCAGCTAGTATCTGATCTGAGAAGAAAAAAAATTAAGAGGAATGAGTGACCTTTGCTGAAAGCTTGTATTTAATGAATATTTTGAAACCTGTCATATGAGTGCTAAAATAATGATACAAAGTATTTTTAAAGCATAAATGTTATGTTTTGGACTTCTTTGGCTGAGCTATGACCTGTCGGTCTAAATAACATCACAGCATTTTGAGATGGTGAATAGAAGAAGGGAGGAAACGGCAAAGTTTTCATACAAAACTGATAAAGATCAGGCTGAGTAGTCCTGGGTTGGCCAAGAACACCAGAAAAGATGAATTCAGATATAATGAGAAATCAAAGCTATGTTTTGAACAATGGAATGCCCTCAGAATTTAAGCTAAAAAGGAAAAATATATCTGGAAGAAACTGGCTACACATTATAAACGTTAACTATAAGAAGTCCTTGGTTAACAACTGTTTGCATTTGTGATGCTGATAAAAAAGTAACTTTGAACCAATCCTCACATTTACAATCTTCCCAAGTGTGTAAAACCAAAGGAAATGCGAAGTAGATCATAAGCATAGTATCAGTTTCACCTAGCGACCAAGTAGGCTGTCTCAACTGCCACTAAACGAGGACTGCCTGTTTGAACAATTCCTGCTTTATGCCAGGGCTCTGTTGGAGAAACGGTTATATAGACTAGTTTTTGCACACATGAAATCATTGCACAACTGTATGGAAAATGGTACATAGTTTTGGTCTCCATTGGCATTGCACAAATAGTTGTGTAAGTCAGGCATTCCCTGAAGTTTTGTTTTAAACTCATTAAAAATCATTTTCATTTCTGAAATGTTTCTTGCTTTCTGTCCTTTCTACACACATTCTGATTTCTAAAATATCTTTGCATCCATATATTCCCACCTTTTGTTTCATATCCAGTTAATATCTTTCAAAAGCAATATATCAGTGTTTACAACTCTCTAAGCGGTTTACAAAGTCAGCATATTGTTCTCAATTCATAAGAATCAAGCTTATTCAAAATTCTTTGGTGAGGGTTTTTTGTTCAGAAGCTGTTTGAAAGTTAAGTAACAATGTCAACTGTACCACTTCTGTCTATATCCTGTCTACACAGATTCAAATAATGCCCTCTCTCCTGTGCCTCAGTTTCTCTTTCCAGGCATGGCAGACAGCAAATGAGATGGGATGAGTGTTTAAGTTTGCTATGGAATTGACCCAGGGCCAGTGTTGCTGTGGGCCCACAATAGGACAAAACGTTTTCAGTCCCATTTCTAAACAGAGAAAGGGATGTGGCTTAGGTACTGGGCTGACAGTGGCAGGGCTGGGCCCTAGGCATCCTATTGGTCACCGTAGGATAAGGTTGGCCATTAGAAAATATCCTGAGAAACATAATTGTGATGGAAGAAAGAACTGTGATGAGGTTTTTTTGGCTTCCACTTTACAATAAAATCAACCTCCAACTCAACTAACCCATCAAACTTATACAGCCTGGGGCTAGACTTTTCTTGGCATTGTCTAGCAGTTGTGTGCTTCTAACAAAATTCTAAACAGCAACATTTCCCTTGCTGCAAAAACCCACATTACAGTGACACAGAATGCAGATTGTGAATTGGCCGTTTCTATTCTTTTAGAAACTATTCAGAGTTAAATAGAACTATTTTATTTTTACATTTGGATAAGCTTCTTAATCAATCCTTTGTATCAAGAATGCTATTGGGTGGCGGGGGGGAGTGCTCTAATACCCTTCTCCCTTTGCATTCAGTTCTTCATATATTTCTGCCCTTCCCCACACTTTTCTCTCTCTGACTTACACAGCTTTCTGCTTTTCTCCTGTTTCTCTGATACACCACACAAAATATTTGGGCTTTTTGACAAAGCCCATGGGCAGCCCTCAATGTTGGGGATCCCAGTATCCTTTTGAATCCCCTGTGAAAGCTTGGAATTGGCATTCCAATCGGATACTTCTACTTTGCAACCGGATAAATCTGGTTGGTAGTGACAATGGGGGAATGGATGTGCCACAGATCACAGACACAAAGGTATCCTCTCCCCTGTTCTGTTTACATCTACGTAAAGTGTCTGGAAAAGATCATTACTTAGTTCAAAGTGAGAGATGAGATATTAGGTATGTTGATAATACCTAATTGTATATCTCCTCCTTTGGCCAATGGGTGATGTCCTGAGTCAGTGCTTGAGGCAGGGTGAGCCTCAAGCAAAGGGTAAGTGGCTGTTCCCTCAGAAGCCTAGTGATGTCAAGATTATACCATCTTTGATTGTTGAAGTTGTGCTCCTTCAGAGAAAACAGGCTCATAATATTAGGGTTCTCCTGGTTTAGAGTTCCTGGTAAAATAGTAGATGGCAACCATGACTTGGAGGGGATTTGCTCAGCTCTGATTAAACTGTTAATTGTAGCCCTACCTGGAAGAGTACCCTGAGGACACTGAGCTCACACTCTTGTCATCTCTTGTTTGCTGTAATTCATGCTATATGGCACTGTACTATTTCCCTTTCTGTAGAGAACTGACACGCAACCAAAAGCAAACTTGCGTCACAGCTAGCCAGATGTTAATTTTTGGCAGTAGGAATAGAAAGCCACCAGTTTTCCAGATGTTACTTTCAGCATGATCTGGAGAGGGATATGTGATTGGTATATCACATTCATCACCATAAATCAATTGTAACTTCTATACAGACCATACTTACTACGTTCTTCAGAGTAGCACAAATTGCTCGTTACCAGAGACAGCAGGAGTCTCATGGATTCATATATGCCATCTATTTGCCAAAATTTACTCAACCATGGTTTGTTGCATAAGCCAAAATGTCTGGCTAAATGCTAAAACCAAACAAAATTATAACTAAGCACAGCACATGATTTCAGCTAATAGTTATCCAATTAAATTCATAGTACTTACTCTAAAGAAACTAGCTCTAGAAAGATGCTAGTGTATGGATCTTGTACAATTTGTATTCTTTGATGTTTTCCATTCTGTTAAATCTGCAAATGTTTGATAAGTTTTTACCAAAGGGGCAACAATTCTTACTCATTCCTTAAGTTCTTTATATAGTTTCAAACACACAAACACACACACACAAATAAAATCAAGCGCCTTTTGTATTTGTCATGACTTTTAAGCAACACCAAACCATGCACTACATAGTACCGGTAACTTAGCTGCTGCTTACTTACAAGAAAAAAGTTGAGAACAATCAGCCAGCCCCATCCTCCATCAGGAACTGCTGTGCTTTCGGGACCTTTGCTGTTTTTATTACTTTCAATGGATTCTCCATCCTTTTCTGAACTCCAGGCAGTTGCTGCCATTGGCGTTATAAGAAATGTAATAACCAAGGCAGTCTGCCTCTCAAAATGTGTCAGCACAATTGCTTTAATAGGTATGTGCTGCAGGCTTCCAGTGTAATCATTAACCAAATGTTTTAAAGGATGAAACATATAACTGAGGTGGAACTTTAATTGCTATCTTTAGTTTTTCCTCCTTTCTGTTAGCAAAGATTGGTGCTACTGTAGCTTGATGGCCCCGCCAATGCTTTTAAGTAAACAAAGATAGGCCTTTAAAGTAGGCTTGCGAGGCATTAAAAAAGTTGCTTTATAGTCTCTGGATTTTTTAAACGAAACTTTTCAACAAGCAGACCAGAATCAGATGAAAATAGCCCAAAGCTGTTACTTTTGTGGTTTGTTAATATTTGCAAGACCTGTTGCTGCTTCCTCTTTATTTGCTCTCTTCTCCTTTTTTCCGGGCATACAGTTCAGTTCAGTTCAGTTCACCAGAGCACCTGTAACCGTTTTGATCAGCAGGGGACAGATCACCTCTTCATCTTCTCCAGTGTAATATTTTCCCCTAGCAACAATGTAATTGAAGTGAAGATTTTTCTATTTATTAAAAAACCCTAGTTTGATCCATCTTTTTAAACAAACAATTATGGATTGTTTAACTTCCTAGCAAGTTTTCACATTAAACATATTGAATGGAACTGCTTTAAAAATTAACTTTGTTGTGCAAATATTCAAATGTTACTAATGAGCTTATATTTGTTACAAGATGGACAGGACACCCTAATAGATTTCTTTGTTAAGAGTTCTGACCCATCAAAGGGTTTCAATGGAGCTACACGTTATTTGTATTCATTTTTGTTGTTGTTAAACATACAAATCTATCTGACCAAAGTATAGTGGGTAAAACAATTTTATAGATCACAACTGAAACAAAAATATGGTTGTAATTCCAGCAATTTAAATCAGTTTCCCCTTTTCAATTAGGCCCTGCCCTTTTAATTCAGCTTTAAAAAGAAGTATGTTTCAGACTGAATGCCAATTGGTTAGACTGGAAAAATTACTTGCTTCTGAGATCTGAGATATTGCACTTTCTTTTATTTCATGGTTTAGTAGACTTTAAAACAATAATACTCTGCAGTTTTACATTTGAATAATCAAAAACCATTTCCACAAGCTACAGTATATCCTGAGAGATGGTAATTATCAGCCGCAGCCCAAAAGCCAATTAAGACTAACCCAGTGTTTTTCAAATTTGGTAATTTCAACTCCCAGAATTCCTCAGCTAAGGGAATTACATGTCTAGAGAAGTTGTCAATTTTTACTTTTCTTGCTGACAAAAAATAGTTTTGGAAATGGCTTGATACAAAACCACTAGTACATACTTAGTAATTTAACTTTCCTTCATTACATAAAAATCCTCAGTGATTTGGATTCAGGATGTTCTTCTATAGTGCAGATGTTATACTGCAGCAGAGCCAAGATTTGGTTAGATATTTTTTTCTTAGTGTGAATGCACACATCAAGACAGTAGTACTATGTTGTAAATTAAGGCTGTTAAACTCCCAGCCCGGAGACTGGATGTATCATGCACTGGCTACACCAATGGCTGTTTAGCGAAGGGGGGGGGGGAGTCTGATACACCACATGACACTGTGACAAGGTGAGTTTGACACCCCTGTTGTAAACAGTGGCTTACTGCTGTGGTTAGTGATTGTAGACATAGTTTTGTGTTATTTTTTTCCTTTTTACAGAAACTTAATTGCAAGCTAATGAACTACCCTTTAACTACAATGCCTATATGTGCTTTGCAGCAAGGAAGAGGCAGATTCAGTTAAATGTCCAAAGGACACAATACTCATCCAGATGTTTTCTTTCTCTATGGAAGAATGTCTAGTGTCCCAATCATATCCCTGACTAGCATTCAATAGAGCTGGGGAAATCTGTAGTCATCCATATTGTCAACTGTGTCAACATTGAAACTATCAGTCTCATACTAAAAAAAAAAATCTTTCCTGTTTTGCCCACAATTTTGGATGTTTTTACTTTTATTTTACCATTACAATTTAAGAGTTGAAAAAAAGGGAACAATAAAAATATTTCAGAATCTAATGCAAAACCCTGTAAGCTTTCTCCTGTATACATGGAGGAAGGAAGGAAGACTGAAGGGAAATTGTCTCCACCCCCAAATGTATAGTTGGGGAAGGTGTCTGAAGGGACATTGTTTATATTGGATTCTGCAGCGCTCTGCCCATATTCAAGAGAATGCAGACTCTTCTGGATGTCTGTGGAGCCACTGGTGCTCTGATGCTGTTACCTAGTATTGGATAGGGTATTGATATATCTGCAAGCAAATAACCAAACTCAAAAACAAGGACTCCACAATTCAACCTTGAGCTGTAGGTCATCCACCTAGGTAGCATATTTCTTTCTTTAGGAACTGCCGAGTATAAAGAAAGCAAAACCTTTATTCTGCAGCTTTAACAGTAAATCTGTTAAGACTTCCAGCCTTTCTTCTGTGCAAATCTTATCCATCCCAGTGATGTGTATTTACCAGGTAGCTGATTTGTTGAATATATGAAGATGTGTTGGCTAGTTTGTGGCTCAGGATCTAGCCAATCTAGCCAATAAAATAGATTTCAGTCAATCACAGTTCAGTACTCTAAATAGCATGTTGTGGAAACATGGTATTTACTGTTTCTGATTGTATAATCCTTTGCCACCAGTTTCTATCTCCATTTCCATTTTTTTTTAAATATTCCCTTTGGCTAAGTAGACTCTCACAATGCAAAATAATTACTTTTTTGGCAGAAAATGAAGGGCACCAGATTTCTTTCAATCTCTTGCTGCTAAGTATTTTACTTAGCAGTAACCTTAATTGAATTATGTCCCTAGGGCTTAACTCTGATGAACTATTTTTAAGTATAAGCATGCAAATTTACACTTTAAAATTTAGGGCAAGAAACATCCATGCTTAGTACTGCTCCTGTTGGTATGTTTTGAGTAGCCAGCACATAAAAGAATGTGATAGCCTCATCAACCACAATAAGATCATGACATTCGTTAATAACTGGTTAGAGAAGTTGTTCTCATTTGTTTTCTAGGTTACTCTTCAGAAAAGAGCAGTGCAAAAACCACATTGCTGTTATTATCGAATTCCTTTAAAAATCTATCAATATGCAAGGAGGCAATTTTTTTTTTTTGCAAGGTGGCAATATTTGAGCATCCTTGAGTGATCTAGAAAGTTGTGGTGAATTGGTCGTGATCAGTATTTGGAATGAGATAGGAAATCCAACTTATAGACTAGGATGAAAAATTGAAAAGTATCTCAGAGAAGGTGGCAATGGCTAACCTCTTGCATTTGATGGCAACAAAGCTACATAAAAATGGCCATGTAAATCACCAAGAGCCAAGCTTGATATGAAATAGACTTTTTGTTTCAATGGGCCAAGGAAGAAGACAAGATTTTCTTAACAGATTCTTCTGCTACATCAAAGAAGATGCACAATTTTTAGTCAAGATAGAATGCATTACTTGTCCTCAACATTTGTTTGCGTTCCTCTAACACTGGGGACATCTGTTAAGTTGCTGTCTCTCCAGCAATACATAAAAAGTGCTTCATTACTCAAAAGATGAAACGATGGAAGTTCTGTAGATACACCCTGTACCAAGGTAGGGAAGTGAGGATGTTGACAGATTCAATTGGGTTCTGGCTTCATGAGTTTGGACATCTCATTTGTATTAATTGGCAGAAGACAGTTCCACAAAAGTGATTTCTTGAAGAGCAATGAATACTGTGAATGTGCAAGATTAAGATGCCATTTTATGTACTGCCACTATGATGCCATCATGCTTCTGGATCATGATATTGCTGGAAAAAAACAACACCAAACAATAAATAAATAAGTTAAACTTTTTTTAATATTGAAAGCAAACACAAAATATTAATGAAAATAGTGCAGATTGGGGTTATTGATGATTTTATAATTCCTATAGTTACATAACGGGTTGAACCTGGTATTTTATTTGTTGAATTTATATAGCCACACATCACATTTGCATATGACTTTGGAGAGAATATACAAAACAAAAATTACATAATGAATACAACTTATACATTTAAACAGTAAAAACACTATAATAATAATAAAACATGAAAGAATGCAATCAAACTTATACCAGCCATTTAATGGACTCAATGTTTCCATGGGAACTCCACACCCAATGGAAAACCCAGGTTTATCCCAAACATATAGATCATGGGGATGATAAAAATGAATTAAGGATTCAAATCCAAGATTAAGAGCTGCAGTGGCGCAGTAGTTAGAATTCAATACTTGGCGGCTACTTCTGATTGCTGGCTGCCTGCAATTTGGCAGTTCAAATCTCACCAAGCTCAAGGTTGACTCAGCCTTCCATCCTTCCGAGATTGGTAAAGCAAGGGTCCAGATTGTTGGGGGCAATATGCTGACTCTGTGAACCTCTCAGAGAGGGCTGTAAAGCACTGTGAAGCGGCATATAAGTCTAAATGCTATTGCTATTAAAAGAGCCAGTTTGGTGTGGTAGTTAAGGCATTAGGCTAGAAAACAGGAGACTGAATTCTAGTACCACCTTAGGCATAAAGCCAGCTGGGTGACCTCGGGTCAGTTACTCTTTCTCAGCCCTAACAATCAGGAATCAGGCAATTGCAAACCATTTCCAAAAATAATTACCCATTTTTTAAAAAAATACAAAAATTAGGTTGAAAATTGCCAAGAGCACTCCAGAGCTTAGAGGCAAAAATAGTAAATGGATTCTCCCTGAAAGGGAAAATCTACATGTAACAGATGTGTTATATATGCAACTTTTATGCAAATTTCCAGAACCAAAAGAAGGGGAAAAGTTTTAACTTCTAATTTTAGTTTTTTGAAATCCTTATTCAAAATGACAATGATAAGGTCTGTTAAGTCATTAAACACAACTAAGGAAAACCATAGAATCAAATGAACATGCCTGCCCATGTTCTTTTTGGGAATTACACTGCATACATGTAATGGACTGGGATCCATCAATATTTATAGAATCATATATTGGTCTTTAAAACTGTATTAATTATGCTTACCCAGAGTCTGATTCAAGACATACAACAGGAATATCTGTTGGATCAGAAGTTAATTTTGCTGCTTGCTGGGCCAAAACAGATATTACACCTGCATGCTCATCTGAGAGGGTGCCACGACCTAGAAGATAACTGTGCATCATTCAAAAGAAAAATGTTCTGCATTTAGCTGTGAAGAAGAATAAACTTTCTCCCCAAATAATTAACTGTAAATTGCAGAAATTGTCTGGAGTTCTGACAATATATCCAGTTACTACTGGTAGTTGCAAAGTCAAAGTGCAATGAAGGACTGATACAGCTAAATAACATTTTCAGAAATTTTGGTTGACTTTTTGGCAATAAAATCCTGAAACAATTGGACTTTTGGATATGACCCACCAAGGCTTTTAGTATGTCACTTATTTGCTGCAGCTTTACAATTATTAACTAGACTTTGGGTCTAGCAGAGGGATGGAAAGGTTGTTTAATGTGAAGTTGCTAATTTTGGCAATTCTAAGCCAGAGGTGAGGAAGGTTAGACTTGTTTGGTCTCCTTTGAAAGCTCCAAGCACCTTAGTACTTTCCTCTTATCCTTTAGGAAGAAAAAAGGTTTCCCTCATGTTTATCTTCCTTTTATGGTACCCCTTAATACAGGGATCCCCAACCTCCAGGCTGTGACCCACCTCTGGGCTTTGAGCTGTTCAGAACCAGGCTGCAGAAGTGGTGGGCAAGCGTGTGCATGCATCCCCATGTGCGTGAACAATGGGCAAATGTGTACACTTGCCTGTCGCTCTGGCAGAACCACCCCCCTCCCCCCCAGTCCACAAAGCTGAAAAGGTTGGGGAACTCTGCCTTAGATTTTAAAAAGTGCCTTCCTTCTCATTTCTATCTTTACTATTGTTTCAGTGTTTTCCCATTCATTCCCTCTTTAAACGAACAAAGTATGTACAGCAGTATTGGTTTTAGAAATAATTAAGTCAGTGCAATTTGTCACAGGATGAAAAGGGCTCTTTCCCTTGCTCAGTGAATGTGGAAGGCTACTCCTCTTCTCATTTTCTTTGCTAACAAATGAGCCAATTGAGTCTACATCTTCCTCCATGGCTCTTACAGGTTTACATAATTGTGGTTCATTGATGGACAGTAGCACAGATAGTAACTTTAAAATGACTTGCCAAGTCTGGCTGAGTACTTTCTCTGGTCCTTGAATCTGATCACGGTAGACAGGAGGTTGCAGAACAAATAATCTCCATGGGCTAGCAGTTTCTCCATCCTCACCCCACAGGTGCTTTTCGAAAGGCAACAGGACTTTCTTTGTTTCTTCCTTGAAAACATTTTACTTCTCATCCAAGAAGCTTCTTCAGTTCTGAACTGTCCTGAACTGAAGAAGCTTCCTGGTTGAGAAGCAAAATGTCTTCAAGAAAAAACAAAAACAAAAGTCCAGTTGCTTTTTGAAAAGAACTTTTGGAATAACCATAACCTGGACACTTGGAATTTCCATAGACATTTTCCCAACCCCAATGTTACTCCTATCATTTGCATATGTGAACATCTGGCTGCTTTAACAGCACACATGCAGATGATAGGAGCAACTTTCATACAATACACTCAATTGCTGTATCTGCATAACAACAGTGAACCAGAAACTAAGAACATGCTGACTAAAATTCAGTTGGCTCAGTAGTTTTGCAAATACAAACTGCTGGAATTAAAACTAAGGCCCTTTCTTAGATAGGGGTGGGAGGGCCTTCAGACAGCCACTCATGCTCTAATTATCTCACAACTTGACTAGTGTGACATGCTCTGCACAGGTTGTTTGGAAGACTAGACAGAAGTTTTAACTGGTCCAAGATGCAGCCCTGAGAGCTAATCTAACCACCTAACCCCTGTTAGAGCCATCTAACACCCCGGTGCTTCACAAACTCACTGGTTGGTTGGCTTCCAAATGCAATTTAAGGAACTGTTTCCTATAGCGCCCTACATGGCTAGACTGCAGTGTTTCTCAACCTTGGCGACTTGAAGTCCTGTGGACTTCAACTCCACAGGACTTCAAGTCGCCAAGGTTGAGAAACACTGGCATAGAGCCTGGTTACTTGAGGGACCACCTGCTTCCCATAATATCTCCTGGTCAATTCAATCCTATAGTGTTGGAGTACCAGCTAAAAGAGTAGTTTACACGGGGGAGGGGGTGGCACTGCTGTATAAGGCTTTATTCGAAATTCAAAATAAAGACAACTGAGAAGCGCAGGGACGAAGCGCAGGGAGAAGACAAGCGGTGTTGGAAATACGCGCAGAGCTTCTGGAGGGGTGAGAAGGCGGCCTCTGACCCCCCCCCGGAAAGAGTCTACTTACAGCCCAAATTTAGCCCCTGAGAATCGGTGCAGAGCACTCCCGCAATGGAAGGATTCTTCATACTAAGGAAAAAGGAGACGGCACCGATGAGAGTCGAACCGGCCAGAGGAAAAAACATCCCCCGCCCCCTCAACTACAGGCCGGCTACCCTTCTTTTAAAATAGAGAGAGAGAGAGAGAACCTGCCGGTCGTCCCGCGGGCAGGAACGCCGTCTTTGGCGTCACTTACGTATCTTCCAAATGCGTCTCCAGCGTCCCTTCCATTTTGCCGACCGCAACCTCTCCGGCAACCCTCGAATCCATCAGCTGATCCGGAACCATGTGACTGGCAAGACTCAGACGGTGGCTCGCGAAGGCCTAAATTCTTCGCGGTGAAATCAAAGCGCCGTTCGGAAAACGCGAAGAAAATGGGTTTCTGCGGAAAGGGACCGCGCTTAAAACGCAGCTTGTTTAGGTTTTTGTTTTTGTTTTGTGCGGAACGCGCATTCGTATTTGAGAATTTGGATTTGTTTTATTTCGTCCGCGAAGACAGATGCCTCCTATCGAAAATGATTTTAGATTTTTGCTTGGGGTTGAGCTTCGTTTGCAACCATTGGTGCCTGCTTGCCCATAGCTAGGATCCTGATATTGTGTGTGTGAATAATAAAATAATATAGTTTTTAATTAGTTTTAACTGGTTTTTAATGGTTAAGGTGACCAGGTTTTCAGATTGGGAAAGAGGGACACCTTTGACGGGGGGGGGGGGTTGATTAAAAATTTTATACGGAAAAAATTATTCAGAAAAATTATGGTCTGTGCCGAAATGGATAAATTAACGAAAGAAATACAGCTGGGTGAGCTCTCCGGTGCCCCGCCCTTTCCTGCCTCCTTCCATCACGAACCAATCACAAACAGTGGTCACATTGAGGAAATGGGGATTTTATAGTATCCTACCCCTGGAGTGGGGAGGGAATGTGGATTTTATAGTATCCTTCCCCTGGAGGGGGGAGGGAATGGGGATTTTGCAGTGTCCTACCCCTGGAGGGGGGAGGGAATGGGGATTTTATAGTATCCTTCCCCTGGAGGGGGGAGGGAATGGGGATTTTGCAGTGTCCTACCCCTGGAGGGGGAGGGAATGGGGATTTTGCAGTGTCCTACCCCTGGAGGGGGGAGGGAATGGGGATTTTGCAGTGTCCTACCCCTGGAGTGGGGAGGGAATGGGGATTTTATAGTATCCTTCCCCTGGAGTGGGGAGGGAATGTGGATTTTATAGTATCCTTCCCCTGGAGGGGGGAGGGAATGGGGATTTTGCAGTGTCCTACCCCTGGAGGGGGAGGGAATGGGGATTTTGCAGTATCTTACCTCTGGAGTGGGGAGGGAATGGGGATTTTATAGTATCCTTCCCCTGGAGGGGAGAGGGATTGGGGATTTTGCAGTGTCCTACCCATGGAAGGGGGAGGAAATGGGTATTTTGCAGTATCCTACCCCTGGAGTGGGGAGGGAATGGGGATTTTATAGTATCCTTCCCCTGGAGTGGGGAGGGAATGGGGATTTTATAGTATCCTTCCCCTGGAGTGGGGAGGGAATGGGGATTTTATAGTATCCTTCCCCTGGAGGGGGGAGGGAATGGGGATTTTGCAGTGTCCTACCCCTGGAGGGGGGAGGGAATGGGGATTTTGCAGTATCTTACCTCTGGAGTGGGGAGGGAATGGGGATTTTATAGTATCCTTCCCCTGGAGGGGAGAGGGATTGGGGATTTTGCAGTGTCCTACCCATGAAAGGGGGAGGAAATGGGGATTTTGCAGTATCCTACCCCTGGAGTGGGGAGGGAATGGGGATTTTATAGTATCCTTCCCCTGGAGGGGAGAGGAAATGGGGATTTTGCAGTATCCTACCCCTGGAGGGGAGAGGAAATTTGGATTTTGCAGTATCCTACCCCTTGAGGGGGGAGGGAATGGGGATTTTGCAGTATCCTACCCCTGGAGTGGGGAGGGAATAGGGATTTTATAGTATCCTTCCCCTGGAGGGGGGAGGGAATGGGGATTTTGCAGTATCCTACCTCTGGAGTGTGGAGGGAATGGGGATTTTGCAGTATCCTACCCCTGGAGGGGAGAGGAAATGGGGATTTTGCAGTATCCTACCCCTTGAGGGGGGAGGGAATGGGGATTTTGCAGTATCCTACCTCTGGAGTGTGGAGGGAATGGGGATTTTGCAGTATCCTACCCCTGGAGGGGAGAGGAAATGGGGATTTTGCAGTATCCTACCCCTTGAGGGGGGAGGGAATGGGGATTTTGCAGTATCCTACCCCTCGAGTGGGGAGGGAATAGGGATTTTGCAGTATCCTACCCCTTGCGGGGGAGGGAATGGGGATTTTGCAGTATCCTACCCCTGGAGTGGGGAGGGAATGGGGATTTTGCAGTGTCCTACCCCTGGAGTGGGGAGGGAATGTGGATTTTATAGTATCCTTCCCCTGGAGGGGGGAGGGAATGGGGATTTTGCAGTGTCCTACCCCTGGAGGGGGGAGGGAATGGGGATTTTGCAGTATCCTACCCCTGGAGTGGGGAGGGAATGGGGATTTTATAGTATCCTTCCCCTGGAATGGGGAGGGAATGTGGATTTTATAGTATCCTTCCCCTGGAGGGGGGAGGGAATGGGGATTTTGCAGTGTCCTACCCCTGGAGGGGGGAGGGAATGGGGATTTTGCAGTATCTTACCTCTGGAGTGGGGAGGGAATGGGGATTTTATAGTATCCTTCCCCTGGAGGGGAGAGGGATTGGGGATTTTGCAGTGTCCTACCCATGGAAGGGGGAGGAAATGGGGATTTTGCAGTATCCTACCCCTGGAGTGGGGAGGGAATGGGGATTTTATAGTATCCTTCCCCTGGAGTGGGGAGGGAATGGGGATTTTATAGTATCCTTCCCCTGGAGTGGGGAGGGAATGGGGATTTTATAGTATCCTTCCCCTGGAGGGGGGAGGGAATGGGGATTTTGCAGTATCTTACCTCTGGAGTGGGGAGGGAATGGGGATTTTATAGTATCCTTCCCCTGGAGGGGAGAGGAAATGGGGATTTTGCAGTATCCTACCCCTGGAGGGGAGAGGAAATTTGGATTTTGCAGTATCCTTCCCCTTGAGGGGGGAGGGAATGGGGATTTTGCAGTATCCTACCCCTGGAGTGGGGAGGGAATAGGGATTTTATAGTATCCTTCCCCTGGAGGGGGGAGGGAATGGGGATTTTGCAGTATCCTACCTCTGGAGTGTGGAGGGAATGGGGATTTTGCAGTATCCTACCCCTGGAGTGGAGAGGAAATGGGGATTTTGCAGTATCCTTCCCCTGGAGGGGAGAGGAAATGGGGATTTTGCAGTATCCTTCCCCTGGAGTGGGGAGGGAATGTGGATTTTATAGTATCCTTCCCCTGGAGGGGGGAGGGAATGGGGATTTTGCAGTATCCTACCTCTGGAGTGGGGAGGGAATGGGGATTTTGCAGTATCCTACCCCTGGAGTGGGGAGGGAATAGGGATTTTATAGTATCCTACCCCTGGAGAGGGGAGGGAATGGGGATTTTGCAGTATCCTACCCCTGGAGGGGGGAGGGAATGGGGATTTTGCAGTATCCTACCTCTGGAGTGGGGAGGGAATGGGGATTTTGCAGTATCCTACCCCTGGAGTGGGGAGGGAATGGGGATTTTATAGTATCCTTCCCCTGGAGGGGAGAGGGATTGGGGATTTTGCAGTGTCCTACCCATGAAAGGGGGAGGAAATGGGGATTTTGCAGTATCCTACCCCTGGAGTGGGGAGGGAATGGGGATTTTATAGTATCCTTCCCCTGGAGGGGAGAGGAAATGGGGATTTTGCAGTATCCTACCCCTGGAGGGGAGAGGGAATTTGGATTTTGCAGTATCCTACCCCTTGAGGGGGGAGGGAATGGGGATTTTGCAGTATCCTACCCCTGGAGTGGGGAGGGAATAGGGATTTTATAGTATCCTTCCCCTGGAGGGGGGAGGGAATGGGGATTTTGCAGTATCCTACCTCTGGAGTGTGGAGGGAATGGGGATTTTGCAGTATCCTACCCCTGGAGGGGAGAGGAAATGGGGATTTTGCAGTATCCTTCCCCTGGAGGGGAGAGGAAATGGGGATTTTGCAGTATCCTTCCCCTGGAGTGGGGAGGCAATGTGGATTTTATAGTATCCTTCCCCTGGAGGGGGGAGGGAATGGGGATTTTGCAGTATCCTACCTCTGGAGTGGGGAGGGAATGGGGATTTTGCAGTATCCTACCCCTGGAGTGGGGAGGGAATAGGGATTTTATAGTATCCTACCCCTGGAGGGGGGAGGGAATGGGGATTTTGCAGTATCCTACCCCTGGAGGGGGGAGGGAATGGGGATTTTGCAGTATCCTACCTCTGGAGTGGGGAGGGAATGGGGATTTTGCAGTATCCTACCCCTGGAGTGGGGAGGGAATAGGGATTTTATAGTATCCTACCCCTGGAGGGGGGGGAGGGAATGGAGATTTTGCAGTATCCTACCCCTGGAGGTGGGAAGGAATGGGGATTTTAAGGGTACGGAGGACATGCCAGCTCACTGATTCTCCCCAACCAGGCGATTTTCCTCCTTTCCAGCTGGGTGGCGGGAGCACCTGGGATCTCCCTAGGTCAAAGCCGAAAGGAAGGGGGGAGAGTCTATATGAAGGCATCCCGAGGCTCTACTTTAACCCATTCGGGAAGTTTGGGGGGGGCTTCTCCGAGCTTCGTTCCTCCCGCTTCCGCTCCTTCAGCTGGAGACAATTACACACACACACCCCCAAAGAATCCCAGGCACACAAACAAGCAGCTTCCCCACCATGGGCTTTGTTCTTAACCGACAGCGGGCAAAGGGAATAGAGAGAGCGGTGGCGAGGCTACCTTTTGCAGGGAGAGCAGGAGCTTGGCCAACCGTGGAAAGGTGCCCTGGGGCTGGGATCCAAGGGGCGCTTAACTAGGTGAGGAACTTGTGCGGACCCGCGCGCTTAACTAGGTGAGGAACTTGTGCGGACCCGCCGGGGCGTGGGAACTGAGGAAACGAATAGAGGGGGGCGTGTGGAGAAGAAGAAGCGTGCCCAGCTGTCATTGGGGCTGCTGAAGCTTGCAAGGGAGATCTAGAAGCAGATGGGATGGGACTTGGAGTCCTATGATCTTGGCGAGTGGGGATTCCTGCGATGGGATTTGGAGTTTTAAGACACTGGCCATTGGGGGCTGCTGCAATGGGATTTGGAGTCCGATGCCCCTGGCGATTGGGGGTTCCTGCAAGGAGATGCGGGAATAGGGGGGAGGGGTCTGCACAAGCCCCCCTTCTTTAGATGAGCCGGAAGCATTAGGGGTCTGCACATCCCCCCTCCCCCGAAGCCCAGCGCCTGCTTACAGCAGCCCCAGATCACCAGTGTCTTAGGACTTGGCACGCTTCTTCTTCTCCACACGCCCCACTCTCTATTCTTTTCCTCAGTTCCTACGCCCCGGCGGGTCCGCACAAGTTCCTCGCCTACTTAAGCGCGCCTTGGATCCCAGCCCCAGGGCACCTTTCCACGGTTGGCCAAGCTCCTGCTCTCCCCGCAAAAGGTAGCCTCGCCGCTGCCTCTCTCTATTCCCTTTGCCCGCTGTCAGTTAAGAACAAAGCCCATGGTGGGGAAGCTACTTGTTTGTGTGCCTAGGATTCTTTGGGGGCTGTGTGTGTAATTCTCTCCAGCTGAAGGAGCGGAAGCGGGAGGAACGAAGCTCGGAGAAGCCAGGGAAAAGATGCAACCCCCCCTCCCCAAACTTCCCGCATGGGTTGTAGATCCCTTGTAGGGGGAGGGGAGGGAGGGGAGGGGAAGAGGCTCCGCAGGTGGGGGAGGGGAGGAAAATGGGGGACGCTGCGGAGGTCAAGTAGATGAAGAAGACCTTCATTGTGCCAGCCATCAAACCCTTCAGATCACTATGATTTCGCTGCCGCCATTTGCAAGGAGTGGGAAGGCGAGGAAGGAAGGAGAGAGGGGGGAAGGAAAAGAAGAAGGGATCTACATGGCTCTCCGGCCGGAGGGAGCCGCGCGGGGGGGGGGAATGGGCATCTGTCAAAACCCTGAAACCCGTCTCAGCCTCGGGTGGCTGCAGCAGAAGCAGTGAGCGCGAGCGCGCGGGGGGACGCTTCACCAGGAGCGACCTCTCTTTCCCCGCTGCATAGGGATGTGGAGAAAGGGCTCAGGCGCCCAGTTTTCTCTCCCCCCTTATTTCCTTCTCTCTCTCTGCTCTGGGAAAGGAGCAGCGCTCTGGCGAGCCCTGAGAGATTCCCCCGTTCTCTCTCTCTCGCTCTCCCGGCCCTTCCAAGCCGAGGCGGCGGGGGCGGGAAGAGGAGTCCGAGGGGGAGGGAGGGAGGAAGGGTAGGTGGCTGCGGCGGCTGGACAATGGCCAGCAGCGGCCGAAGCGGGGAGAGGGAGAGCGAGATTTTGGCGAGGCGGCCGCGGGAAGGACCGAGGGAGGAGGAGAGGACGGGGCTGCTTGGGAACGGAGAGGACCAGGGTTCAGAGGGAAAGAGCAGCGCGCGCCCAGCCACCGCTGCCGCCGCCTCCACTTCGGAAGGTTCCTCCCCGCGCCGCCCTCGCTCTGGGAAAGGAGCAGCGCTCCAGCGAGCCCCGAGAGATTCCCCCGTTCTCTCTCTCTCTCGCTCTCCCGGCCCTTCCAAGCCGAGGCAGCGGGGGCGGGAAGAGGAGTCCGAGGGGGAGGGAGGGAGGAAGGGGAGGCGGTGGCGGTGGCTGGGCGATGTCGGGATGGTAGGAAGCGAGGTGCCGCCAGCGGTGAGAAGTGACCACAAGTCGAAAGAAGGGAAGCGACCACGAGGGAAAGAAGGCGGCGGGGCGACCCGCAGCTTGGTGGGCGTCTCCTCGCGGGACGGAACCCTCTCTCTCTCGCTCTCTCTCTCGCTCGCTCTCTCTTGCCGCCGCCCCATCCTGTGGCTGCCACCATGGACGGGGAGGAGGAGGAGGTGGAGGAAGAAGAAGAAGAGGAAGCGGGACGAATCCTTTTGAGAGGGGATGGGCGCGACCTGGCAGACACAGGGAAAACTCCACAGGGCGCGAAGGAAGCAGCGCGGCAGCGGCGGAGCTGGGAAGGTGCTGCCCCTGGAGCCCAAGGGTGAGCGGGCTGGCACGGGCTGGCAAGCGGGCGCCTTTCTCGCACACAGGGAAGGGGAGGAGGGCGGCGGCAGCTGTTTCACTAACCCCGCGCAGGTTACTAATTCCCAGTTTACTCATCAGTGAAGCAGCAAAACAAAGTAAACAGCCGCGAAGGCGAAATGAAATGGAGACTCCTGCGACTCATGCGGCGTGATAAGCGGACTCCAGCCAATCAGTGAACTGGCTGGGATGGTAAACTTTAAGCACGGCGTGTTTTCCATCCCAGCCAGCTCACTGATTGGCTGGAGTCCAGGCCAATCAGTGAGCGGCAGGCTGGGCTGGCTTAGATTTTTAGAAATAGATGGGGGAACTAACGAGCGAGCTAGTGGCAGCTGATGGGCGGGGGAGCCAGCGAGCCCCAAAATAAAGCGGGGTTTTTTGAGAACCGGGCGGGACGCGGGAAAAATGATGAAAAATTGTCCCTGTCCCGCCAGATGCGGGACGTCTGGTCACCCTATTAATGGTTGTGTTTTAATTCTCAAGACTGATTAGCTTTGTGTTTTCATATTATACGCCGCCCGGAGTCATATTCGTTACATTTACTTATGTCTAATAAGTAAATAAATACAATGAAACAATATATAAGTAAGTTTGATATTTAGCATCAGATCAGAAGCGCCCCGTTTAACTTTCTATATCTGTATCAATTCGATGCTGCCACCTAGCTGGGGTTTCTCAGTATCTCCTACCGCATTTGTTTAAGGGACCAGCAGGCATAAGAACACGGCGAGGCTGAGAGATGGTGCCTGTAATTTTACAAAAATAAAAATAAATAATCCAGCGTCTCTTTCCCCGACATTAGGTACTGCAGAAAGAGGATTTTCTTGAAACCGGCTCTTAGATCCATATTCAGATAAAAAAGAGTAAGAAACCCAAGTATGAATAGCTTCATAAACTGAACTTTAAGGCTTGCACAACATCCAAGATTTGATCAACTGTATCAACTTTACATATAATTAAATTATAAAGAGCCTTCCCTTGAAATTTTTGAAGCCCAAATCATTCTTTTTACACAACTCAAATATATCTTTTTGTATTCAACAGCATGTAATGTGATAACATGTATTTCTGATATCCCATTATCTTATATTTATTACTGGGAAATTATAAAAATAACAATTTGAAACCATGTTTTTCCAATTTATTCATTTTTCTTTATTTTGTACTGAACATGTACTTGTATTTGAAAGCTAAGGTCTATTTTATCTTCGACCTAAGACAGATGCCTCCCATTGAAATTGATTGTAGATGTTTTACAAAAATTAGGATGAAATGTTTACCTCTAAATGTTCAACCAGATTGACTCCCAGAGCTATATTTAATGATTAGAAATGTTGCTTCCTAAATCAAATGCCACGTTAATTCTAGTGCATCAGCACTTTCCCCTGATGAGATAGTCAGAAGCAAAAAGAGTGATGTTTCCTTTGCCACTTCCAATCACCAACAGGAATGTGAGATTTGCACCATCCATCTGTCACAACAACTCAAAGCTTGAATAAGACACTCTCTGAGTTAGCTGTGGAAAATAAAAGTTTATCATTCTCTGGACATTGAATTATGATCAGGAGAGAATTTTTTGATGCTCTAGGCAAGTAGGAATCAGGAATGCAAAACAGTGCTGGATTTATGGTTACATATACCCATTTATTTTACACCCAATCTCCATATACTGTTACTATGCGCATTTAATGTTAGCTAGTGCTTCATAGATGTGATATATCTTTGTCCAACAGAGCAAACACATTTTTATCTTTATATGTTAGAGCATAATCCCATGTGGAGCAGATTAAGATATTTTACTGAAAAATGTCAGAAGTGCAAAATATGGGCTCCCACATAAACAATGTAATCTTAGCAGCATATCATAAGCAGCAAGTAGCAGCTACTTTCTTCCATCAAAACAACTCCAAGTTTTTAAAAAAATGAGTTAAAAAGCACTTAAGGGCAGATGCACACATGGACATAGCAGTACAGTAATTTATATCTCAAAGCTATCCTGAACATATTCACAGTTCTAATATCCTGCCAAATTATACTGATCATTCACTTCAGCATTAAACTGCATAATGCTCAGTTTAGGAAAGGAGAAAGGAAGAATGAGTAAACAAATTTAAAAGCATAAGAGAAAAGATAAAAATAGAATTTAATCTAGTTAGCATCATTTCCTATGCTTTTCTATGCAATGTATTCTTGATTCTATCATATCCACACACATCACTTCATACATTACCTGCTGCTCTTTAAATTCAACTCTTATCTCATGTTTTACCATCTAAACTATCTAAAATAATCCATTTCCCCCTGCATTCAACGTACTTTTAAAGGTTTTTCTGATGTAGCTCTCACTTTCAGATTACAGAATAGTCAGATTTATGCACAACCATTTTCACTTGCCTAAAATCCTAACTACTCATTCAAAGTAATGGGATTAGAACTAACATGGACTGAGAGATTTTGGAGTAATGGTAATTACTGAAGGTGTTTTGATCATAATTCTTCCTTGCCAGGCATATAATAAAATATTATCTCTGTATTTTTTTTTCATTCCTTATTCCCCTTTATAAATGGGAACAGTAATGGCATTATTTCAATTGTCATACATAGGTGCAGTCATTTACATCCAATAAGTAGCTTAGACACTTCAAAAAGTTCCAGGACCATATTTTAATATTTCTTCAGTTACACATCTGCACCTGTAGCTTTACCATTTTTCAATACTATGGTGACTTTCTTTCTATAAGTTTTAATAATTATTTCAAGTTCCATTCTTTGACATGTCATTACAATGTCATACAAGTGATAAAATATCCCTTCTAATATTTCCTTGCTTTAGTTTCACCTCAAATCATTTCCTTATCATTTCAAGCAGTCCAGCATCCAGCCTCTGACTGAAGCCCCTTGCTATAATGGTACTAAAACAAGTGACATTATTTTTCACACAACCATTGCAGCATCCCCATGGTCACATGATTACAATTCAGATGCTTGGCAACTGGCTCATATTTATAATGATTGTAGCAGTGGTAAGATTCAATTTTTTTTCCTACCAGTTCTGTGGGCGGGCTTGGTGGCCATGACATGGCTTGGCGGCCGTGGCTTAATGGGCGTGGCAGGGGAAGGATGCTGTAAAATCTCCATTCCCACCCCACTCTAGGGGAAGGTTGCTGCAAAATCCCCATTTTCTCCTGATCAGCTGGGACTCGGGAGGCAGAGAATAGATGGGTGAGGGGCCAGTCAAAGGTGGTATTTACTCAAAATTTCCACTACCAGTTCTCCAGAACTGGTAGGAACCACCTCTGGATTGCAGTGTCTTGGGGTCATATGATTACCTTTTGTGACTTCCTGACAAGCAAAGTCTAAGGGGAAGCCAGATTCACTTAGCAAACATGTTACTAACTGCAATGATTCATATAACAACTGTAGCAAAAACGCTTGTAAAACGGGGCAAAACTCACTTAACAAATGTCTAATTTAGCAACAGTATGTTTGGCTCAACTGTGGTCATACTCAAGGACTACTTGTAATTCTTTTCTAGTCTATGTTGGTCATACTGCCTCTAGATTACTGTGGCTGATTCTGTTACCATATTTTAGGAAGAACATAGATTGGAGCATGTCCAGAAGATAGCAGCCAATATGGCCTGGAAGAAATATTTATTTATTTATTTATTTATTTATTTATTTATTTATTTATTTATTTATTAAATTGATTTATAGGCTGCCCAATCCCAGAGGATTCTGGGCAGCTTACATCGAAGAAACAATAATAATAAAAAAATGACAATAAAAACATGTTAAAACAACACATATACATTCGTTACGATCGGGGCTGGATCTCAACAATGAGGTCAACAGCCCCAGGCCTGCCGGAATAGCCAGGTTTTCACAGCTTTTCTGAAGGACATGAGAATGGGCAAGGTCCGGATTTCTGGAGGTAGCTCATTCCAAAGGGTCGGAGCAGCCACAGAGAAGGCTCTCCTCCAGGGAGCCGCCAGCTGGCATTGTCTGGCTGACGGCATCTGAAGGAGGCCCACCCTGTGGGATCTCACCGGCCGTTGGGAGGAATGTGGCAGTAGGCGGTCTCGGAGGTATGCTGGTCCTAAGCCATGTAGAGCTTTAAAGGTAATAACCAACACTTTGAATTGCGGCCGGAGACCAATAGGTAGCCAGTGCAGCTCGCGGAGGATCGGTGTGACGTGGGTGTACCTAGGTACACCCAATATCGCTCGCGCGGCTGCATTCTGGACTAGTT
Organism: Thamnophis sirtalis; assembly: GCF_051295495.1. Lineage (NCBI taxonomy): Eukaryota > Metazoa > Chordata > Lepidosauria > Squamata > Natricidae > Thamnophis > Thamnophis sirtalis. The sequence continues at coordinate 43,519,255 of NW_028261387.1, read as the reverse complement.
GCAGTCTCCGAACACTTTTCAAGGGTAGCCCCATGTAGAGCGCGTTGCAGTAATCAAGGCTTGAGGTGACTAGGGCGTGAGTGACCGTTTGGAGTGCCTCCTGATCCAAATAGGGCCGCAATTGATGCACCAGGCGAACCTGGGCAAAGGCCCCCCTGGTCACAGCCAACAAATGATGTTCCAATGTCAGCTGTGAATCCAGGAGGACTCCCAAATTGCGGGTCCTCTCTTAGAGGTATTACGTATATTTAGCCTGGAGAAAAGAAATAGAAGTATGATAGAAGTCTTCAAGTACCTAAAAGTCTGCAATATATCAAATAAAATTATACAATTTTTCCAATAGGCTCTGAAAGTCTGTAATGTAGAAAATAGAATTGTTCAGTTTTTCTAGTACACAGGACATATTTTTTTCTTTTGTGTCCTAGGACATGGGATAATAAAAGTAATGCTGAAGTGAAATTTGCTTTGGAATTTCTCAAAACCTTTCTGCCAAAGAAGTTTCCATTTTCTTTCTTCCATTTTCTGCCTTATCTTAGGTAGAAAAGAAAAAGTGTTTGAGAATTTCATTCAAAAAGTGGAGATGTGTTGTACCATAGTTCTACCACCCTAATGCTTCCCTTGAATGCCCAGACTAATCCATCCAAAAAAAGTCCATTAAGAAGTTAAATTATGCTTTTCTTGGGAATTAAACACATTCACACATAAACTTTGGCTGTCGTGCAAGTGCAACCCCCTTCCTCCCATATTACAGCTATAATAATTTTCCTGATATTAGAGAGAGACAGGAAGGGAGAGAGGGAGGGAGAGAGAGAGGGAACAGCAAATTCTTTTTTAATTGAATTGAATGAAACCTGATAGACAGGAATGTTTCTGCATGACAGAGTAAAAATGTCATCTTTACAAGCACTGAAGAAGCATCCTTTGTCAGAGATGGAGAACTCTTATCAGTATGACAGACAGCTGCTTCAGTATAAAATATAGAGAGCCAACATTAAATTGTCTCAAGAATAATTCTTTCATATAAATGAATCACGAATGTCTCTGAATGTGTATTTTTTTAGTGTGTGTGAAAATGGATTTTAATATCACCAGGTTTTTGCAGATTACATTATGAACCCTTGCAACATTTGGCATTTGCATTATAGCTATTTACACAGTGAGCAGGATAATGATGGAATATATTTTTTAAATTGGTAGAATTAGGGATAATTCAGAATAGCAGAATCAATTCACAAAAAATGATTCCTAAAAAGTTTTTCTTTAATCATGCTGGAATTGCCAACATTTGTATTCCCTAATAAAACTCATGTACTCCATTGCTATATTTTAAAATTCAAAATATCCAATCAGGTGCCATTGAAAACAGAACTTAATAAAGATTACATCCTCTTGGTCAAAGACATCAATTCATTCAAGAAATCTTGTGTCAAAAGATTTCAGAGACAAAGCAATCATACAGGTTAATGTTTTCTTCATGTGAAAAATCATACAATTTATTGCTACATCTGGAGCATTATGCCAATATTTATTGATAATTGGCTTTTTCATTGTAAAGGCCAATTTTAGTTGCCTGGTAACTGCAGTAACACTGTGCAGTTCATTTGCATTTAAGTTTTCAGAGCAGGGGATATTTCAAATTAGAGACAATATTTAATCTACAAAGATACAAAGATAAAACTGATGGACTTCTAATATACATGAACATGTGTACACAAACAGTTTTTCTTTCCAGCTGGCTCCACAAGCTTGTTTCTACAATTAAATAGTGAATCTAGATTCTGTTCAAAATATCAACAGATTATGCATTCATGAAATGTTCATTATTTCCTTAATGCTAATTTAATCCTTTCTTTAACACCCTCAACAGTGTCAGTGAAAGTCTCAGTAAGCTTTTTGGCTGCAAATCTTGACATCGCTCACTGTGACCTCATTTGGATTTACTTCCAGGTAAATATTCAAAGAAATGAGCTGTGGAAGAACAATGGAAGATAAAAAAGATGGTAGAGAAAAACCCTGAATTTCAGATATTGACTAGGCTGCCTTTAAGTGAGCAGAGAAATCATATCCTGGGTGAATTAAGTCATTGTGTTGTCTTCATTATCATTTTCCAATTTTTGGAGGCACATTAAGTAGAACATTTCTAATAATATAAAGTGTAAATATTGAACTAAAACACACTAAGTATTTTTGGAGAACAATCTCCAAACTCCAGAAGTTCAGTGATTGGGATTTCACATCTTATTATTGATGTGAAAGGAAAGGATCACAGTTCAATCTTTTCAGGATCTCCAGGTAAGATTATAATACTCATCTTGGAAAGTTCAGAGGACCACTCTCAAAGCACATCTGTACTTAGATCTCCAGTCTTGTACATGCAGCTATAATCTAGATTTCTAGATTCCAAATAGATGTTCCTTAGCTATGACAACAATGTTAGCCAAATAGATGTTTTGTCTGGATAGCAACTAATGTGGTTCTTGAGAGGGGGAGTCTTCTGCTGGAATGGGGAGTACCAATCTCTTCTATGAAGGTGGGATACTTGATTTCTTTTACTTTCTGGAAAATCAGAGAAGATCTCATCTGAAATATATCTCTCATGCCTCTTCCTCTTCTGTGGATGGAGAAATCTTTCACGTGCCAATTTTCCAGTCTGCGGCTCTTCCTTGTCTCCCTAGATCATTCCCATTTATCATTACATTTTTTGACTCTTGCCCTGATGACAGAACTCACCTTGGCCCCTTTCTTGTCTTCTTGACAGCCTTTTATCCTGCAGGGTCAATGTTAGAATGGGGTGTGGGGTGGCCATGATTTAACCAGTGGGCACAGCTTTTCACTCTATTGTACCTCCTTTTTTCTTTTCGATAGTTGTATTCAGAAATGCTGTCTCATTATTTCTCCTAGCCCTTCTGCATTGCAGTGACAACTCTTCCATTATTTCCCTGTTGCTTGCCTGCAGTTCAACCAATCAATTGTTAATGGAATATTTTCTGTTAAAACAGGAAATGTCAAGAGGTACTGAAAGGCATATTTTTTAGAAACTTAGCATGGGCAACACTGAACTAAAAGAGTCAAGGGCTTGATTCAGTAAGGGGTAACTTCTGCTTTATTGACTTTTGTGAAATATATATAGGCTTTAGGGCAGAAGAGAAGAGAACTGCATTATTATTCAGCTCTTCTTTTTCTTAGAAATCCTTAACATTGATATCTCTCAAAATTGTCTGCTTAGGGCACTATTCTCATCATCCTAGTCATTTATGGTGTTACCCAATTTTTACTGCATTGATATAAAGTAAGAATTCCATATATTTCAAGATGCCACATTTCCAAAGAATCCAATTTCAACATCAGATGGACCTACCAATATTATTTGGCTTTGTGGTATCTCTAGTCAGGTGGAGATGGCCAACTCTGTGGACTGCTACTCCTACTCCATGTCCATTTCCACCTGGCCTTACTTTCTTCTCACATAATAAAATCATATTTTTGTGAGTTCACTATTTCTACTCCAGGAATAGTTATTACAATCAACTGTCCCACAGACACTTGCTGGGACATTTGCTTAGGACATTGCCTAGTACATCTTTTATCTTCATTTGCTCTGAAATACTTTACTTGCTCATTTCTATCTCTGAATGGGCCTCATTTATCTCTCTTTACACCAGCCGGTGTATATGTTATGTAAAATACAAAAATTAGCTTAGGATTTCTTGTAAATGTAGCTAGAAGATATTGCCTTTATCTTCTTGTATGCCATCTTATTAATTCTTCTTAAAAGAATTGAATAATTTCTTTAATTTTGAAACCTGAACTTACCGAATAGCTGCAGTTTGTGCACCAGCTAAAGCTGGGTAAATATTCTTTCAGCCATGGCTTCTATCTAATGTTCAAACAGGGGTTATAAATCCAGAATGTTTCCCAAACTGTGAACCTACTCCTTCACAAGTAGTGCTTGCTTATCTAGAGATACCACTGGTATCAGTGGAAAGCCTTACAATCTCCTGGCAAAGAGATTGGAGTGGTAATGTATGAACTGTGAATCATCAACATACAGATGATAATTAATCCCAACCTCTTATCACTACCTTGGACTAGAATCATCTACTGAAGACACACTGGAACAACACTACTTCCAGTTTCCAGCCTCCTACAAGCTATTGTGATTGATAGTATTGAAAGCTGCAGAGAGGTTTAAAAGGACTAGGAAAGGTACACAATCTCCATCCAGTCCCAAGAAAGGTAATTCAGGAGACAGAGCAAAACTAACTCCTTCAGGGACGTGCAGTCAGGGAAGGCAGAGCCTCACCATTGTCATCATGAAAAGAAAAAATATATATAAAAGGAAAAAGGCAAGAGCTGAGGTCAGGCTGAGCTAGTTGCTGCCAGAGTCACCATGGATGACTCTGCTTAGTGCTTAACTGTTTAAAAAAGCCTCTAAAAAGTGCCCTCTACAGGAGGTGGCAGGAGAACGACGTGCCTCATCTAGTCTGACTTTATGATCACTCGAGCAGAGTTAAGCAAGGGTTAAAAGGCAAAAAATTCCTGACGTAGATGAGGCATGTCATTCTCCCACCTCCTCCTGTAGAGGGTGATTTTTTAGAGGCTTTTTTAAACAGTTAAGCAGAGTCATCCACACAGTGACTCTGGCAGCAATTAGCTCAGCCTGACCTCAGCTCTCCCCTTTTTCCTTTTACATTTTTTTTCTTTTCATGATGGCAGGCAAGAGCAGAATTGAAATCCTCTCTGAAACAGCTGGAAAAGGTACGTGTGGGTCGGAGGGAGGGGGAAGAATTCAAACTTCATCCTCCTGGTGCAACTTTGTGTGTGTGTGTGTGTGTGTGTGTTTGAGAGAGGGAGAGAGCATATTGAGACAGTTCTTTAGTTTATGCACTATGTAACACTCTAATACTATGCCTTTGGGTCTTCTGAAATTTTAATTATCCAATCATAAGCAAAAACAATGTTTTCAGTAGAATGAATTTCCACTTCTACTTACACCTGCCAGCCAAAATGCTGCTAGTGGTATTGCTAACATGGGTTGAGGAGGAAAACCTAAATTTTCTGAATCCTGATGCAACTTTGTGTGTGTCTATGTGTGTGTGTGTGTGTGTGTGTGTGTGTGTGTGTGTGTTTAAAGAGGGGGGGAGGGAGAGAGGGAGGAAGGAGGGGAAGGGAGAAGAAAAAGAAAGAAGGAAACGTATTTAGCAAAGGAGAAAAACAAATGCTGTCACTTTAAATTGGAACTGAGCATGCCTGGCTGTGGAATTCTGGGAGTTGAAGTCCACAAGTCTAAAAAAATTGCTGCCTCACCAGCCATAAACCTCACCGTATGTCACTGCTCCTTCCCATATCTAGACTTTGAATCCTGATGGGAAAAGATGCAGATAATCTGTTTCTTCTAGAGTGCTACATAGGAATCTGCCACTGCTTTCTCAACAATTTCCCTCCAAAAGGGTAGCGTGGAGACGGGCCAATAATTATTGAGGATCACTTCATGACTTCTTCAGAAAGGATGGAGTGAATTATTAACAGCCTCACAGATCCAGGCGTAGTCATTGCTCCCCACACTCCTTATAATTGCCAGTGGTACAAACTGCAAACAAACAGAAGACAAACTGCACAGCACCCTATCTAACACTGATGGTGTTACCTAGTTTGGGTAATGAAAGTCTGCAAGAAAACAATCAAGTTCAGAGAGAACCAGAGTCTGCTCAGCACACTATCTGTTCATCAAGAGTTCACAGGCCAAAAGGATTCCTAGATAATATGGCAACAATGTGCCCTATTCACCTTCAAAGATTCTGTTCTGGAGTGGAGACTTCAGCAGATTGGGGAAATTTTGATGAAAAATACCTGTTCTGGTTGACTATAGTAGCTAGGTGGAAGATCTCGCTGTCTTCTTCCTAGAAAAAAGCAGCAATTTTGTGTCTATGTTTTATGAGAGAAACAATGGGGTTTGCATAATGAACAACAAATGCCAAGTAGGCCATTCACAATTTTTGAACACACTGCAGTTGCCACAATGGCTCAGTTTCCCTAGAGGGATTACAAATGAAGTTAGACTTCTAAAACCTGGTCAGATTATTTTGTTCCTAATGTTTCAGTGATATGAAAGATTTAAACATAATAAAATGATGGTTTAAAAATGCTTTTAAGCTATCTCTTAAAAGTGTTTCAATATCTTTGGAGATGTGTTCAGTTTTATATTGGTCTTTTAAAATTATATTAGTTGCAGATGAGCAATGCCTGAACAGAAATGAGACTTGAATGAGAATCACAGAATTTTTTCCAGAAATTAGTTGAACAACCACAACTTTTATTTTGCTGTCAGAGACAGTGGTGGGTTGTAAGCGGTACACCTCGGTACGGGCGTACCAGAGCCAGCCTGGAGCACAGGATACCGTTCCGGTATGGTGCTCCGGAGGGCCCACCTGCCCTCCCTTGCTTCTTACCATCCTTTTACATCTTCAGCGCTTCTGCGCATGTGCACAGCGTGTACAGCGCCTGCACAACTCTCTGCTGAGCAGCTGGAGCATCGCGGAGCCTCGCAGAAGCACCAAGACGCATGTGCACGCATGCACTCCACGCATCCACCACTAGTCAGAGAGATATGGTAACCTTGTTGCAAAATAAATTATTATTATTATTAACAACAACAATACATAATAATTTTAAAACATGACTGTATCTGGGTCTTCCAGCACGCAAGTCAAAACAGTTTTTCATGGCAACACTTTATAATGATAGTGTTGGAATTGTTGAGAGGTTTGGGTTAGAAGATAATGAGGAATTAAGATTAATTGGTTGATTTGATTGAGCAACTCTTATAAGCCCTGTAACATTTCCTAAAATCTAGTACCTACATGATCAGAATAGTCCCACATACCCACAGATCAGGGGTGTCAAACTCAATTTCATTAAAGACTGCATCAGGGTTGTGTTTCACTTTGAGGGCCAAGGTGGACGTGTCCAACATAGGTGTGTTCGACATCCCTTGTGTTGGGGGCACGTATGGTGGCCCAAGCACTCTTCCAGTGAAAATAGGCTCCTGAACTCTGTTTTTGGCTGCGATAGCCTCCTGCAACCTTCTGCCAGTGAAAATGGAGCTCGGGAGGGCTGCCCTCCCAAACTCAATTTTCGCTGGCAGAGGCATGTGGGCTGGTCCTCTGTTGTTTCCAGGGCAGTCCCATGGGCCAGATCTAAGGATCTTGCAGGCCGGATCCAGCCCCTGGGCCTTGAGTTTGACACCCCTGCCATATATGGAATCTATCCATTTTACAAAATACCTTTGTTTACATAAATTGGACAAATTGACCCTGTCTTCCCTTGATGATGGAAAATACATTTTATTTGTCTTATCCCTGTGCAGAAGATCACAGTTGTAGGTAGAGATACACTACTAGACTATTTCTGGTAATTCACTGGGTTAAATTATCACCAGTGTGTCAAATATATTGATGCTGCACTAAAATATAACTTTTCTTCACTATTATGCCAATCACCTCAAAAGGAATATTGACAAAGCTGAACGTGCCAAGGAATGTGATATAATAAATGGCTTTCTGGGCAATTTTAATTAATTTTAAAATTAATTTAATTTTTAATTCTCAGCCAAGTGTCACTACTGTTTGTTCAGAAGTAAAATAGAACGCATGACTCAGAACATATTGAAAATATAAGTTAATAACAAAATAGAAACAGAGTCTTCTACAACAACTGATTCCTCGTCACCTTAATATTTAAAAAACAAATGGCAATCAATTATGTGTAATTCTACTCAGAATTTCCTCCAGATCTTTTTAGTAGATGAAGAACAATCTGAAAGAACTAGCTGTGTCATATATAATCCTATAATCCCAATTTTCTTCCACACAGTCCCAAAGGTATTTTTCCAAAAGGTAATTCAACTTTCTTGGGGTTTTTTTCTTTGAAAATATTTTACTTCTCATCCAAGAAGCTACTTGATTATGCCTGAAGAACTGAGGAAGCTTGTTGGATCAGAAGTGAAATGTTTTCAAATAAAAAAACCCAAGAAAGTCCAGTTGCTTATTGTAAAAGCACCTTTGGGCAATCATGGATGATTGAGAATCTCTGTGGACACTTTTATATGTCCTTTTTATGAAAAGTCCCATATTATATTCAGGGTTATAGCCAGTCCTTACCAGATGTTATTTAGATTGGGTGGAGAAAGTTAGACAGAAACTTAATTGTATTTATGAGCATATGAAATGGAAGGAAGGAACGTGAGAAGGTTCAGCATTGTGGAACTGTGGATAATAAGTAAACAGCTAAGGGCTGCTCTCTAATTAGACACATAGCTACAGTACTTACCACAGCTTCCTCTTTCTTCCCATAAATTCTGTGTGCTGAATCATCTGAAGCCACTTAGAGCAAAATCCTTTGAGGCTGATGCTCTCCATTGCTGTCTACAATGGCTTAGCAAGGACTTTTGAAATCAAGTGTCAGAAAAATACAGATATAAAAGACACAAACAGATCACAATACATAGTAAGAGGCTAACACGTAGAATGTAATCTCTTACTCAGCTTCTCTTCTTAGCTGTACTCCGAAGTGGTTAAGACTATGCATATATTAGAGAGCAATTAGATTGAAACTGAAAAATTGGTACAAGGTACCAAAGCTCGCTCATTGCTATACTCTGTATTATTTATTTTTCTTATTTGGGGTGGTCATGATTCACTAAAAATAGGATTTTTTCCTACCTTTAAAAGTACTTTGTCTCATTATTATTTCTAAATTTTAGGATTAACTATTGGCTCTCATTTTCTAATAAATGATTTTTATTTCTTTGCCCACAAGGAACCCTGATAATCATTTCAGATGAGATTTAAACAGAGATGTATTGTTATACCTGTAACCTGATATAGGTTGTCCTGTGATGGGGGTTGAAAGGTGTCCTTATTTCGTTTTGGGTCTTTGAGATTCTTTTGACTGTTCTCCAGATTCCTAGCCATAAAGGAACACCTGCAGTATTTGCTCACCTCTACTTAAACACTGTTCCCCAAACCATAGAGCCTACTGTCTTGTCTCTGTGGCTCCCATCAGTTCATTACTGAGATCAAGGATTGTAGATCATCCCTTCTCCTTTACAGTCATCAACTAAGAAATAGAACAAACTAATCAAAGGACAACCATGAATCTTTTCCCTTCTCAGTTAAGCTACTAGGTGGTGAAAACTCTAGCTGAATACAGCTTTTTAAAATGTCTATATTAGATTGTAATCTGTTTTAGCAAGATATATTTCCTTAGAGCTTATGTTTTAGAAATCCAATAAATATTACATACAAGCATTACAACAAATCCATTTCATCTGACTTATGTTGAAAGAATTATTCTGACTCCATCAGAAAGCATCTACTTCTAGCAGTGGAAGCTATATATCTGCTCTGGGGGAAGCAATCAGCCAGGATTTCTACAATCTATTGGATTTTGCTAATTATGTGAGAATAACAAGCCATCAGTCATCAACTGAATAACATATTATATCTCCTATAAAGTTTTCTGCAGTCTTGAACCTACTAGTATTTTCTTAGGGAACGGCCAGCTGTCCATGAAAATATGCTGTTCACCACTCCTTCAACTAATATGGAATGGAAGGAAGGAATGTGAAGGCAGAAGGTGGCTCAGGTGGTTAGGATGCTGGGTTGGTGGTTAGCAAGCCCACATTCAAGACCCAAGTGCTGCTGTGTGGCAAGTTCTGGGATGTGTCTGTATGGGATAGAGAAGTTTGCCACCTTTCAGGTTGCTTGAGTGACCAGCCACAGGGGTGGAAGAGCTCAGTTCCTAAAACCTACAAATAGGGTTATTTCTGTGCAGAAGAGTGGTGGCATTTTGGAAGAGCACTAAACTTGGTTCCAAAAATAGTTCAGTCCACAAAGTCAAAGGATAGAGGAGAGATACAAAGTGAATTCGGAAAGAGTTTCCTACTATATGAATGTGAGTCCTGTTTACATAAAAAAACTAGAGAAATTTCACATGCAGACTCTCCACTCCATCCTGGCAAGACTATGACTTCAATCTGGAGGTCTTTGATCACATGGAGCCCACCAACATTGAATCCCCGACTATTGCTTGGTTCACCAGTTGCTCTATGGTGAACTAGAGCCTGGAAAGAGACCTTAGATTGTCCATGCAAGTGCTACTAGGAAGGAAACCATATACCACTGTAACATCCAGCCAAGGGAACTAGATATACACTTGCAGAGAGAATTCACTAGCGAACTCTTTGCTGCGAAGCCTATATCAGTTCTGAAGACAACAAAGCCGGTCAAAAATTATTGGAAAATTTTAATTACAAATTAACACCCAAAGTTATTGAAACAATGGACTTCCAATGGCCCTAGTATGCTAGGCTCTGTGCTTCCAGACTGGGACCACAGAGCTAGCCCCATGTTCACAGATGAATTGCAGAACAATGTATCTTCTTCAAAACTTTAAGACCACAACACTGCATATTACTAACTCTATCCTTAAGAGAACGAGAAAGGGTCCAGTCTGAAATGCTTTCTCAAATTATATTTATGCGTTGGGATAGAGCTTCTCTTATCTGATCATTGCCTTAGTTGCCGCTTTTCTCTTCTGTCTCAAAATTATTTTCACAGCCCATTATGAACTGTAATCAAGTCACTTTTGATTAAGATTGAGGGCATTTTAACAAACTGCATCACTGTTTGGTTTGATGGCAGCAGTGCTTCAGACAGAAGGTCCATACAGAGAGTGGTAAGGACAGCTGAGAAGATTATAGGACGCTCGCTTCCCATTATTCAGGATACTGCTTATAAGCACTATGTGCTTAGACCATGAAGTATTGTTAGAGACTTCACATACCCACTTCATGGTCTGTTTCTGTTGCACCACTCTGGGAAGAGGTATCAAAATATCTATAGCAGGCCTACTACGTAGATTCTGTAATAGCTTTGTTCCTTATGGCATCCATCTTGTAAACTTGCAATATTCTTTTTTTTGCCATGTGTATATATACATTTGAACTTGACTGTGATGTTTCTCTGTGTCATACTGTATATGTGTGTGTATATAGGTGTTGAATACTAGCGCGGGAAAACTAGCGCGCGAACAAAGGACTCCTTCCTGATTGGTTCCCGGGCGGAGCCGGTTCAATCCTCGCCCTGATTGGCCGAGCTACTCGACGCCCCATTGGCTCCTCGTTCAAACCCGGGGGTATAAATGTAGGGCGCGAAACACGCCACGTTGAATCGCAGTTTACTATGAGCTGAATAAAGTCACTTTCCTCTTAACTCTTGTCGCGTCCTTCCCTTCGCTCCAAGATACAAAACTGGCGACGAAGGTGGGATCCCGATTCCCGCGACCACGGAGAAGAACAGCCAGCTGCCACCGCGTCTGAACCAGCTAGCACGCTATCCTCGGACCAAGAACGCCGGCAGCGAACGCGAAATTTTCTCCGTCATTCTCTCCCTCTCTCCGGCTCCACATCACGATGGCGTCATCGCTTCCTCCTTTCGCGCCATTCGGCGGAGCCACCGGAGAATCATGGGACGGGTTCATGGAGCGGTTCGAGTGCTACCTGATCGCCTCGAAAAACCAGGCTCAGACCGACGAGGAGAAGTGCAGTTTCTTCCTGTCCTGCTGTGAGCCGTCCATGTTCGCCTCTGCGAGAGCCCTGGCCGCCCCGAGGCCAGCCTACAAACTTGGGTGGGCCGAGCTGATGTCCAGGCTGAGGAACCACTACGCTCCCTCACCCTCTCTGTTTGCACGCCGTTTCGCTTTCCGCCGCCGAGTACAAAGGGCCAACGAGTCCATTAGCCATTTCCTGGAGGCTTTGCGCACCGTGGCCGCCCAGTGTGATTTCGCAGACCTGGAGGAGAATCTTGCGGAACAGTTTGTGTGCGGGGTCCGCGACGCACATTTACGCGGCCGATTACTCCGGAATCACAAGATTACCCTGATGCAAGCCGTGGAGATAGCGCGAGCAGCCGAACTCTCCGAACAATCCACGGCCGACATGGAACGCCTCCAGCTAAACCCCCCCGCACAACCCGCCGCGGGGCCGTCCACCCAGACGAACCTCGTCGACGACCTCTCCCCTGCCGAAGACGAGGAGGAGGAGGAGGAAATCGTTGGCCAGATGAGGATGCAGCCGAAGCAGAGGCCACCCCAGCAACCGCCGGCGCCCGTTCAGCCAGCATCAAACGCACCTTGCCGCGGATGTGGCGGCCGCCACAGCCGCGCAGCCTGCCCGTACCGCTCTGCCGTTTGCCGCCGCTGCCGAGGAGAAGGGCACCTCGCCAGAGTATGCCGGGCTCCCCTGCCAGCCCCGTCGTTCATGCAACCCAGCAACCAGCGCCCGGCGCCGCAACGCCGCCAGCAACCACGTCCCGCGAAGCGCACCGAGGACTGCTACTCAACCTACCAGCCCCCCAGCGCTGACTGCGTGGTCTACCAGGCATCCCACGTTCCTGCCGGCCACCGGAAAATAAGCACCGCCGTCCGGCTCGAAGGTCAGCTTTGCCAAATGGAGGTGGACTCCGGTTCATCCCGTTCTCTCCTATCTTGGGCTTTGTTCTCCCGCCTTTGCCCCGGGGTTCCCCAGAGAAAGCTGCGCCCCGCCCGGGTCTCCCTCCTAGACTACCAGGGAAATGGGATTCCCACAGCCGGGATATACCACATCCGGGTGGAATACGGGAATTTTAAAGGGAAACTCCCAGTTTTAGTCGTTAGAAACAACCTGCCCGCTCTCCTGGGGTTGGAATGGTTCTCCGCTTTGGGCCTCACCATAGAAGGGGTACACAGGGTAGTTCCCCTCGCCGTAGATAGCGTCCTAGACGAGTTCTCAGACGTATTTGATGGGAGATTGGGCTGTTATAAGGGCACCCCCATTTCCCTCTGCCTTGATCCCCAGGTCGCTCCCGTTAGACTAAAGGCACGCAGGGTTCCCTTCGCATTGCGAGCAAAAGTAGACGCAGAACTGGACAAACTTATTGAGCAAGGGGTACTCGAGCCCGTAGATCACGCCCGTTGGGAAACCCCCATAGTCCTCCCGGTCAAACCCGACGGATCGGTGAGAATATGTGCCGACTACAAGTCGACCATCAATTTGGCCCTGCAGGCAAACCCGTATCCGGTTCCCGTAGTGCAGCACCTACTCCACTCCTTAGGACAGGGCCGCATTTTCGCCAAGCTAGACATGGCACAGGCCTACCAGCAGCTTCCCGTAGACGACGATGCGGCTACAGCCCAGACCATCGTCACCCACCGTGGGGCCTTCCGTTGCCGCCGCCTACAATTCGGCGTCTCGGTTGCCCCTGGGATTTTCCAGAGCCTCATGGAGCGGTTGCTCCATGGGCTCCCAGGCGTCGTTCCTTACTTCGACGACGTCCTGGTCGCAGCCCCCAGCCACTCGGAACTCCTGAAAACACTGCGGGAGGTCCTCACACGTTTTAGGGAGGCAGGACTGAAATTAAAGCGCAGCAAATGCGAAATTGCTGTTCCCAAAGTTGAGTTCTTGGGGTTCCTCATTGATGCCCAAGGCATCCACCCCACTCCTTCCAAAGTTGCCGCCATCAAAAATGCACCCGCACCCACCTCTAGGGCGGAATTACAGGCGTTCCTGGGGCTTCTAAACTTCTACGCCCCTTTTATCCCCCACAAGGCGTCACTAGCTGAGCCGCTACACCGACTACTTGACCGGTCAGCGGCCTGGAAATGGGGTAGCCGTGAAGCGCACGCGTTCGCGGCTATAAAAGATATTTTAACTTCATCGGCAGTCCTAATCCAGTACAGCGATAGGATGCCTCTAATTCTGACTTGCGACGCCTCCCCCTATGGCGTTGGGGCGGTCCTGAGCCACGTCCTCCCGAACGGCTCAGAAGCCCCCATAGCTTTCTATTCCCGGACACTCTCCTCCACGGAGCGGAACTACAGCCAAATCGATAAAGAGGCCCTGGCTGCAGTCTCCGGCATTAAGCGGTTCCATGACTACCTCTACGGTAGGAATTTCACCCTGGTCACGGATCACAAGCCCCTCTTGGGGCTACTGGCGGGCGACAAGCCAACTCCCCCCATTTTGTCCCCCCGCATGACTAGATGGACGGAGTTTCTAACAGCGTATTCGTATACGCTGTTATACCGTCCGGGCAAACAGCTAGGGCACGCAGACGCTCTAAGCCGTTGCCCTCTGCCAGAGACGGACACAGCCCACGTGCCCGCGCTCTCTGTTCTGTCCATCGCCGAATCCGACCTCCCTGTCTCGGCCGTGGACGTCGCAGCCGGCACAAAGGCCGACCCCGTCCTATCTCAGGTTGCTTCATGGGTTTTGAGGGGGTGGCCCACGGAAAAGGTAGCGGAAGAATTCCGTCCATTCAAAATGCGACAAGCCGAACTCGCCCTTCATGGGGGGTGTCTTGTCTGGGGGGATAGGGTAGTGATCCCCACAGCCCTGCGGGCACGAATCCTGCCTGCACTCCATAAAAACCACCCAGGCATAGCACGAATGAAAGCGTTAGCCCGTAGCTATGTGTGGTGGCCCTTGTTAGATTCCGAAATCGCAGATTATGTAGGCCGATGTAGAATATGCCAAAATTCCAGGCCGAATCCCCCCACAGCCGCCCCTCGCGAGTGGGAAATCCCTAGAGGCCCATGGTCCCGTTTACATATTGATTTCGCCGGTCCCTTCCACGGCCGAAACTTTATGATAGTGGTAGATGCTTACTCTAAGTGGGTGGAGCTGGTGATCATGACCTCCACCACAGCGGAGAGTACAGTGAGGGCCCTCCGTAAGATGTTCGCTACCCATGGGTTACCGGATGTGATAGTTTCCGATAATGGGCCCCAGTTTACCTCCACCACGTTCCAAGAATTCCTGGCTGAGCAAGGAATCAGACACGCGGCCACAGCCCCCTATCACCCAGCTAGCAATGGCCGGGCGGAGCGCGCAGTTCGCTCAGCGAAAGAAGCCTTGGGCCGCATGGGCCAGGGCGACTGGCAAGAAAGAGTGGCGGCTTACCTCTTGAGCCAGCACTCCATACCCTGCCCAACGACAAATAAAAGTCCCGCAGAGCTCTTGATGGGTAGGAGATTGCGAACCTCCCTAGACAGGCTCCATCCACTCTACGCAGGGGATCTGCCGAGCAACCTGGGGGCCCTCCCTTCCCACGCGTTTAAGTTAGGGGATCCGGTATGGGCCCGCTCCTTTTCCGGGGATCCACGGTGGGTTCCCGCAACCATCACAGCTCTGACCGGCCCCTGTTCCTTCAGGGTCGGCCTGGCCGACGGAGCACAATGGAGGCGCCACGTGGACCAATTAAGGCGTCGCCTTCCCGCGGAAACAGACGGCCCGAGCCCTGCGCACACCCGCTCACACCAGGAGCCAACATCGTTGATCTTTTCCCCATCGGACCGTCTCCACCCGGGGAACGAGAGGCAAGCCGATGCGAACTTTCCGGACAGGCACGCCTCAACCGGCTACTCTTTTCCTCGAAGCCCTTATCGAGACTCTGAACCTACACCCCAACCAGACTGCACGGGACCGCAACCGGACACTCCGGTTGCCACGGAAACGCCACCCCAGACAGTTGAACATGGGACAGGGGACCCGGGGCCAGCTCTCTCCCGCGGGCCCGAACCACAGGTTCACCGCCCTACCACGGACACGCCTCCGCCAGCGGTTCCCCCCCCGTCAACGACCGCCGGGGAGCCACGAAGGTCAGGGCGAGAACGCCACCGCCCCGCCTACCTACAAGACTATGTTTGCCCTTCCCAAAAGAACTCTTTGACTGGGGGGGGAGGGGTGTTGAATACTAGCGCGGGAAAACTAGCGCGCGAACAAAGGACTCCTTCCTGATTGGTTCCCGGGCGGAGCCGGTTCAATCCTCGCCCTGATTGGCCGAGCTACTCGACGCCCCATTGGCTCCTCGTTCAAACCCGGGGGTATAAATGTAGGGCGCGAAACACGCCACGTTGAATCGCAGTTTACTATGAGCTGAATAAAGTCACTTTCCTCTTAACTCTTGTCGCGTCCTTCCCTTCGCTCCAAGATACAAAAATAGGTATATGCATAATGGTTATCTTTTGAGAGTTGAATGCAGCAAAATTTCATTTTAATTAATACTGATTATTGTACATTTAAAGTGACAAAGTATTCTATTCTATTCTATTCTTTCTGCTCTACTCTATTCTACTCTACTCTACACAACGCTATTCTATTCTAGTCTTTAGAATGTTACAGACTGTGCTTTGCAGAAGCCTCCGTTTCATGTCAACTTGGAACACTCTTTTCTAATCTGGTGCCCTCTACATTTCTTGGGATTAGGATTCTCAAAGTCCTAAGGCACCCTGACAGTGTGGACAGCCCCTTGGGTGAGGGGAAGGCTAATTTAAAAGTAATAGAATTGCTGTGCAGTGAAGGTGCTAAGGTAGATCTGGGGAGAATAGTAATCAAACAGCAATTTCAATATCTACAAATCCAGGATCAGCTTTAAAGATTTTGCTGCTTGGAATAAGCAAGTCTGCCATCCATCAAGAATAAAAACATCCTGGTAAGGCAAATGCTAAGAAAATAAATAGAATGGACCTAGTATCCAATTCTAATTCTTGATTATTTATTTATTGTATAGCCTCACTGAAACAGATAGGTGGTTACTTGCAAATGATTTATAACGCTGAAAGGAAACATTTCTTTGCACAGTTAAATGAATTTTGGATGCTCCTGTACAAACTGCGCATGGCATAAGTGCGCTCTCTGATCCCAAAAGAATATCTCAGGCTTCTTGCCTGAAATGAACCTCCTCTGGCAGGCAGTTGAATAATAACAGAAGGAACACCTGCTTTTGTCCCATGTTTGCTGTGAAAAGAAGGTGTTCTTTTGCCTACCTGCCCCCCTTCAATGTACATTGGGAATGTTCTTGGTGCAGTGGCTAGACGTACTGCAGGCTACTTCTGTTGATCACCAGCTGCAGTAGTTTGGCAGATTGAGAAAAATCTGGCAGATTGAGTAAAATGAGGACCCAGATTGTTGGGGGCCATAGGATGACTCTGTAAGCCACTTAGAGAGGGTGTAAAGCCCTGTGAAGCGGTATATAAGTCTAAATGCTAATGCTAATGAGTACAGTTTGGTTTCTACTTAAGGCTGTCCAGTGTTGGATGGTACGCATCTTCCCACAATGCTTGATTAATCTTCACGAGATCAAGACCCAGGAAAAAGGCACTTTCCTTCAAGGTGACAATCACAGCAGCTCAGGCTTTGAAATCACATGCTGTCCAAGGATATTATTGCCCCTCATCTCCAGAGCAATTGAATAGTTTTGAAGGTAAAGTGCATGTTGAAAAATGCAAATGGAATTCATTGAGAATAGGGAGAAAAGTTGATAACTTCTGGAGTGGTTGCAGATAGGGACAGATTGACTTCTTTATCACTTTATCACTTTTCTTTATCACCACCGGTCCTTCCGACACGCCCTAAAAAGTTGGCTTTTCCAACAAGCCGGCCTGGCCTGAATAGAATAAAATATAGTATTAATTTGGTTGTTAATTTTAATTTAATTTTTTATTTTTTATTATGAGCCAAGGTGGCGCAGTGGTTAAAAGCAGCACTGCAGGCTACTGCTAGATCAGCAGGTCAGCGGTTCAAATCTCACCGGCTCAGGGTTGACTCAGCCTTCCATCCTTCCGAGGTGGGTAAAATGAGGACCCAGATTGTTGGGGGCAATATGCTGACTCTCTGTAAACCGCTTAGAGAGGCCTGAAAGGCCTATGAAGCGGTATATAAGTCTACTGCTATTGTAAATATCAATTGGGTTTTTTTTGGATACTTTATTTAATGTCCCTTTTAATTTTTGTAATATATGTTTTCTTTTATGTTGTACGCCGCCCTGAGTCCTTGGGAGAAGGGCGGCATATAAATCCAATAAACCTAAACCTAAACCTAAACTTTCCTCCTCTGAAAGGGAGAACGAAGCTGATAATGCAACAGGAAGTAGTGCCACGTTGCACATTACTTCAATGTAGATACCAGCATCAGAGGGAGGGAGATATTCCTGCAGCCAAACAGCTGCAGTCCTGTTAATTATCAGCCCCTGCCACAAGGAGCAACTATTGCATTTTTAAAGTGCACTTTAAATGCAAAGGCAATATCTGCTTTAGCTTTTATTTTAAATGGGTAAAGTGGCTGCCCATACTCTGATCATTTCTTCTTTTGCCTACAGCTTTTTATTCTTTGATCATTAAATAATGCCAGAAGAGGTAATATCAGTCCAACTAAAAAGACTCATCTTACCCAGCCTTCAAGAGCATTGGGCTGTAATTTTATCACCCCAGAATGTGCTTTTCGAATTCTGCACTGTCCACCACTAGATATAAAAATAAAATACAACAATGCCTGAGTTAGAATGAAGTGCCTGAGTCAATGCCAGATTTATGATTTGCCCCTCTTAAATGTGATAGTGAAACTCACTCCTTATGCTACTTCATCTACTATCAGTCTGTAAGAGAAATCTGATCAGTGTAGGATGGGAAGAGAATCAGATTTTTTATTAAATATTTTAAAAAAAATATCCAACTCATCCCATACTTACCTCAACAATTATTCATTATCAAATCTGATTTTTTTTTAAATGACTCCAAGTCAGAGATGATTTGTAAGCATCTCAGTTGTAAATTAAAAATGAAACTCCAATAATTGTGCCTGCCTGAATTGAAGTCTTTGACAAGACTGACGATGATTGTAGTGTTATAACAGTGTTATAGGCTCACATCTCATCTTTGTGTTCTTGGATCATCGTACTATCACATCAGCAAACAAATTGAAAGGGGCTGAGAAGATGTTAAATAGAGAACCAAGATAGGAGGATGTGATCAGTTCTCACAGAGACAGGCAGGCAGGAAGGAAGAGACAAACTTGCAACCTTGTTGAGAGGCTGTGTGACATGTAAGAGAGTGTAAGAAGAAGGAAAATAAGCTTTTCCCCCCACTCAAGCACCATGAAAATATGTATGCAAATCTTATGCTTCTTTCTTTTACTAACCTTGTACAAATGTGCAGTGATCACTGGGGTAAGTTCTCTCTCTCTTTTCATTTTTGCTTATGTACTATTGTAATTGTTGAAGAAGTTGTGTGACCACACAGCCTGTAAATTTAGGGTCTGCTTGCTATGAAGATGGAGTGTGAATTTTGGCAATGTGAGACAGAATGTTTTCTAATATTCTTGACTTAAATGGGATGGCTAATACAGGCTTACACTTTAACACTGAATTTTAAGTCACCATTGAAAATATGCAAATCATAACATAATAAAATAAAAATAAGGGTCACTGATTATTAATTAATTATAACTATTGCATTTTCACAAGTCCTGGAAGGGTGAAGGGAGGAAAAACAATTTCACTGATTTTAAAGGCTTTAAAAATATTTATAGGCTTGAAATAGAGTCTGAAATGGTAATATAGTATACACACCAACCTAAAAATGGGACTTATTCCTAAGAAAAGATGCATAGAATTGAACTGAATGTTTATGTAAAGACTTAAAAGTTTAAAAATTGCATGTTTAAAGGTTAGTTTAGTGAATATTGATGATCTAAGATATACAGTTATATTCTTAATGTTCATTATAAGACAAGTTTGAATTTCTTTAATGGTTTTTATATGTTTTTCAAAACAACATATTTTCAATATTAGCTATATACAATCCTAAACTACAGAAATATGTTTATTATCCCCATCTGAAAATAGCTTACACAAATCTAATCACAAGCTCCAAATTGGTACAAATATTATATTTTAAATATTACCATGTTTAGCCTCACATTAATATATTGATCAGCACTTGACAAGGGAACTTTTTAAAGATTTTAGCAACTGGCTCTATAATTTGAAAAAAAAAAGAGAAAAACATTTTTGTAGATTTTCTAATGATAAAAGCTTCAGACAATTCCTAAAATTCTAGATCATCCTATTTTCAAGTAAAAGATTGCTTGAGTGACTATTATTCACAGATATCAGTTGTATAGTATTATCTGCATAAGGTAAATTGAAATCTCTCATTGAGTCTCATTCATTCTCCTGGAAGTATTTACTTGTTAAAGACACTTGTTCAAAAAAAAAATTCCTGTTTGATACATGGAGATGGGCAAAAATTAAGAAAAATCAATCCCTGGTCCAGTCATGAAACAGAGTAGATCGACTTTCTTGGATGACAGGTTGCAGATTCTGTTGAAGGACAGCACCCATTGTCAGTCAACTTCATTGAGACTTCTTTCCAATATGGATAAGAGCATTTTGTAACCTTATGCTAATTTGGAGCTAATTTGGAACATTAGATCCAATATACATTGATGAGCATTACAGTTTTCCCCATTTCTTGTAGAGGGAGTTACAATGGCTTGGTCAGAAATATTGAATGTGATTTAGATCCACATACATATCATGTGGGATAGGAACTCACACCTCACTATTGGAAATTGAAGGTTAAACACACATGGATACACACACACAAACTGGACACACACACACACAGGTGGACACACACAGACAGACAGACCCACATCCCTTTGGTATTCGATTGTTTGTATGGTTTGAATATCCCTCTTCCAACCAATTATTATAAATGATGGAAGTTTCAGTTTTACACTAAAAATGGTAATACAGGTAGTCCTCCATTTACAACAATTCAATTACTGAAAAATGTGACTAATGACCATTTTTACACATACAACAGTTGCAGCATCCCCATGGTCACTTGATTAAAATTTGGATGCTTGGCAACTGACTCATATTTATGACGGTTGCAGAGACCCAGGATCATGTGATCACCTTTTACAACCTTCCCACAAGCAAAGTCAGTGTGGAAGCCAGATTGTCTGAAATAACTGTGTTACTAATTTAACAGCTGCAGTGATTCACTTAACAAGTGTGACAAGAAAGATTGTAACATGGGGAAAAAGTCACTTAACAATTGTCTCACTTAGCCACAGAAATTTTGGACTCAATTGTGGTAGTAAGTCAAGGACTACCTGTACACAGAAAATGTGCTGTATTTTATTTAACTTAAAAAAGAACTAGATGGGATTCTTCTTTTATACAGATACAAACATTTAAAGAGGAAGAAAAAATTAATAGTTCTCCTCCATCATATAAAAATCCTACTATTGTAACAAAAATAAACACATTCTATTTAGTTGCAATTTATTTATTTGTCAAATTTATATAGCTACCCATCTCAATCATGGCAACTCTGGGTAGTGCATAACAATAGATAAAAATCAAGAAAAATATATTTAAAGAACCATAATAATAAATATACTCAAACAATGGAAATCTCATAGTTGAAGGAAATAAAAAATAGCCCCTTCTACAATGGACCCATCTAGATAGGTGTTCAGTTCTATTGGAGCCTTGGTTTGATCACACAACCAGGTCTTAAGGGATTTATGAAACATCAAAAGGGATCAGGCCAATCTAATTTTGCAGGAAAGAATATTTCATCCACAGCAGAGAAGGCACATCTCCTGGGACCCACCAAATATAAATGCCTTCTCTGCAAGATCTAATGGGGGAAGGCTCAGGGGTGAAATTCAGCAGGTTCTGGAGAACCGGTAGTGGAAATTTTGAGTAGTTTGGAGAACCGGCAAATACCACCTCCGGCTGGCCCCAGAGAGGGGAGGGAATGGGGATTTTGCAGTATCCTTCCCCTGCCGTGCCCACCAAATCATGCCCACAGAACCAGTAGTAAAAAAAAGTGAATTTTACCACTGGCAGGCTGATATAAGTGGGGAAAGCCATGAAGTCATAAGGAGCTATAAAAATAGCACCTTGAATTGGACGTAGAAGCAGGCTGGCAACCAATGTAGCTCAAGAAGCAGAAGTCTAATATGCATTGACTTAGGAGTGTACATAATTGTCCCTGCTGCTGCATTCTGTACCAGCTGAAGCTTCCCGATGCTCTTCAAGGGCAACTCCATGTAGAGCACATTGCAGTAGTCCAATCTAAAGGTGAGTAGGACATCAGTGACTGTTATCAGGACCTGCTGATCCAGGAACTATGGAAACAGTCTTCTAGCAACACTGCCACCCACTCCTCAAGAAAGACCCCAAATTGATGTTGGGTCTGTCTAGGGCAGTGCCAGCACCAAACATTATACATTCCTCTAAGCAGTGGGCTCCCAAAACGAAATATATTTGGTCTTGTCAGGGTTTAATGAAGCCTGTTGTTTTTCATCCAAATCCTAACAGGCTCCAGGCAACAAGACAAAATGCTCATTGCATCACTTACGGTAATTCACTACGGGTAGAGATGTACTAGGGTATCATCAGATTTCCCCTAGTAAAACCTACTAAAGTCCAAAGACCACCAAATTTATTGGGTTTACAGCATCTTCAGGGGATGATGGGTCATCATTTTTACTTCTTTAACATCTCCCCTGCCACTAACACAATGCCTTCATACAATCGTAGCATTCAGATTAGTGGTTCTGGAAATTAAGGTTTGGACACATCTGGAGAACACTAATTGGGGAAACCACCCTGAAAATGTGTTTATGATTGCAATTTGTTTTCCTATTAATTCCTTTCAATATTACTGATAACTTTATTAAAGAATCCTGCCTTTAATTTCATAATTAAAGATACTTCTCAAATAAGCAACTGATTGGATCTATTGAATAGGACTACGTTGGGAACACTTTATGTTAACCCACTCAATTTTTTCTCAGTTGTATGCGTATCGCCCAGTTCTATTTGTCTGTTACTTTGGAAATAATCATATACAGCAGGAGTCTCCAAACTTGGCCACTTTAAGACTTGTGGACTTCAACTCCCAGAATTCCTCAGCCAGCAGAGCTCCACAAGTGTTAAAATGGCCAGGTTTGGAGACCCCTGATATACAGTTTATAAAGAAAAACCATTCTCACTCCTACATGTCATATGTCTTCCTCAATCTCAGATCCTTGACCAGAGGCCAGGAAATTTGAGGATTCTGCACAATGCCTTCATTGTTCCTAGCACTGCCTTCTTCCTATCATTGAATTCTATATATGAGAGATATACAGTAGGTTGAAAATGAAACAAAACAGAACAAAACAAACAAAAAAAACCCTACAGGTAGTCCTTAGCTTACAACAGTTCATTTAGTGACTGTTCAAAGTTACAACGGCACTAAAAAAGTGACGTATGACCATTTTCACACTTATGACCGTTGCACCCTCCCCATGGTCACGTGATCAAATTTTGGATGCTTGGCAGCTAGTTCATATTTATGACAGTTGTGGTATCATGGGGTTATGGGATCCCCTTTTGCGACCTTCTGAAGAGCAATGTCAATGGGGAATCCAGATTCACTTAACAACAACCATGTTGCTAACTTAACAAA
The DNA here is from genome assembly GCF_051295495.1 of Thamnophis sirtalis. NCBI lineage: Eukaryota > Metazoa > Chordata > Lepidosauria > Squamata > Natricidae > Thamnophis > Thamnophis sirtalis. The sequence continues at coordinate 43,495,903 of NW_028261387.1, read as the reverse complement.
TGCAGAGGTTCACTTAACAACAGTGGCAAGAAAAGTTGTAAAATGGGGCAGAACTCACTTAACAAATGTTTCACTGAGCAACATAAATTTTGGGCTCAATTGTGGTCATAACTTAAGGACTACCTGTATTTCATGGCAATACCTCATGGGTTGAAATTGTTTAAAATTAGCCTATTCTTCTGTTATCTGCATTTAAAAGTTGTTTCTAATTTACTATGCAGATATTTCATTCAGATTTCAAATAGAAGTTGAATTCAGAGGAAATCGAAATGGAAAAATAAAAATAAAAACCAAACAAAACTGTCTGAACAATCCTCTCAGTGCACCTAAAGGGATCTGAATTACAATCAAGTCAAATAAAGAGTCGATTCTCTCAAAAGTATTGTAATAATTGCTCATATTCTTGATGAGTTACTTCCCATTCCTTAAATAGTTCTGATGACCTCAGCATGACAATTCATAGCCTGACAGAATTTGATTTGTGTTTGTGTAATGTTTCTTTGACTAAAACTGATATTTATTTCCTCATCTTTACTTAATTTAAGCTATTTGAATTTTAACAGATGCAGGAAATTGCATTATTACGTATTTGTCCTGACATTTATCTATTTAGATTGTCACAGCTGTGGCATATAAGTGATTCAGATAATATTTTAGATGACAGTGGCAGTAGATATTTTTAAAAGAGCAGCTCACTTTGCCGCTACAACCATCAGAATGAACAGAAAAAAATAGAATTATAGTAAAAATGGTTAGGAAAGAATTTATGGCATTTCGTCAAACCTTTTGCTCATATACACTCTCTCCTACACACAACCATAGGCTTAAACACAGGCTTCACTTTCATAGGCGTCAAGAAGAACCAATTCAATAGCTATCACACTCTGTATCAGAAGACCAGGAATTGAATTAGGAGGCTTTCAGATATTGCTGTAGCTGCCAAAAAAGCCAACATAGTTCAAGGCTGCATTAACAAAGGAATAGAATCAAGATTATATGAAGTGTTAATACCACTTTATAAGTCATTGGTAAAATCACACTTGGAATACTGCATCCAGTTTTGTTTTGTTTTTCTGAAAAAGGTTTTTTATTTTTTATTCTTCATACGTACATTCACAAATATACATTCTCATAATTATTATTAATATTCTGTGTATATCTTTTGACATTTATAACAATTATTTTCTCCATCTAAAGATTTAAATATATTTAAATATCAGTAAAAATCAATTTTGGTCGCCACGATGTAAAAAAGATGTGGAGACTCTAGAAAGAGTGCAGATAAGAACAACAAAGATGATTAGAGGACTGGAGGCTAAAACATATAAAAAACAGTCTCAGGAACTGGGTATGTTTAGTTTAATGAAAAGAAGGATTGGGGGAAACATGATAGCAGTGTTCCGATATCTCAGGGGCTGCCACAAAGAATAGCGAGTCAAGTTATTCTCCAAAGCACCTGAGGGCAGGACAAGAAGAAATGGATGGAAACTAATCGAGGAGAGAAAGAAATTAGAATAAGGAAAAAATTCCATTAACCAGTGGAACAACTTGCCTCCAGAAGTTGTAAATGCTCCAATACTGGAAGTTTTTAAGAAGAGATTGGACAACCATTTGTCTGAAATGGTATAGGGTTTCCTGCCTAAGCAGGGGGTTGGACTTGAAGACCTCCAAGATCCATTCCAACTCTGTTATTCTATTCTATATTCCTGAGAAGCAGAGGTTAAAGTTTAATAAAAAAGAACAAATGTTAACATGGAGATAGCACCCAGCTTATGAAGATTTTATCTTAAACCTGTTTTCTATATCAAAGGTAACTCCTGGGCTATAGGAGACATATATGTGAGCTTGCTCCCTTTCGATTAACCATAAACAATTTTCATGGTAAGGAAGTAGCAAGTCAAGACTGTAAGATGTAAGCCATTGGGCATCACCATTTTTTCAGAGTCCTGAGTTTCGGACCTACAGCTATAGCTTCATGTTGCAATAATGGTATATTTGAAATATAGCAATAGCACATAGACATGTACTGCTTCGTAGTACTTTTACAGCCCTCTCTAAGTGGTTTACAGAGTCACCATATTGCCCCCAACAATCTGGGTCCTCATTTTATCAATCTCAGAAAGATGGAAGGCTGAGTCAATCTTGAGCCGGTTAGAATTGAATTCCTGGAGTGAGCAGTGAGTCAGCCTACAAGACTGCATTCTAACCACTGTACCACCAACGTTCTTCTATAAGGAAGATTGACTGAAGTTGCTAGAGAAAATTAGCTGTACTTAATAGCAAAGGGTGGGGGACATTCTTTTTCTCCAGCAAAAGACTATTTTGCCAAGGATGAGCTGTTGGGCTCCTTTAGCATGGATTGTAGCTCTGTTGGTGGAGTAAGATAACTTTCTCTTTGTTTCAAACCATGGAAATAAAATGGGGAATGTGAGACACAGTCACTGATAGTCCTTGATTTTCAATCACAATTGAACCCATTTCTAAGCAAGGCAGTTGTTATGTAAGTTGCGCCTCCACGCTTGTTAAGCAAATCACTGCAATTGTTAAGTGAATCTATGTTCGTTAAGAGAATCTGGCTTCTTTCATTAACTTTGCTTGTCGGAAGCCAGCCGGCCGGGAAGCTTACAAATGGTGATCACATGACCATGGGACAATGCAACAGTCATATAAGTGCCAGGTGCTTAGGACCCAGATTTTGATCATGTGATCATGGAGATGCTGTAACGGTCGTAAGAGTGAAAAACCAGTCATGAGTTATGTTTTTCAGTGCTGTTGAACAGTCACTAAATGAATGGCTGTAAGTTGAGAACTATCTGTATATGCACTTGGAGACAGCAACACAGCAAGGAAAAGATGAAGGCTGTCATTTAGTTAATGCTGATAGATTTATATTACTAGTCTCAAAGAACTTTCACACTACAAGGACAGAGAAGATCGATAATAGACTTTCTATCGTCTCTCTGGTCTCTCTGGATCACAGTGGTTGCTTCTTATTGTACCTGCCTGTTCCCCAATGCAAGAAATTAATAGATCCCATGCTGCTTAATGCATCCCCAAAAGTTATTTTGTTTGTCAGGATTTGGAGCCAGCTTGATTCATTCTCAGTCTCAAATTCCCATTACCTTTCTGTTTTAGCTATTAGCCAGAAAAATAAATGTCTACCCTGTTCTTCACTGGTCTTTGAATGATTACCAGCAGGAAGGATGGGATAATCTATATTCTGTAGAGGAGTCAGGCAGCTCGGTTTCCTTCTGTAAACAGGATAGAGCTGGGGGCCAGGCATTGCTCAAAATATCTCCTCCAACGGAATTGCATTCCTATTAGTCAACCAATCCAAATGTTTATCTTCTTCCCCAAATTGCTTCTACACTCTCAGGGAAATCAAACAAAAGCATAGGGGGTTTGGAGTACTTTTTCTGTGGCAGTCCCTTCCTTGTGAAAGACCCCTCCCCCTGAAATCCTATAGGCCCCTACACTTTTCACCTTTCAGAAAGCTGTAAAGAACTGGCTTCTACCCCCAAGCATCGGCTTAAGGTGAAGTTGGAGTTGGAAGAGCTTGTTGCAGGTTGCCATCAAGAGAGATTGGTTTTGGTGCCAGGTTTTCTTGTTGCTTCTGTTGCTATTGACTTCTGCTTTTTTTACTTTTTGTATAATATTGTTCCTATATTATGGTTGTGAGCCACCTCGAGTTCTAATTTTAAGATGGGTAGCCATACAAGTTTATAAGTAAACAATTCTGATTTTATCACCTGTTATACAGTAGTCCTTGACTTACAACAGTTCATTTAAAGTTACAAAGTTACAAAGAAACTAAAAAAGTTACTTATGGCTGTTTTTCACATTTATGACCATTAAATCTCCGTGATGACGTGCTCAAAATTCAGAGGCTTGGCAAACGACTCATATTTATGACGGTTGCAGTGTCCCAGGGTCATGTGATCACCTTTTGTAACCTTCTGAAAACTAAAGTCAATGGGGAAGCCAAATTCACTTAACCACCATGTGACTAATTAACAACTGAAGTGATTCACTTAACAACTGTGGCAAGAAAGATCATAAAATGGGGAAAAACTCATTTAACAACTATCTTCCTTAGCAACATACCATATTTTTTGGATTATAAGACACACCGGTGTATAAGACACACAAAGATTTCAAAGAGGTAAGTAATAAAAAAAAAGTTTTTGTCCTCCCCGGCCCCCAGGAACACTCTGCAGGATTCAGCAGGGCTGGGCTAAGGCAAAAACGCCCCCCTTTTTCACCAAAACGGGGGCATTTTCCCTTTCCCCTAGCCCTGCTGAAGCCTGCAGAGTACTTCCAGGGGGGTGGGAGAAGGTGAAAACACCCCAGTTTTGGTGAAAAACAGTCTGTTTTTCACCCATTTTTCACAACACTAGGATGCAGGGGCGGGGCTTCGGGAGGCCAAAAATGGCTGTATTCCGTTTATAAGATGCACCAACATTTCCACGTTCTTTTAGGGAGGGAAAAGATGAGTCTTATACTCTGAAAAATATGGTAAATTTTGGGTTCAATTATGGTCGTAAGTCGAGGAATACCTGTTTTACTTCACTTTTTAATATACTCAATTCATCACATTTATTTTACAAGTAGTACAGCTTAGAAAGTTCTGATCTAAAACTATAATCTCCATAAGCCTTATTTGACAAGATATGATCTTCTATTTGAGTTTTGTGTACAACTCTCCTGTATAGTTCAGTGTGCTATAAAACTTTACATATTTTTATATATCTATCAAATTTCCACATTGAACCTCACCTAAGTGATTTTAGTCAGATTACAACTAAAAATGAAGGTGCTGACTTGTTCCTGTGACTGGCAAATTGTCAGCCAAAATTATGGCTGGTAATTTGGTAATTGCCACCTCTCAGCATTCTGGAATATTCCAGTTTGGAGAAGGCTGTTCTATGTGGCACTGGAAGATCTTTTTGAGTCTTTTTCTGGCTTATTGGCTGGACTCAGTTATTTCCCCAGGGTAAACATCTATCCATCCAAGACTGTTGAGGAATTCAGGCAAATAATTGGGGCAAATAACAGTATCTTCTAGTGAAATGTTCTTTCTCCTTCACCAATATTCTCATTGCAAGATAATATGAGTCTTGGTTTTCTGACTGTTTTATTTAAATTGGAAAATTAACTCTACTGTTAAATGTTTAGAAGTTAAGTCACAATGGAAATAACAATTTCTTTATTAAAGCCATTGCAAATATTTGGAATTGGTTTAATAGAATATTATTCCTGCTGAATAAGTGTATTACAGATTGCCTCATTCTTTTCTGGAAAGCAAAACTATGATTTATTTCTTACCAACAGAATTGTGGCATAATCAGAGTTAGATGCCCACTGCAAATTACAAAGTTTCTTAGACAAGGGAGAATGCAAGAAGTGGAATAATTTTCATGCTTATTATTTCTTCCTCTGAAAATCAGTATATTTATTGTTCTTTTGAGATGCACTGTTAATGCATCCCCATATTTCAAAAAGGATGCCATATAAATGTCATTTCATTTTGTTGTGATGCCTGCAATTTTACTCCCCCTTGTAATAAATGATGAGATTAGTTATAAGCAGTCATGTTTTATTTGCCTGACATCTCTTTCTTCTTCTAAAGGAAGCCCTGCCTGCTATACACATCTGCTTTTTGATTAACGTGCTTCATAGAGGAGCAACCTCGCTGGTCGAACAGGACTCTAATGGCAAACAAATGCTAGACTAATTTATATGACAGTGGTTGCAGGGAAGCTACTCAAAAACCTTGCCTGAGGCCAATTGGCACAGACCCTCTATTAGCAGTCCAACATCCATGTTCTGGCAAGGGCTCTACAACTGACATAGGCTTAATGAATTAAATAAAATTAACATGGATTTAATTCTATGTGTATCTTCATAGTACCTGCATGATTTAATGTCTAACAAGCTCCTAACAGCCTGTATGGTGAAGACAGGTTTTGCTTATCACAAAATTTACAAAACTAAAGAAGCTTTCCTTAACTAGACATTTTTGTAGATTTGGATCAGAGGTGGGTTCCTACCGGTTCGGCCAAACTGGTAGCGGTATGGCGGCCTGGTCGGCAGAACCAGCAACAACCCAGGTCTGCCATGCCCCCAAACTTGGTTGACCTCTGCTGCAATCTTGTTTTTTAGTTCTGCACATGCGCAGAACAATTTTAATTGAACTGCGCATGCGCATGAGCGAACCGGCAGCAAAGCTGAACAGAACCCACTCCTGATTTGAATATCAGTACAGCCCTTTTGATACTTCTATGGAATGGCAATTTAGAATAGCACATAGTTCTTTGCTTGTTCTAAGGGCAATTCCATATTGCAATCAAAATTACTTCTCTCCTAAAATATACCCAATTTTTCTTAAGCAAATTTATAGTGGATTGACAATAGGTTTGGGCTGATGCTCACTCTGGACTATTGACTATTGGAAAATCTGATTTCTTGTTCTCCTCTTTCTTCCCTTCTCACCCATGTAGGAAAAGCAAACCTCATTGACAATTCTGTGTGGACTGATCTACTATTGCATGCTTTTTTCTTTTTAGGGATTGTCCCTTCCTCACTAGTCGTCATGACTTTCCTTTGATTTCCTAGATATTTGTTATGCATGGATGTCTTTGCATCCCCTTCTGAAATTGACATTTTCTTCTTTTCTTTCCTTAAAATAGAATCACTGTTCTGGGGCTACCATAATGAAACCAATAGGGAAGTTCTTGAGTATCCATTTAACATAATTCTGTAAGTTTAGCTTCCAGTTACTGATTTAAATTGTATTGACCATTGCAATTGTGCAATTAACAGAAATAAAAAGACTGCTTTACTGTATTATTTAAGCAATTTAATTCCATATGAGAATTAAATTAGATGCCGGCAAAAGATACTGTATAACAGGAGTGGGCAACTAAGACCTGTGGACTTCAACTCTCAGAATTCCTGAGCCAGTATAGAAAATACATATGTTGGTCAGTTGTCTAACTTTTCATGATCCCATTGTCCACGGCAAACCAGCCTCCCCTGTCCTCCCCTGTCTCCTGGAGTTTGCCCACATTTATTCATTCATTCATTATGTTGGTCACACATCCTTTGCCGTCCCCTTCTCTTTTTGCCTTCAATCTTTCCCAAACTCACGTTATTTTTCAATGAGTCCTCTCTTCTCATTAGGTGGCCAAAGTATTTGAGCTTCAGCTTCAGTATCTGTCCTTGCAAAGAACAATCAAGGTTGATTTCCTTTAGGGTTGACTCATTTGATTTCCTTGCAGTCTAAGGGTCTTTAAAAAGTCTTCTCCAGTACCAACAATTCAAAAGCATCAACTCTTCAGCCTTCCTTATGGGTTATGCATGGATTACTACAGGTAGTTCTTGACTTACAAACATAAAAAGCCCAAAATTTCTTTTGCTAAATGAGATGTTTGTTAAACAAGTTTTGCTCCATTTTATGACCTTTCTTGCCACAGTTGTTAAGTGAATCACTACAGTTGTTAAGTTAGTAACAAAGTTATTAAATGATTCTGACTTTCCTACTGACTTTGCTTATTAGAAGGTTACAAAAGGTTATCACATGACCCTGGGACAGTGCAACCATAATAAATAGGAATCAGTTGCCAAGCATCCAAATTTGGATCATATGACCATGGGGGATGCTGCAATAGTTATAAGTGTGAAAAACAGTCACAAGTCACTTTTTCAGTGCTGTTGTAACTTCGAACAGTCACTAAATGAATTGTTGTAAGTCAAGGTCTACCTGTGCTGGGAAAACCATAGCTTTGACTGTCCCAAAGGTGCTTTTTCAAGAGGCCACTGGACTTTCTGTTGTTTTTTTTCCCCAAAGACATTTCGCTTCTCATCCAGGAAGCTTCTTCAACTGATAAGAAGTGAAATATCTTCAAAGAAGAAATCAAAAAGTTCAAATATCTCTTGAAAAAGCACCTTTGGGACAACCATGACTGAGAATCCCCATAGACATAGCTTTGACTGTATGGAACATTCTCAACAAGATGATGTCTCTGCTTTTTAATATGCTGTCTAGGTTTGCCATAGCTTTCCTCCTAAGAAGCAAGAGTCTTTTAATTTCATGGCTGCACTCACTGTCTGTAGTGATCTTAGAGCCCAATAAAATAAAATATGTCACTGATTCCATTTCTTCTCCTTCTATTTGCCAGGAAGTGATGGGACTGGATGCCATGATCTTTTAATGTTGCGTTTCAAGCCAACCTTTACACTTTCCTCTTTTACTCTTATCAAGAGATTCTTTAGTTCCTCTTCACTTTCTGCCCTGAGAGTGGTACCGTCTGCATAAGTGACGCTTTTGATATTTCTTCCAGCAAACTTAATTCTGGCTTGTGATTCATCCAGACCATCATTTTGCATAATCTACTCTGCATATAAATTAAATAAGCAGGGTGACAATATACAGCCTTGTCATACTCCTTTCCCTATTTTGAACCAATGAGTTATCCCATGTCCGGTTTTAACTGTACTTCTTGAACTAAATACAGGTTTCTCATGGGATGGATAAGATGGTCTAGTATTCCCATCTCTTTAAGAATGTGCCAGAAATAGATGGTTTTCCGGAATTCCCTTGTTTTTTCCCCATAATCCAGAGAATATTGCTAATTTGATCTCTAGTTCCTCTGCCTCTTTGAAACACAATTTGTCTTTTTGGTAGTTCTCAATTCACATGCTGCTGAAGCTTAGCTTGTGGGATTTTGATCATAACCTTCCTAGGGTGTGAAATGAGTGCAGTGTGAACATTCTTCGGTATTGCCCTTCTTTGGGATTTGAACATAAAAAGACCTGTGGCTGCTGTTGATTTTTAAAAATGTGCTGGCATGCAACTAACAGTATTTTAACAGCATCATTTTGATGAAAGAAATGTCCTTCTGGGTTCAGCTCCAAGTGTAGAAAAAGACACTGGAGACATGGAGGCTGCTTGGAAAGATGGTTTATTGGTGGACAGGGCCACATGGCTTGAGCCCTGAACAGAAAAGGTGATCACATGCTTCAATGTTGGTGAAGAAGAAGAGAAGGGCTGAGGGAAGGGCTTGCTAGGCTTTTTATAACCTGTTCAGTCCCACCTCTCTGTTTCCTGTTCCTATGTAAGAAATGTATTCTGATTGGCTGTCAGACTCCCATAGGGCCATGCTGGGGCAACTCTCTAGGGTGCATTTTGAATCCAGGTTTGGTCGAGTTCTCAGATGCCATGTGGTCAGTTGAGTAAAGGGCCAATATTATCATGCTTTTAATCCCACCCCCATGTAGCTGAAGTGGAGAAGTCTTTATTATGTAAAGGAACTAGCTTGGCCTTCTTAAGGGCCTATTGACAAAGTGGGGATGGGCAGGAAGGTACAGGCAGCTATTCTGTCTTTTAAAACATGTTTCTTTCGTTTCGCAGCCAGAGAAATATTCTGCCTTTTCAATATTTCCTAGGCTATTTCATTTTTCTGGGAGAGGGCTGGGGGATAACTTCCTACAATCTTTTAGGATTTTAAATAGGACAGCTGGAATAATGTCACCTCCACTAGCTTTGTTGTTGGCAATACTTCCTAAGGCCCACTTGGCTTCACACTCCAGGATGTCTGGCTCAGGGTCAACGATCACTCCATCATGGTTATCAGGGACATTAAGTTCTTTCTTATATAGTTCTTCTTTGTATTCTTGCCACCTCTTCTTAATCTCTTCGAAAGCTCCAACGTTTTGCTGCCATCAAGTGGTCACTGGCATTTTTACAATCGAGATACAGCAGATCTAGCTTAAAGTAAATCCCTTGAAAAAGCTTGTGTTTTCTGTACTCGCATGATCATTAAATCAGTTCCCAAACTTGAATAAACAATTGCAGGTAAGAGTTATTGTATAAGGATATGACTAATTGGAGTGGTAAACAACTGTCTTTGATGGGCAGGATTGCGACAGTTAAGACATATGTATTACTGAAATGTTTGTTTCTGTTTCAAATGGCACCAACTAAATTAGACAATTTTTTTTAAAAATCTTTGGAGACAATAGTGGCTCGATTTATATGGCAAGGCAAGAAAGCATGAATTAAAGCCCAAATGTTGCAAAAACGTAAAGAACTGGGAGGCATCGGAGTACCCAACTGGGAAGCATATTATAATGCAGCAATTATGACATGGGTGAAGGATTGGGTGATGTTGAGTAGAAGGCGCCTATTGGCTATAGAGGGACATGACCTCCCCCAGGGATGGCATGCCTCCCTCTGGCAAGAAAGAGACACCCCCCATAGGTACTTCATGGGACATTATATTCGGAAGATTTTGATGGGGGTCTGGAAAAAGATGAGGAAAAAATACTATCTTAGGGTTCCGTGCTGGTTGGCACCGTTAGAGGCCTTAACGCATCCCAGTGTATTTAATTGGACAAGAAACATAACATATAAAGACATTATGACAGAAGATGGCAACATGAAAACAAAGATGGAATTAGAGCAGCACGGCAGGAATCTGGAATGGTGGGAATATTTACAGGTTAGAAACAGGTTTAAAAGCGATAAGGTACGGTTTGGGATCTACCCAAACCCTCAGGGGCTAGATAAGATTTTGTTTGGCGGAGACAAGAAAATGTTATCGAAGATTTATCAATTTTTGACTTGCCAAGATGCCAATGAAGAGGTGGACAAAAGCCTTCTAATAGCATGGGAGAGAAACTTTGGCTATGAGATTGAAATGGGCAAATGGTGGGATCTATGGAGTAAGACCATTAAACTTACAATATCTACAGCATTCAAAGAAAACATATACAAGATGGTTTATAGGTGGCACTTCCCCCCAACGAGGTTAGCCAAAATGTTTCCTGGGTTATCTCCACTGTGTTGGAAATGTGGAAGAAAGGATGGCACATTCTACCATATTTGGTGGTTCTGTACTGAGGCCACGAAATACTGGAGAAGGATTCAAAAATGGCTAAAAGAGGTTACCGGGGCAAGCATGGAATGGAAACCCGAGAACCTTCTACTAAGCATTAAACCAGAAAACATGAGCAATTCAATATGGCATTTGAGCCTACATATAATTGTGGCCGCAAGAATAACTTATGCACAATTTTGGAAATCCACTACCATACAGTTGGAAGATGCTATAATTAAAAATATCTATGAATGTGCAGAAATGGACAGAATGACGGGTTGGCTGAGGGACAAAGGAGAAACGGAACATTATCTTAGCTGGAACCTATGGTATATGTGGGCGACAAGGAGAACAGCAGGGACTTAAAACGGGGAAAGTTAAATAGCAGTTGTTAACAATGGGAACTAAAAGTGAACATGGGTATTGTAATAGATCCCTGAATTTTGTAATGAGAAGATGTGGCTTAGAGACCTAACAATGAGGAAGGAAAAAAAAAGTTGGGCTGTGAATGACTGTCACCGCGGGGGGAGGGGGGGTTGTATGTTTAAAATTTAAAATTGTATTTGCATTTGTATGTTTTACTCTTAAAAAAATGTATAACTAATAAAGATTACTTAAAAAAAAGAGTTATTGTATAATTCTTAGCATGTGCCACTCAGCAGAGATTACAGTGTGATCATGTGAAAATTACTCTAATGTTTATGTTACATTTAGTCTCCTATTTGGTTAGCTCTCTTGACAAAATGTACATTTAACATCAGATATAAAACCTGTTATTCAGTTATAATAAATGTTGAGACCTACCAGTGACATTTTCCCAGGTCTTGATGTTTCTAATTATTTGTAACATGTTCTTTATTAGAAGACTGCTTCTCAAAAACTCTTGCAGATCTTTACATCTGCAATAAAACTATAATGGAAAATACAGTTTCCTCATCAAACTAGCATTTCTGTTAATTTTGTTTGTTTGCAGGCCTGTGAAAGAGATGTGCAGTGTGGAAGTGGAACATGCTGTGCCATCAGCTTGTGGCTCCGTGGGCTTCGTATGTGCACTCCATTGGGGCGTGAGGGAGATGAATGCCACCCTATTAGTCATAAGGTATTTGTAAGTGGCTCAGCTACCTCACGACATGAAGTACTAATCATTCATGTCAACATATATCTTTGTATTGATTTGTCTGTGTGTATATATGTATGTATGTATTTATGTATGTATGTACAGTATGTGTGTGTGTACACACACACACACACACACACACACACACACACACACACACACACACAGTTACAACCCCTGGTATGCCCAAATATGGGAGGAAGTCCACTGCTTCCATTCTCTGTCCATCGGCTCATCACAAGAGATCATCCAGACAGAAACCCAATATTTTTACTGTTGCCTTTGTTATTTATACAAATACAACTCCACACAACTCCAACATATATATATATATGTTGGTCTTGTTGTATTCTGGTCTTTTCCCGTGTAAGATTGAGATTGTCTTGGCAACGTTTCGGCGAGGTCTCACTCGCCATCTTCAGGTGGGTGTTTTGGGCTTAAAGCGTGATCGGAGTTGCCATCCCTCTACAAACCTTGGTGGGGTGTGTGGAGTCCACCCCCCCACCACTCTATATACTCCCACCAAGACCTGCATACCTGTACCCGTGAAAATCTACGAAAACATTTGTGTGTCTGTGTGTGTGTGTTTGTGTGTATCAACTGCTGGAACAAGTGATATTTTCTACAGGCTTCACATTATTTATCACTTGTTTATTAACATGTTTACATTTCAGTTTGCATCTGCAGGGTGCATTTGTGTACTAGTTGAGTATTCCATTTTCTACAGCCTGAACACTGTTTGATTTTGTTGAGTTGAATTATAGAAACAAAGCAACAGTAACATTAGCTGCTGCATAATTATCAACTAAATTGTGAGGGAGGTAAAACCTCTGATTTCTTAACTGAAGTTAAGTTGCTTCACATAACAATTCAATTTTCAAGGAAATAAGTTTTTTTTTTAAAGACAGCAGGTATCAACATAGCATTAGCTTTGTATGAAAAAGTGTGGCCTTTTACTTCTCTCTCATGATATAATTTCACACATTCTTAAATCTCCAAGGGAGAAGTGAAACATTTCCCCAATGTTGTATAAGACTTTGTTCCTCTTTATCTCAGAAATTTCTGGAAAGCTGAAGATCCTGGGTCCATTCCAAATTACATTGCAGAGGTTAAGTCAGGGTTTTTGAAACTTGACAACTTTATCCCTCAACTCCCAGAATGCTTCCAGCCACCATTCCCAGAATTCCATCTAAAAGTTGTTGTTGCGTTTGAAAAAAGGTGGATTTAGATCAGGGGTGTCAAACTTGATTTCATTGAGGGCTGCATTAGGGTTGTTTTTGACCTTGGTGGGATGGGGGTGCATGGCCAGGGTGGACATGGCCAGCTTGACATCACTGGTGTTGGTGGTGCATGTGGTGGCCTGAGCAGTCTGCCAGCGAAAACAGGCTCCCAAGCTCCATTTTCAGCTGTGATGGCCTCCTGCAACCCTCTGCCAGCAAAAACGGGGTTTGGAAGGCTGTATGTGGCCCTTCCAAGCTCCATTTTCTCTGGTAGAAGCACTGCAGGCTGGTCCTTCACTGTTTCCAGAGCAGCCCCATGGGCCAGATCTAAACACCCTGTATTTGGCCCTGGGCCTTGTGTTTGACACCCTTGGTTTAGATAGATTAGGCCATATAAATCCAAGTTTTTTTCTTTCATTTTGCTTTTATTAAGGATAAAGTGTTTTACAGCTTCTTTGTGCATTTAGTTGCTTACCTTAATTGATTGCAAAGTTTATTATTAACATTATTTCTATTTTCTATTTTCTTTAAAAGGTCCCTTTCTTCGGAAAACGGCAACATCACACCTGTCCTTGTTTGCCAAATCTCATATGTTCTAAATTCACTGATGGTCGATACCGATGCTCAATAGACTTCAAGAACATAGATTTTTAATGAAAAGTGCTTTGTGACCTTCATACCTTTAAATCCACAGCATGTTAAAATGTATTGAAGATAATTGTCAGTTTATACAAATGACTTAAATGGGCTGTCAGTAATTAGTAACCTCTGATGTGCAGATATTGTTCCTGTAAAACAAATGAAGAGATTTCAGAACTGGGATTAAAAATGTAAACTTGCAGAATGACTAATGTGAGCTGGGTATATTTTTGTAATTCTGGAAACATCTTTATTTATCCCAGAATATCCTTTTTAAAACTAGGTAGTTAATATGGAAAAATGATAGATGTAGCTTAGATAACTAGTTAGCTAGCTAGACAGACAAATAGACATAGATAGATAATAAATATTTGTGTCCTCCTCATTTTTTCTACTCACAGTTTAAATCTCAATGTGCAAAGTCACTCATGGAAAGATGGTATACTTTTCCACTGCATCGAGGAAAGTTTGCCAGCTTCAAATGGTTTGCTAACTTTTTTCATGTAGTTCTGACCCTTACTAGTACAATTAGAGGCAGATTCCCTATGAAACTATGTGTTTCCAGACAGAAGTGAAAAAATGCTTAGCTCTCATAATGTGGTGACCTTGTGAAAAGTTAAGAAGTCCCAGATGAAAGCAGACAAAACATAGCATCATCAATTTCCTGCAGTTTGATTAAAAAGTTAAATTGCCACAGAAGGTTTCAGGAAAGGAGAGCAATCAAATTGGTAGTATAAGGGAAGGAATACTTTTTCTCTTCCATTTCCCTACTGAACTCCCTTCCCCCCCCCCCCCCCCATTGCCATGGGTATTGAGAAAGAAAAACATATAGACGTTTTCCTTAATGTGGTCTTGATCAGATTGATTTCCCACTCCCTCTTGAGTGTGAGTAAAGTTTTTATACAATTCCTACTTTGACCAGCTATAATTAACCAGAATGGTTGTTATAAGCAAGGGAAGAAACCAGAGTGGTGCTCCTTGGACAAACAAATGAAGAATTTTGGATCTGAACCCTCCTGATGTGGGATTCCAGTACTTTCCTGAACCTTGACAAGCATTTTAATTCTTTAGTGGTCATTAGTTTACAGCATAGTCAATCTGGTCAATAAGTGTATCTCAACTTCAGTATTTTAACATGCATGGACCAACTCTCACAGTTTCCCAGCCAGTATGCTTTAATCAAACAAACCACTGCCTGAAACCTTTCATCCACACATGGTATGCTTGTGTGAAATAAAATGTTCATAATTGTTATTTTAGAGGGTAGGGGAGTGGTGTTGGGTTGTTTTATGGATCACATTTTTCTCTGAGATCCGCTCAATAGGATGGATAGAAAGTATTTAATAATGGAAAGAAAGAAGGAAGCCAGATTTGCCACAAAAGACACATGATCAATATTAATCTTGCAAATTTTTTTTCTGAAAACAGGAACAAAAATTCTTCTGACATGGTTTGAAAGTTTGTATTTCTGCTTAAATTGGGTTAAGTATTCAACTATAAAATATTCACCTCATAAGAACTCTCATCCATGATTGCGGATAGAAGCCAATAATTACAGGACCTGGACATGTACCATGCTTGATAAGATTATTTTCCCCCTTGTAACATGCAGACACTTTCATTATTGTTATGTGTGTTATATTGTAAAATGAAGTATATTACCCGTAGTGTATATAAATTATATAAGTACTGGATCTCTGTCATGTAATTACTGTTAGAATACTTTGGCCACATAAAGAAAATGCATACTTTTAAACCACATTTAGAAAATGATACTTTCCACACACACAAACACACAAAACCTTGCATCAATTTGAAAGTAGTTCTGGACTTCCAATTCCAAAATATCAGCAAATGTTTGGCAGCAGAAATTATTTATTTCTGACTCGGTAACACTTTCTCTGTGAAGTTTCTATTTTTTATTTCTATTCAATTAATTTTGATGACACCTTATTCCAACCATTTTGTTTTTATTTATCAATTTCCCCATTCCTGCCTCAATTTGTCTCCCTGCAGCTCAAGGTAAGGAAGTGATTTTTGCTGTTGGGCTCAGCACTGTAAGGCCAACAGATGGGTTTGAACTGAAGCACATGGGCCAACTTCAAAGTGAGATTGAGGAACGAATAGGAAGCTCTCAGAGGCTCAGAGATTCTCATGGCATGAATGTTTGCCCCTTTTTATATCTGGCTATATTTGGAATTTAATAGACTGCCATGGCAGCAGCCTTGGCTAAGCATAAAATATTATTCTGCAAAAAGCTAGCTGGTAATATGGAGACATGAGCAAGCAGATTATAAGGTGAATGCGTGGCCTGAAATTCAAAATGCAAAATAATGTGATGCCATCATTCTGTCCCACCCCCCAAAACACAAAAGACAAATACCTGTTTCAGAAGATGGTTTTTTTTTTCTCCATCTCTTTCTTTCAGTCAGCCCATATTCCCAATTTCTGCCTTTGGAAATATATACAGTAAATCAGTGTTTTTCAACCACTGTGCCGCGGCACACTAGTGTGCCGTGACATAGTGTAAGGTGTGCCATGGGAAAATTACTTTATATATAGTCAATATAGGCACAGAGTTAATTTTTTTTAACATTTTCTAATGGTGGTGTGCCTCATGATTTTTTTCATGAAAAAAGTGTGCCTTTGCACAAAAAAGCTTGAAAAACACTGCAGTAAATATTGAGACCTAGAGCTGAGGACAAAATTATAAAGAGACCCCATGCAGGATACCAGATGCATGACAATCCCTCTCCCGCAGTGGTGGGATTCAATTTTTCTTTACTACTGGTTCTATGTACGTGGCTTTATGGGCGTGCCAAGGCTTTGTGGGCAAGGGGAAGGATATCCCAAAATCCCCATTCCCTCCCCACTCCAGGGGGGAGGTTACTGCAAAATCCCAATTCCCTCCCCATCCCACTAACCTGCTTTCTAGCTCCGTTCTCCTGTTCACGGAAGCAAAAGAAGATCAGCTGGGAGGCAGGGAGGCAGCAAGCTGGGGCCAGTATATTTACCGGTTCTCTGAACTACTCAAAAGTTTTGTTATCAGTTCTCCAGAACCTGTCAGAACTGGCTGAATACCACCTCTGCTCTTCGCCCTCCCCACATTTACCCATTGGTGCATCTTCTTACTTCTTTTCTCCACATAAACTCTTTTTGCTGCTGGTGGTAATTTAGGCTTTATCCTCCAATATATTAGTTAAAAATGAGAGTGTCTGTGTGCAGTGAAGACTGAAAAATTAACAGAAAGAAGGCAAAAAGACCAGTGGGAGGGGGGGAGGAGGAGAAAAGAGCAAACAATCTGATGGACACCATCATATTGGGACCCCAACACCATGAGATGTGCTGCTCCTTCCCAAACTATTCTCAACTTAAAAACATTTGGTCGCACACAAACTGACACATATATGGGCCAATTCTTTAAATGTTAAAACGTGAAAATTCTTCCTTGCTTTCCAAATTTTGCCTCAAACTGGTTTCATACTGATTGAATTAAAATTGTAGAATCTGGGTATTAGTTCAAGGTAATATTGGTGTATTTTTATTATGGGATCTGAGCAGTTTTTTAAAACCTTCCTACATTTTTTTATTAGCTTAGCAACATTATTATAAATTGGTTCAAATAAGGAAAAGATGTACTTTAGTCCAAATGTTCCCTTTTTGGACCCATGAATACATTTAGAGTTCATTGTCATCAGATGGGTGGTGATGGCCACCAGAACATTTAAAAAGAGAACAGGGTAGATTCATAGTTGTTACAAAATTTATTTATTTATGCATCCTGCCTACCGCAAAAACCTTTGGTTTTAATGGCTTATGTACTACACATGAATCACAGATGAGTCACAGAATGTCTTCTCCAGCTGATAGGGAATAAGAGCAGAAATCTGTATCTGTGAGCTTTCTAAATGTGTTGGATGGGTTACCACAAGACACAGAATACTGGACTACATGGATCTTCGGCCTGGCCCAGCAACTCTCCTTTAGAAGTTCTTATGGTCATACTAAGAGCAACACTAGAAAGACTAGAAATTTGTCTTTTGAAGGAAAGTACTACAACCTATGATGGCT
The DNA here is from genome assembly GCF_051295495.1 of Thamnophis sirtalis. Lineage (NCBI taxonomy): Eukaryota > Metazoa > Chordata > Lepidosauria > Squamata > Natricidae > Thamnophis > Thamnophis sirtalis. The sequence goes on along the minus strand of NW_028261387.1, from coordinate 43,477,976 downwards.
AAAACATCACATAATTTTGCAATCTTCAAATGCAAAAGGAACTGTAAGTATTTGCAATCTCATGTGTCTTGACCTTGCAAAATAATATTTTCCAAGCAAAACTGCTCTGGATTTGAGATGATTGGACAACATTCTCCCAAAGTCATTGGAAGGAAGGGTGACCTACAACGCAGAAGAAATCTTGTTTCCTTTGTGTAATTCGTTCTTTAGTCAGGATGATAACATGAACAAAAATATGATTTGACTCATTTAAATGTATCAATATCAAATACAAATGACCTTTTCTGGCATGACAAGCTATGTACAAGTCACATAGTTTTTGGTGGAATTTTAAAATGATTGCCAAGTTTTTCTAGGACAAAGCCAAAGGTATTCAAATATAAGATTGTCACAGGGTTTGCTTTTGAATTGGAGATGTATTGCTTAACAAAGGTGGCAAGTGACATAAAAAGCACACTACAGTGAAAGCTTTTTGTTATTAGTTGTGAGGTAGTGTCTGACCCATCACAATCCCATGGACAACATTTCTCCAGGCCTTCCTGTCCTCTACCATTCTCTGGAGTCCATTTAAGCTCACGCCTACTGCTTCAGTGACTCCATCCAGCCACCTCATTCTCTGTCGTCCCCTTCTTCATTTGCCCTCAATCTTTCCCAGCACTAGGCTCTTCTCCAGTGAGTCCCTCCTTCTCATTAGGTGGCCAAAGTATTTGAGTTTCATCTTCAGGATCTGGCCTTCTAAAGAGCAGTCAGGGTTGATCTCCTCTAGGACTGACCGATTTGACCGCCTTGCAGTCCAAAGGACACACAGGAGTCTTCTTCAGTATCATAGTTCAAAGGCCTCAATTCTTTGGCACTCAGCCTTTCTTATGGTCCAACTTTCACAGCCATATATTGCAACTGGAAAAACTTTTTGAAAAACTTTTTGCTACATTTAGTTATTTACACCAGATCTTTAAAAGACAATCCTGATGTCAGGTTTCCTCCCAGGTCTCCATCTCAGCAATTACTGTCCTCTATCTCTCCTGCTTCCTCCCCTTTTCTCTCCAGCTTTGTCCTTTACTGGGCCAGGCAAGAGACCGTGTGAAAGGAGAGAAACAAACTGGATTACCAAAAAGTGTTCAGTATGTCATGACTATTTTCAGTTCAGTCGAAACACTTTCCATTTCTGCCTTGGGGAAGAACCTTTCTCAGAGTCTTCTGCCCAGTCCTTCCTCATAGACCAGGGCTTCTCTAACAAGAGTCATTTCCCACTGTCCTCTCCTGGGTCTTGGGTGAAGTCGCCACCTGCAGACAGCTAGGTTCCTGTTTCCAATCAGGGTTCTTCTTGGGTGGAAGTCCTACTTCTGATCGTTTCTTGCTTTCTTTCACGAAAGCAACTGTTCTTCCCTGAACTGTTCTTCCCTGAATGGGAACTGACAGCTATCTGTGCATGCGGCAGTGCCAAAAACTGGTGTGCGCATGTGTGATGGGCAGCTGGTTGTTGGGTGCTCATGTGCGCCAGAATCCAGAAGTTTGGCTTTTACAGAGCGCAATCCCTTTGTGCACACAGGAGTTCCGAAAACCAACCCGCACTTGTGTGCCGGCCAGCTGATTTTCAGGCATGCAGGTATGCTAGAAATCGGAAGTTCAACTTTCTGGAGCACAGCCCCAATGTTTCCATGCGAAACGTGCTGAAAAGTTTCACCATCACTGCCCTACATGCTTCATTTCAGCCTCCAAGTTTTCTTCAGCCTTTCCCTCCAGCTTCTTCTCCGGTTTTTCTTTTCATTCCTGCTATGTTTTCTCTCCTTTCCTTTTTCTCACGCCTTCCTCCCTCTCCCTCTCTCTTTCTCCATTTTTTTCTTAGAAGGCAGCATGCCCCACAGCAACTGAGAAGATGGGTTTCTACCCAGGGCTGTTAGTCCCCAATACCAATATACTTGGCTGCACAAATGGACTGCTGTCTAAAATCTTCCCACACCAGCCCTAGCCAGCAGCCAGGTCAGCTCACCAGGCCTCGTGCTGATGTTGGTGTCCTTTTCTCAACTGGAGCCCATTTTCCACTCCAAAAACTGTCTCACACCAGCAGAAAAACAGCCAGGCCAGGCCACAAAGATTCATCAAGATATTTTTGAAATGGTGCCTCCTTCCCACCTCCAGCCAAGATACACCATACACGATATTGTCCTTTCTTTAAAAAAATTGTTAGTTCTTCTCACTTTACCACTTTGTCTAACTACTGCAATGTAACAATGGCATCCCTTGTCTGAAAAAGTATGGACAGACTAACAAAAGTCTAATTTACAACATTTCTCACAAACACAGATATTTTGGTGGGAACATTTCTCTTCAAATATATATTCCAACAAGCCTCCCCAAAATGCATGCAACACTCTTCTGATATATTTTATACAGTAGAGAGCTTAGAGATCATTGTGGACATGTTCTGACTTCTTGCATTTTTTCCATACATAACCAGATTTCAAAAACTCCAAAAAGAAAAAAAAGTACAAAGTCATCAGTGAAGATGCTATAGGAGGCTATTGTTGGATGCAATTTTTGAATTCCGTTCCCCTGCCCCAAAATAAGTTAATCTGGCCCCCTTGTTTGACATTATGTTTAACTTGAAATAGTAAATTAATAATCTTAGGTTTGTTTTATTGGTTATAACTAGATAATATATAAAAATATTTATCAGTAAAGGATACAGAGAAAACAGCACCCCCCCCCTTTTTGGTAACCAGAAACTTCATCCTGAAGTTTGTTGAATTGGTCCAAAAATATATTGTTGAAAAAAATGTTTGACTATTTTAGTTGAGAAACAAGAAGCAGGGAAATACAGATACATCACATCATGGATACATCAATTCTTTGAATCTTGGACTAAGGAAAAATATTGTAACAATCAAACCTAACCACAATTATATTAGTGCAATATAGTGCAATATAACAGCAATATAGTTCATGTGTGGTTTTCAAGAATCAAAAACATTAAGAAACTATTTGAGAGAAACTAGCATCAAATCTGAAGATTCAATTACTCTAATTTTAATTGTTACTGATACAAAAAGAAAAGGATGTCATGATAAAGCTTTTTATAGTACATATATATAGATGGTATTCTGCCGGTTCGCCCCAGTTTGGCTGAAGCTGTAGTGGTGGCAGCAGGAGTCTCTACCCACCTGTCCAGATATCATTACAGATGGTTTGCGCATGTGCGGAAGCACTGCGGGCAAGTGAAGTGAGCGTGCACATGCGCTCCTGGTTATGAACCAGTAGCAAAGGTAACAGGATTTCATGCCTGATTCAGAAGTATATCAGCAACATGGTAACACTGCTAGCAGGGCCTGTTAAGAGGTTCTGGTATGTCCTAACATTGAACTAATATTAATGTGAAATATATTTAATTAGTACTAAATATCGATATCTTAATATAATCTCAACTTTCCTAAGTGGTTATGCTCAAAAGATATGTGCCAAGGACTTCAGATAAAAGTGGAACATTTGCCTTGGAAGTATAGGAACTGGAAAAATACACAAGGTCATGTGGAATTTCCATTCGCCCTCATCCCTCCCTGATACATTTACTTTCTTCATAGCCTTTGCCATTTATGAAAATAATAAGACTGCAATGCCCAGTGAACAGAGTTCAACCCAGTTAAAGTGAGCAAGAGCTATATTGAGCAAATTTACTTAAGATTGGGCTGCTTATATAAGGTTTTGTGTGTGTGTAAACAATAACATAGCAATAGAATGAAATCCAATCCCACAAGATCAATTGAAATGTATGTAAATTCATTTAATGTAAACTCTGTTAATTTCAATATATCTGCTCTAAGCAGAGTAAGTCTGCATCTACATAATAGTAAATTCCTATTGGAGATTACATAGTAAATCAATTAATGCCCAAAATTCTGTCAGTATAAATATTTCCTATAATCTATTGGAGAGAATATATGTGTTAGACATGCTTTTTATGTCATCTACAAATTATGAATATATCTTTATAAATTCTACTCTTTATAAATTTATGTTCACAATGACTTGTTATCTCACTGTGCACAAATCCTTCATGATATATTTGACAATTCAAGAGTGAGAACAACAGAACATTTTGGGTTGGTGCTTACAATCTTTGGATTAATGTTCCTTTTCTAATTTTAAATTTTTTTATGCAGAAAATTAAAATACAAACTCCAAAGAAAAAAAGAGAAAAAAGTGTAAAAGTAAGACAAAGCTAGAAGAAAACTTTTTTAAAATGTGAATTAAAAGACAAAAAACAGGCATTCATATTATCCCCCCCCTTGTTGAGCACTAACAAATATGTTACAGCAAGATAACTTTCTCCCCTTGCAAAGAGGTCTTAAGATTTACATCTATTAGTAATCAATTCACCTGTTACACCTATTTTATATTAACGTATAAAAATAGTTAACAGGTTAATCAACAAGGAAGTTAAACTTCAGAGCTCTCTGCAATAATCTATTATTGTAATTAAGTCATAGAAAGTCTACAATGGTTTTTTATCCATCACAAATCACAAATTGTTATCTCTAATCCATCCAGGATCAAATATCCTCGTTTGACGCTCAACAACAAAACCATTCCTGAGATGACTTTTACTAATAATGTCATTAACTAAGGATCTTCTCAGCAATTGCATCTCATTTGCAAGGACTATTACTGCAGTCTCTGATGTAAATATTTCTGCAGCATCCATTGTTCAAAGGTCTTTCTGAAAACACAGCAGCCATCTTGCCAAGAGAATCCAGTCCATCACACATCATTTCCATTATTTCTGAATTTCTTGTACTTGTGTCATTTTCAATCTTTTCTGCCCTGGCTATAATAGTCAGACCAGATTTTCTTCTTCATGTCTGGCAGCAACAAATCAAATTCCAATTCATCAGATTACAAAATGAGTCCAATTGTTATTTTCTGCTTTTGGGTACCACACTGGGTTTTATTCAGAACCTTTGTAACACTGAAGATTTATTATTTATATCTAAATATGGTTTTAATATGGTTTTATGTGTTTAGTCAAGGAAAGTAATGTTGCAATAAAGACAACAAAAATGATTCCAAAAAGATGGTGGCAAGGATATAGCATCTAGGACACAGATTGGTAAAGTAAAGGTAAAGTTTTCTTCGCACATACCATGTGCTACTCATTCCCGAATCTAGGAGGTAGTGTTCATCTCCGTTTCAAAGCTGAAGAGCCAGCACTGTCCGAAGACTTCTCCATGGTCATGTGGCCGGCATGACTAAACGCCAAAGGCGCACAGAGCAATGTTACCTTTCCACCAAAGGTGGTTCCTATTTTTTCTACTTGCATATTTTACATGCTTTCGAAGTGCTAGGTTGGGAGAAGCTGGGACAAGTAATGGGTGCTTACTCCATTTTGCAACACTAGGGATTCAAACTGCCGAACTGCCAACTTTTCCATCAACAAGCTCAGTGTCTTAGCCACTGAGCCACCACATTCCTTACACAGAATGGTACCCCAATCCTAAACATCTCTACCAGTATAGCATCTCCAATTTGTTGAGGATTCCAGTAATGTTATTTGAAATGAATAGTTTGGTATATTGTGATAAGCCTGCAGCGGCTTAGTCCTATACATATAATCAGGTCACGATCTACTCTGAAACAAAATGATTGGTAATGTAGTCACTATAGCAAATGATACATATTGGAGAGATCCTGATAAGATTTCCATATATTTACAGAGAGCAAAGTGAATTGGTTACCAGAGATTAGAGTTTCTTTGTTGAATTATGATAACCTGTTATTCAGATGAAGGTGAGTACTACTCCAGTATAAAATAGCAACAAGCTGTAGAGCAGGTACCAGCACAACTGGAGATATTTGGTGGAAGGAGCAGCATGAAGTGCCTAGCAATTCTCTTAGCTTTTGTGGCTTTTTCTGAATGTCTTGTTAGGTCAGTCCTAATTTTATTGCCAATATTTTCAGCTGCAATTGTTTGTTTATTTACTTGATTTATTTGTGAACTTTCTATTCTGGCAATACAGGGGAGATAAACTATGGATGGTATATTCAGATTTAAAATGAAATTGTTATTTTAAAACAATACAATGCAAAGAGAAAGCAGAATGAGCCTATATTAAAGGCATTATTGTACTCTCTTGGTTTTACTAATATGTAAGAGTAATCTTAAATATTACCTAAATCAGATATTAAATATCTAGAAACTTTATAAAAATTTCAACTAATGCTTTTAAAGTTTAAAGGTGGAATAAATCAACTTGTAGCATTTTCTTTAGGCAGTCGTATCATTTCTTACAGTTGTGCAACAATTTTGGATGTATGGTTTATTATGTTCATGAGTGAGGGCTGTATTAATATTTTGGCTGCTGAAGGAGTCAAGCTGAAAGCCCATGATATTTGATTGAAATCCATACATTTTTTAAAACTTAATTTAGATATATGGTGGATGACAATATGAAACAGTATAACGTGTTTTTTTTTTCATTAAAAGGGACACATGTATAGGAGAAGAATGACAACATAGCATCTATTCATTTTGTTCTTGTATGCTAGGGTTCCCATCTGGAAAGGAGAGAAACTTAGAGATACTCTTAGGCAGAAACATTTGCTGGGAAGTCTTCTACAAGAACATCATTATGACATTAGTACTAAGTACACCAAACGTTCTCCAGTTGTTTTCAATTCTGGTCAGCTGGCTGATGAACCACTCTTGAACTACTTAGATGTAAGTTGCTGGTTTTCTTTTGATTTGCCAATAGGAGAGAATGTATGTAACTCATGGTTGAACTGTAGAGTCCTTGATGCTCTCTAGCTCGGAGCATGTGTCCAGGTAGTATGTTTTAATATGGAAAAACCGTTTCCTAAATACACGTTATTAATTTCCTGTGATAACTGATATTTGAACAAATGTAAATTATTTTACCAATATAGATGTCAAAGCGCAAGTTAAATAATGGTAGCACGATTACTCTTATTTATGTAGTTAAAATGATGGCACTTTAGCTACATAATTATATAATCTGTTAATTCATTTGGTTCTATTTGTGTAATTTCTACCTTGTTATATTATTCCCTTCTACAGATACTTTTTCTCTTGCTTTATTTTGTAACACTTAGGTTTATGGTATTTATTTCATGCCTCAATATTAAAAGATTGTAAAATGATCTACTGTACTTAGGTCTTCCAACATATATTTATTATTTACAAATTAACAGGCCCAATATTATGGAACAATCTACATTGGAACACCACCACAGGAATTCATTGTTCTGTTTGACACTGGATCATCAAATCTCTGGGTACCATCTGTTTCCTGCAAGAGTGCAGCGTGTAGTAAGTAACTGTCTTCATCAGACTTGATCAAATGGATTCATAAAATGTACTAAATTGTATTATATTTACTGGATAGAAGGGATATCTATAAAAGAGTTAGAAAATCCTGCAAGATGAAAAAAAATTGTCCAAAGCCATTGTTCTACTTCAGGTGTGTCAAACTTGATTTCATTGAGGGCCGCCTCAGGGTTGTGTTTGACCTTGGGGGGGGGCAAGGTCAGGGGAGGCGTGGTCAGTTCAACAATACTCCTGTCAGGATCGCTTGTGGTGGCTTGGGTGCTCTGCAAGCAAAAATGTCTCCTCAGGGCCATTTTTAGTTGTCATGGCCTCCTGCAAACTTCAGCAACACATATGGCCCTCCCGAGCTCCGTTTTCACTGGCAGAGGGTTGCAGGAGGCTGTGGCAACCGAAAACGGAGCTCACGAGCCCGTTTTTGCTGTCAGAAGCACTGCACCCCTGTCCTTTGCTGTTTCCAGGGTGGCCCCATGGGCCAGATCTAAGAATATCACTAGCCGGATCCACCCCTCAGGTCTTCAGTTTGACACCCCTGTTCTAAGGAGTATGTTCCACTGAATATTATGGGATTTGATTTTGGGAAGACATTTATATGACTACACAGATAAATTTTAGTTTGTAAAAATAAAGGGTAATTTTCAGCAAAAGATTTCAAAATGGTCGTGTTAAAAACAATTTCCTTCTTTGAAGACTGAAGCAAACAGTAACAGATCGTATTTTCCAGAAATAATATTCTTTTTATATTAAGTGATACTCCTCAAATAATAATTCTTTCCACTAGTTTTATTAATAATCTATATGACTTTTCTTTTTTAATAAACTAATAAAAGGAAAGCACTTGTACTGAGCTTGATGCGCACCATTGATTAAAAGCTGTTTTAATATTAATTAATGACTGGTGTTTTTTATTTTTTTACATTTAGAAAATCATCATCGATTTAACCCAAGTCTTTCTTCTACTTTCAAGAGCACAAAACAGTCTATGGCCATTTGGTATGGCACAGGAAACATGTTTGGCGTGTTAGGATATGACACAGTGAAGGTAAAACCATGCATTCTATAAGTACCTAAAAGATGAGCAAATAGTAAATGGTCAGTAAAGTCTATTTCCAACAATGTTGTGGTTTATAGCAATTTTTGCGAGTTAAAACAAGATATTCCCAATTCTCTTCCCTTTCTCCTGGGGTTCTAATACAGTAGTATAAACAGTATGAGAAGGTTCTTTTTGAAATGGTAATAAGGGTCATAACCAATTTCGTTGTATTTAAGTACAATGACAATAAAGATTATACTATAATGCAGAAAATAATGCAGAAAATCAATGGAAGTTTTTATGCCTTTTTACTATTCACTTGTTTAACAACAAGCATTTACAACTCAGTCCTGGTTTTCAGTTTTCTTCCTAAATCTCCCTCACAGAGAATATGTTTATTTCCAGCTCTTCTGTTAGCTGATTTATTTATTTAATTTATTTATTAAATTTCTATGCCACGCATCTCCCCTATAGGGTGACCCTAGGTTGTTTTGTTTTCCTTCTCCTTTCACCCTATTTCCTCTCCCATTTCTGGGCTTGACAAAAGAAAGAGAGAGAAAAGAAAAGAATGGGTTGGAAATTTCCTGTGGAAATTTTGTGGTGCCTCAGTGGCTAAGGCGCTGAGCTTGTCAATCAGAAAAGTCGGCAGTTCGGTGGTTCGAATCCCTCGTGCCGCGTAATGGAGTGACTTGTCCCAGCTTCTGCCAACCTAGCAGTTTGAAAGCATGTAAAAATGCAAGTAGAAAAATAGGGTTCCACCACAAAACCGTGAAACCCTTATCCGCGCTGACATAAGTGCAGAGGCAAATCCGCGCCGTCTGAAGCGCTAAGAAAAACATGACCCTACCGCACCGACATAAGTGCGGAGGGCAAATCCGCTCCTACCGAAGCACCCTAAACCTAACCCTAAACCTAACCCTAAACCTAACCCTAAACCTAACCCTAAATCTAACCCTAAACCTAACCCTAAACCTAACCCTAAACCTAACCCTAAACCTAGGGGCTCGCAAGTGGGGCGGCGACGCGCGGCAGAGGCAGGCCGCCCTCTTCTTCCTCAACAACATCTCCTTGGACGGGCAGCTGCCGCCGCCGGGCAAGCCCGCTTTGCCGGCCCCAGGAGAGCCTCAGCTGCCACCGCTGCCGCATCCTCCACCGCCGCCAGCGCCTCCCCAGAGGAAGAGGCAGGGCAGGCGGCGTCGGCGGAGCACGCGCCCCGCCTGCTGCTGCCGGCCCTGCTCGGGCCCCCTGCAGGCTTCCTGCTGCTCCCCGCGGCTGAGGTGGACCCTTCCCGCGGGCTGCTGCTGCTGGGCAGCCCGCTTTGCCCCGTGCTGTCAGCCCGGCCGCCCTGGCGGGGGTCTTGGTGGGAGGTACAGAGGCAAAGAACGAAGCACTTACCTTAATTTAAATCGGCTTTAAAGCGCCCTTTTGTCGCCGCGCTGTTGTCGCGGCGGTGATGACGCACAGTGATGACGCACGGTGATGACGTCATGGCTTTAGCGACATGGTTTAATCACGCTATTTTGACCACCACGGTTTTGTCATGCCACGGAAAAATAGGAACCACCTTTGATGGGAAGATAACAGCGTTTGGTGTGCCTTTCGCATTCAGTCATGCCGGCCACATGACCATGGAGACATCTTCAGACAGCGCTGGCTCTTTGGCTTTGAAACGGAGTTGAGAACTGCCCCCTAGAGTCAGGAACAACTAGCACATATGTGCAAGGGGAACCTTTACTTTTATGTTCAGCAGTGCTTGACATTCTCCTGGATCTGCTCAGCTGAAGATCTATTGTTTCTCCACTGGGGAAACAGTAGGTCTTCTACAAAGACCAAGGGCTTTACCAGTGACTGACAATTCCATTCTCCCTGACTTGGATTTGGGTAGAATTCTCATCCTTTCACTTCCCTTCTTCCAAGAAAGCTACTGTTGGATCTTTCTTTCTTCTTTCTCAATTTACCAAGAACTTCTCTAACTTTTCTCTCCAGTTACTCCACTCACTTTATGCATAGACTTTTTCTGCGCTCTCTCTCTTTCTCTCTGCTCTCTATGGATTGCAGTTTGAGAAAATTCATTCTTGATTAAATAGAATCTTGGGTGTATAAAGAAAGCTGTGGAAAAACCTCTGAACAGATGCTTTGATCCTCACTGTGGGCATTTAAAGGCTGGTAACAGTTTGTTATGTTATATTTTATGTGTATGTAGGTTGGGATATTAAGGAAAACGTTTTCCATATATATTTTTAAAGCGAATATTGTTGGAATCCTTGAAAAAAAATAGAAATGAGTTCTTGAAACAGGATCATCTGGTGGTGGATATCTGGTGGTGTCTATGAAAGGCATCTTTTCTAGCATTTTGGCAGAGATTTATATGACTCTCACCTTGATGATGTTCAAGAAATCTCTGAAATCCTGACTGTCCTCTGGTCTTGTGATTGGGTGGATACTTAATCCTATAGGATTACATTTGTCCAAGGGATTGTTTGCTCTAGATGTGCATAGTTTATGCTTCTTTTTTGGTTCTCTTTTTAATTATCTTTTAAAGTTGTATTCTATCTAGAGTCTGTATGGGTTTAGAATTCAATCTCCCATGTTAGACTATGGTACCTGAACCAGCGGTGGGATCCACTTAGTTTCTCTACCAGGTCGCAAATGTGAGCGTGCACGTGCCACCTTCTGCACATGTGCACTGCCTTCCGCTCATGCACAGAAGGTCACACATTACATCAAGGCGGGGGGACGGAGTCTACCATAGCCACCACTACCAGTTCACCCGGACTGGACTCGAGAGAACCGGCTGAATATCACCTCTGACCTGAACATATTAGAGATAGCAAGGCAAGTTGTTGTGAATAGTTATTAAAAAAATATTCAGACGACAGCCACAACCATAGAAGCTCCTGCCCTGTTTAAGGGGATGGGGTGATGTTTAAAAATTCATGGTTGTGGGCACTGACTTGACCTTATTGATACCCACTCATCCCATCAACATCTCAGTAACAAGGTCAAACCTTATATTCATTTCGGGGGGGGGGAATGATGGAAATGACATACAGAGAGCAGCTCACACTAAGTTGTGTGCATGATGCCAGCAGCTACACATTTGTCTTGGACCCTGAGAGCAAAACAAAATAGAATTGTTATTGGTTTGGGGCAGACTCAGCCTCCTGAGTAATTTTAATTAATTAGTAAAAGGCCCTGGTTGAGTCAGTTATTGTCTTGAAGCCATGATATTAATTAATTTAATTGTGTTCTGAAAAATATGAGCGTAGGCTTATGAGGGTGGCCATCGCTCATAGTATTAAACGTTTCCTTGAGGGTTCACCAGGTTAATGGATAAAGCAATACTTTGTTTCTCTTCTAGATGTCCAGTTTCATTGATACCAACCAACCTTTTGGTTTGAGCACTGTAGAGCCAGGAAACGTTTTCACCTACGCAAAGTTTGATGGCATCCTGGGCTTGGCCTACCCCACGATTTCAGTTGATCAAGCAACTCCTGTCTTTGATAATTTGATGAAAGAAGGTTTAGTGCAACAAGACCTGTTTTCTGTTTATCTCAGCAAGTAAATAATATTTTGATCTACCAGTTGTTGTTAGTGGTGGAAGGAAAATGCATCATGGAATAGATTTCTTTGGCAGTCCAATCATGTCACCCGGATAACACAGAGTTGGGTTATACTCTTCAAGTATATATAACTCTAAAACAATTAAACAGCAAAGAATAAGACAACTGTTGTTCTACTGAGCTTGCATTTGTGTAAAGGCCAACCTTCTCACAGCAAAATGTTTATGGAGATTCTCTATTATCCTGGACATGATTGTCCCAAAGGTGCTTTTCCAAAAGGCAACTGGATTTTCTTGTTTTTTTCCCTTGAAAATGCTTTGATTCCTAGACCCCTGGAGTGTAGTGATTAGAATGCAGTATTGCAGGCTAATTCTGCAAACTGCCGATTGCCAGCAGTTCAGCAGTTTGATTCTGACCGGCTCAAGATTGACAGTCTTCCATCCTTCCAAGGTCAGTAAAATGAGGACTCAGTTTATTGGGGGCAATATGCTGACTCTGTAAACTTAGAGACCTTATATACCGCTTCACAAAGCACTGTGAAGCGGTATATAAGCCTAAGTGCTATGCTATTGCTTTTCATCCAAAAGGTTTCTTCAGCTCAGAAGCTTTTTAAATGAGAAGTGAAACTTTTTCAAGGAAAAAAACAAAAAAATCCAATTAACTTTTGAAAAAGCACCTTTGTGACTTCTTGTAGCAAGTTCTCTTAATGATTCTGCATTAGGTTTAAAGTAGCATGGGATCTCTCAGATTCCATTATGTTAGCAGTAGTAGAGAGCTGAGCCAATGGGCCAGCTACGGTTGTGTTGAAGTTGACATTTTCTTTTGCAATTCTTTGAAAAGCTGGAACTCCATAGAGCTTAGGAACAGACTATTTCATTACTGGGGAGATCTTCTACCGTGGTCCTGGACTTGAGCACTTCTACCTGGTTCCTTGCTTGGTGGCTTTGCAGTTCAGCCACTCACAATTCCCCCCCCCCCCAATGTTACTGGACAAATATGCACAAAATAAAGAAAAGTGGGTGGAGTGGGAAAGTGAAAGCAGCTCCTTTTGTTTTCTTTTGTTGCATATGAGGATAAGGATTTTTTAAAAAGAAAATTATGGGACATGGAAGAATAGCAGCTATTATTTAATATTCTTTGTAACCATGGTATGAATACCTTCTGTCACTTTGTAACAGGTTTTTTGGTTGAAAACTTAATGTGCATCAAATGGCTTGACAACTTCATATTCATGTTTCAGAGAAGCAACTGGGAGCATGATCACTTTTGGTGGAATAGATCATTCTTATTATACTGGTTCTATTAACTGGATCCCTGTGACTTCACAAACATACTGGCAGATTTCAATGGACAGGTAAGCAGGTTTCGCTGTAAGTATTATTATTTATATTATCTCTATCTCTATCTTATATCTTATATCATCTATCCCGGAGTCCCTCAGGATTGGGCAGCCTATAAATCTTATTAATAAAAATAAATTAAATAAAATAATTAATAAATCTATCTATCTATATATCTATCTATCATATGAGTTCTTTACTATTATTGGACATTACATTGGAAAGTTTTATGAAATCCTTTAAAATTCATAACCTGAAGGGATAAGAATTGAAAAGAAAAGAAGTCAAGTCAAGCTCTGGAAAGAAAGAAAATTCTGGAAAGAAAATGTTGATTAACATGGCATGTTACATACTGGAAGAGCAAAGGTTCCTGCTCTAAAGAGTTCCCAGCTACATTTATTATAATTGCTTTCTGCAGTTTCAAACACATATCCTGGTTTAATCTTGACTAATTATATAGTATAGAACTATATAATTAGTCAAGGGTAAACCAGGATATCTGTTTGAAACACATCCTTAGTCATCCTTACAATAACTTCTTAAGGGACACATTGATTATATTTTAATAAGTGGTAGCCTTTTTTATTTCTAGTATCACCATCACACGATTTCTGTTTCTTAGTGTTTTAGTGAATGGTAAGGAGGTTGCCTGCAATGGTGGCTGTCAAGCAATTGTTGATACAGGTACCTCCCTCCTGGCTGGTCCACCATCCGGCATATCTAGCATCCTAAAAGCCATTGGAGTTAATCCACAGCAGGTAAGATTAAACCCCTTATTCTCTGCCATTGTATTTGTCATTCATTACATTTGAAAGATTCTTCTACTCATCCTTATCACACTGATGCCCATACAATAACAGGCTGTGAGGGATTATGTATGGAAATACATAGATTGGTAGATATATGACGTATTACTGTTCAGTTTGATTGATTTCCACTTCAGCAGATTTCTCCCTGCATATTTCATTAAAATTCAACTGTAAATTTGATAGTTCTGTTAAGGTAAAGTTGTGTTTCACTCATAAAGGTTATGAGATGATCATGAGTTATGACTCTAAAAAAGTGAAATAGCAAAGAATATTAAATCTCCCCAGGGACTGATTAAAACACACTTCCTGTATTTATCATGTACTCAGAGTAACTGAAACTATCTTGACTTGCAAGGTGGCGTTCACCTCAAGCATAACACTTAATGTTTATGGCAGGGGTGGGTTGCTGCTAGCATTTACTGCCGGTTTGGTGTGCGCAAAAACTTTGCATGTGCAGAACCGAAAAACAAAATAGCACTGCCGGAGGTGACCAGTTCAGGGGCACGGCAGGCCTGGGTCACTGCTGGTTCCAGCGACCCAGGCTGCCAAGTTACTACCAGTTTGGCTGAACAGGTCCAAATCAGTAGGAACCCACCTCTGGTTTATAGAAATTCTCAGTCATCCAGGTTATGATTATCCCAAAGGTGTTTTTTCAAAAGATAATGGGACTTTCCCTCCCCTCTCCCCCCGTGAAAATGTTCAATTTCTCATCCAAGAAGCTTTTAAAGTTCTGAACTAAAGAAGCTTGTTGGATAAGAAGCGAAATGTCTTCAAGGAAAATCAAAAAAGTCCAGTTGCTTTTTGAAAAAGCACCTTTGGGACATAACACTTAGAAACATAATAGTTTATTATGTAAGACAGCAATTTTACTTTCTTGAAATTTCATGTGTGGAACAAAAATGTTACATTTTGTGATTTAAAAAAATACTATCTGTTGTGATCAGAATAATTCAAGAACATTCTTCCTTGTTTTGTGTAGCCTGTAATCAACTGCAGTAATCTCTCCAACCTGCCTGATATTGTTTTTGTAATCAATGGAATCCACCATCCATTGCCACCAGCAGCTTATACTGCACCGGTAAGTAATAGATTTGGATTTATACTCAGTGCTTGGTTACTACTATTTCTATGCAGATTAGAAGTGCAAGGCAAGGGATGAAAATGGAAAGATGGAGGCAATCTTTTGTAAGAAATATTCTTAGTAATACAGTTTGGGTCTGGAGATGCTCTTTTGAAGTACATCTCAAATTCCAGGGTAAAGGTGCCCTTTGGAAGGGCAACCATACCTACACTCAGATACTGTTACATTAATATAGATTTGATTATTTTATAATAAGTGTTTATTTTATTTTATAACATACAAAAAATCCAATTTCAATGAACAGTTATTGTGTGGGTACAAACCATTTTAAGAAATAATAGTCAAAATGTTTACAACAGTATTCATTGCATTAGTATCAGTTATAATAGCATTAATAATAATAACAACAATAATAATAATATTTGTTTAACCAATTTAACATACCTTCTTTATATCACTCATCTTTCCATATATTTCCCTGCTTCTAGCTCCTGTTTTTGTCAGCTAACCATTGATAAAATAAGTTCCAAGTCAAAAAATATTCAGTTTCTTTCTTTTCCTTGATTATAACGTTAGCCTATCCATTTCTGCACATTCTACTTTTTTTTGAGAATTTTTTTTATTGTTTTAATTAAACTGAAAGGAAAAAAATCATCTTTCGTTACATCTTGTTGAAAGCATATCGATTGGTTACAAATATATTCCGTGCGTTTCTTCCAAAGTCCTTACATATACTTCATTTAAATCATGTTGCACATTTTAAATCAAGAAAAAAAGTTATACATTTTACTATCCCTGTACCTTAATTCTCATTTGGTTACCATTGTTTAAACATGTTTTTATCTAAAATCATTTATATTAGAAGACACAACCATCTACTGGCATTCATTTGCAATTTCAATATATCTCCAATATCATTACACCTTTATGACATATTCTAAAATTAATTCGGTTAAGTAGGATATCTGAGCATCCCCCCCCCAACACACCTGTATGTATCATTAAATATTGTCCATTAACATTTCATTGTTATTATTGTAGTTAACTAAAAGTTATTTACTAATTATCTCACCTCTCCTCTCCAGGCCCACACAATATTATGACTTTATAACCGTCTTTAAACAATGATTTATTAACAAGATTTATAGGACTTTTCCCTCAATCCCACATTAGTTAATTACGGGCTAAGAAAAAGAAAACATTAGCCATCTAAGACAATCTAAGAAATATTAACATTTCTACTTGACAATCACCCAGAATGTAGGTTAGTATTTCTATGGTCTGGTTTTTTATCCTAACTAGGGTTATTATTTCTCTATTAGTATCATAGTAAATTTATGTTAATGGATAAACATTCAGTGGTAATTTAAAACATTCTAAAAGATATTATCATATCTACTTAATAATCAGTCAAATATTAACTAGCTTTTTCCATCAATTGGGATTATTAACCAGTATCTTTCCAGTAACAAAATAGCCTTTCATCTCTCGCCAGTTGTTGTGCCAATTTTATGTCCAAAACCTTTCCAGAGTTTAAAACTTCTCTCCACACATTGAAGCTTAAATGATCTCTCATGTAGTTTTGTTGCCCTTGAGTTGTTATTAATGTAAGCTTAACTTTAGTTGTCAGTTTTGTTTCTGAATAGATTTGTCTTATTACCTCCATCTTTTTCGCTCTTTTTTTTTCTCCCACATCTTGAAATTGGGGTGGAACACCAAATTATCAAAGTCACTTTTCCAGCTTCTCTTCTTTCCACTTTCACTCAGGTTTACTCCATTTATAAGTTCATCTAAGTTCTTATCTTCGTTTTCTGTATTTCCATTCACTTCCTTAATTTCTGGGGCTATAACCCCATCATCTTTCTCTGTGATATCCCATAGCCTGTCCCATTTCTTGTGGAATCTCTCAAATCCTTCTGAGATGTTTTGAAGCCCAGCCAAAATGTTTTGGATTAAAAAGTTTTCTTCATCTGAGTATTGCTCCATTTTTTAGAATAAGGAATAATATAGGGAAAGAGCAAGAAGAAGAGGGTTTAGGTACAATCTGCCACCCTAGCCTCACACAGATTTTGAAGAATATATCTATTTTTATTTTAGACGAATGTTCTTTTATGGTTTTCAAAGAAAGAGGGTTCTTTCCTTTTCCAATTCTTGTCAAAGCATGTTCCATACACCACTATTTGTAACCTTGGGTCTTTATCAGGTTTTAAAGAGACATTCCAAGTCCTTTTGTTGCGCAGTTACAGTCAGTATAGTCAAATAAGAGTGAACAAAGAAAACAGTTGTTACAGCAGCAATAAAAAGCTTCAGATTTGGCCTTTCAAGTGGCAGATTCAATCCTTTTTAAAACCTCTTCCCTTAGGTATCTCCAATATAATATTGCAACAAGTAGAAGAAGAAATTTATTGAAGTAAAAAGAGTTTTAATTTAAGCCAAAAAAATTAAAGTGGTAAAGGAAAATAAGGAAAAAAGAGATTCCTTCACTTCAGGCGGAAAAAACAGGAGCATTACAATCACTCAATCAACAAAAGATTACAAGCAAGAGAGAAAAAACTTTCTAAGTCCAGTGGGGATTAAGTATGCCGCTTTGTTCTTGCTTAATGGACTAATTAAGCTTAAGAAAAGAGTTCCTTAGGGCAATCTAAAAGAAAAGAAAAGAAACCTCACCAGTAGAAACACTTTCGTTTCATTCTCTCTTCCATGGAGTGGTCTCCAACTATGTCAGCTGGGGGTGGGGTAGCTGTTTGCCACCGGTTGGAAGCTCTCCCCTTGGGTCGATCAGGGACTTTGCGATATCCCTGCGACCAGCAAGGTCTTATCTTCCCAGTCACCGTCTCTTCGGTACGGTTTAGGTCCTACCAGACTGTCCAGGGGCAAAAGTGTCATTGATGGATTCGGACAGCCGAATCCAAACAATGTATCGTTGCGACATGGCTCCTCCTTCCACATTCTACTATTTTTTAATCACCTTTTCATCTGTTGGGATCTCTTCACTTTTCCATTCTTTTGCAAATACTATTCTAGCTGCAATCAGTACATGTAAAATCCCTTTATTATATTTGTCCGGTAAAATGCCCAACAAAAATGTCTCTGGTTTCAAATTAATATGCTGTTTTATCATTTTTTACAGCCATTTATGTATTTTTGTCCAATTTTTTGCTTTTTGGCATGTCCACCTAGTATGATAGTATGAACCAGGTGTCTGTTGGTATTGCCAACATTTAACAGATTTATTCTTAAACATCTTTGCCAACCTTGAGGGTGGAAAATCCAACTATAAAACATTTTATAAAGATTTTCTTTGTATGCAGTAGACATTGTTAGTTTATAGTTTCTATCCCATAGTTTCTGCCATTTATCAAACTCAATCGGATAGCCAAAGTTTTTAGCCCATACTATCATTTATCTCTTTTACTTGCTCATCTTCCATCTTGATACTTAACAAGTAGCTATATGTTTACTTTATTAATTTTTAATTTGTCTCTGTTAATATCTGATCTAATTCTGTTAATTCTCTATATAAACCATACATTTTAACATCCTTCTCATATCTAGATTGCATCTGCACATATGACCACTTGTTATCTCAATCCCTTGGTCATACATAGATTTGATTCTTGAATAAGGTTTTTGAATTTTAGTAATTTTGTCCTACAGGTTATATGTTTATCACCATAAAAAATTTTTGATCCAAAAGTTGCAGTATGAGATCTGGTGTTGCAAGTGTTTGTTCAGCTGTTTCAGGAAAGCAAAATGTGGAAGAAAATAATGCTGTTTTCCCCTCTGTTCCTCTTTGCATAGAAAATTGCAAAATCTCTTTCTGCCCTTTCTTTTTAAGACCACAGTATGTGTTTTTGCAATGGCAATGAGGAAAAAAGTCTGCTCGTCATATATCTTCCAGTTGCCATGGCTGAGCAGTATTAATCTCTAGATAGAATAGGATCTATTTTATGTGGAAATACATGTAAAGCTTAGTCTGGCAAGTTTTATTACTCTGTTATTTCAGATACCGCTATGTCCAACTAGTTATGTTCCCACAATTAAATGAAAAGCATAAGCATAGCAGTAAAACAAAGCCCCAAATTTGATGTGCTTGTGAGATCCTTCCTAGCATACCTGTCAAGTGCCAGGGAAATCAGGAGATTCAAGTAGTTCAAATAAATCTGAGTATAAAGATTTATTGCAAGCTTAAGCTGTCTACAAAATCTGAGTTAGTAATGGTCAAGGAAGATGACCAGAAATTAAGAGGCATTCAAGGTGGGCTGTGCTTAGATCTCTTCTGGGCTTGCAGGAACTCATGACTTATGACATGATTGACCCCTCCTCAGGTTCAGCCTGGTCATCTCATACATTTCCTGGCATCTCTGCACTAGACTTACCAAATATTGGTGCCTGCTGAAAATATACTATCTTATCCAGTTCAACTCTTCAAATATGTCAAATTATAATTCCAACAATTCTAGAATAGCATGGGCCCTAATTTTAGCTGTGCTGTCTGGGAATTCTAGGTATTGTCCCAAAACATCTGAGTAACTCTGCCTATATTATATATGCCTGGAGGATACTGATCAGTGAGTACTTTTTATGCAATTAGTACACCAAAATGATAACACAGAACCAAGTCAATCACTCTGTGAAAAAATAGGCTGCTAAGGAATCTCCTTCATTATATTACTTCAGAAGTCGATGGATATGTGGAAACCACAGTCCACTTCCTAGCCTGAATCTCCTTATAGTTTTCATATATGTGCTTGGTGAATTAGTCAATGTTTGAATTCACATAATATTTAAACTATAAACAAATGGGATAAGCAGTTTTGCACAACATCCTAACTAAGCCACAAAGAATCAAGCCAAAAAGTACAATATGCTTGGGCATATCCATTTGTTCAGATGAGTCTGTAAAGTTTTTAATTGGACTCTCAACAGTGTTATCTCCTGAAAATTTATACTCTTAATATGAATAACTCTCAATAACACAAATAACTTCTATGTTATTAATGTCTTCCTGGATTAAAAGTACAGCAATACAAAACAACACTATAACAATGTCCACATAAATTCACTGGTTTTTTTTTCCCCTGAACTAGCAGAAAAAGTTTCAACACTACCCTGTATATCCGCTGGCACAGTTCAAAGATAGGGTAATATTACAGTTCAATTCTTTTCGTAATGAAGCAGCACACAAAGAATTTTGTAAATCTGGAATCTCCATAGAGCTTTTAAAGAGCTTTCCTACTTGAACAATGGGATGTTTATTCCTTTGGATATCATCTTAACTAACAATCTCTCTGTAGACAATACACCAGCCTTTATTTAATTTAGTTTATATTTACCATTATATAATTTCACTTGCGTATCTTTTTGTGTTTGTAGGTTTCCTGGTACAATTTGACTAAAATTAATTCATTGAATAATGCCTGCACAGATTCAGTCATATGGCTGTTGTTTTTTTAATTTTTGTTGTTGCTGTTTTCTTCCTTCCCTCTAGATTGTGCCAGGCTATTGCTCCACTGGTTTGCAAGCAATTGGTCAGGAAAGCTGGATTCTAGGAGATGTGTTCATAAGAGAATACTACACCATTTTTGACAGAGGCAACAATCAAGTTGGGATGGCAAAGGCAATCTAAGAAAAAAAAGTCTGCTTTTTACAACAGTGAATACTGTATCTGTTTAATCAACACATCCAGCTGTATTTTAATTTCTCAGCAACGTATCGTATTAACACTAGTCCTATACTTTTAAAAACAATAACTGATCTATTACAAGATATTTCACAAATGAAAGCACTATTCAGGTGTTTCTGATTACCACTGCATGAAAAAAATAAATACATAAATAATATCTTGTTCCAAAGTGTGTTCTTTGCACATATTCAAGTCATCCTGCATGAGCTGTGATAAAATATATTAATTAGATTCCTAGACTGACAGAAAACAGTCTCCAGGTAGAGATTATACTTTTATATCGGTCATAACTACCTGCCAACTGACCCTTTGAAAGGATTGTGTTCCTTGTTAGATAGAAGAGACTGGTCTTTGACATAAAACATTTCTTTACCAAGTTCCATGTGTGGCATTGCCATATATTTAAAAAAATATAGGATTCAGGATCTCAAGGCATAAATCAGGAAATAGGATCTGTGCATATGCTTATTTATATTTATAAATGCATATTTGTGGTTCTTCCTCACATCTAGAGAAATGTGCCTTAAGTAGAGAAGAAAGTACTATGTTGTTCTAAAAAGCACTGGTCTCAGTGCTTTAGAGCACTTTAGGAATCCAATGAATGCTGCAACTGACCCACATTGTAACTTATGGTAGATTCAGGGTAACAATCAGCAAAATCTCTGATGTTTCATTGGGGTTATTTATGTGTGGAAAAATGAATTACTAATCACTTTCCAGAAAGCATGACTAACCAGGGTTGGGGAACTTCAAAGATGATCTGACTTTTCTTTGCATTCAGCTAGGAGATTATCTGGAACTGGTTTGGTTGGGGTAGTTCACAGTCAGCGTTGATTTATTGTGTTTGTTTGTCAGGAGAATAGTTGCCCCTCCATTTGCTGAATGATTTGAAGGCTGATATGACAAAATAGCCTGTGTTTTTCAAACGGCTGTATTGGAAAGCACAGGGTAAGCTGCCTGTAAGCCTTCACTGTTTCTTCTTGTCTTCCTTTTCATGTTAAACTGCCTGCCTCAGCAGTCCCATTGTCTATCTTCACTGCTGCTTGCCCAATTATTTCTTCAGCATAGCAGCACCTGCTGGTCTTCAATCTATAGTCTGGCAGCAATCCACCTATGGAAGGGGTAGTGGTTGAGGGGAGAATACTTGGGAAACTGAAACATGCCTTCTTGAGAAACTGCTTCAAGGTCACCCAGGTAGAGGGAGGAAGAGGAGGCATACCAGAGCACACCTGAACTGACCTTTAGGAAAACAGCTTGCAAGATTTTAACTGGATTCTTTAATTGGGGTGGGGAATGAAAACCAATCAAGGCAGGGGAACGGTTTGGGATTTTGGTGCACAAATCTCAGTTCTGGCTATGCATTACTGCAATCCACTTGATCTTTAATAAAACTATAGCTTTCTCAACAAATGGAGTCAAGGATTATTTTTATTTGGATATTAAGAGGGGGCAGCCTGACACTGACATTGAATATTGTGTTAAAATACTGCTCCAGCTGGCGTTGGCTTTGCTAAGGGAGCTCTTTGGGAAATCTTTTTTTCCCCAATGAAAATAATGTTTTGGGTGATCTGGGATGTTCGCCATCCTACATTGCAGCCCTTTAACCCAGAGCAAGAAGTTGAAAAAACAATTGGCATCTAGTTAGTCTCATGGAGAGAACTTTAAAAAAATAACACTAAAAAGATAAGGTATCCATCTCTCTGACAGCCACAACAAAAATGGTAATTGAGTGCAAAGTTTTAAGTAGATCTTATCAGACCTCTGGTTTTTTTTCTTCTCCATGCAGAAAGACTTATGAAAAATCCACAGAAGATTGAAAACACGTTTTTTGTGTTAAAACCCATCTTAGCTGGCTTCATTGTCAGGCTAATAACAAGATGAACACTCCAGTGTCAGGAATGTCCTTGACAAATAATAAGTGGGGTATCTTCATACCTTAAAAAGCAGGGCATGACTACAAATCCCTTGAAAAATTGCATTTGATTGAAGACAAAGCCAATTCATTTCCTGCCCAAATCTCTTTGAACCAAATAAACTTAGCTCATGTGAAAGAAGTGGTAGACCACCAAAAAAGCATTTATACAGGCAATCTTACATCCTATAGAGATGGTTTCAGGTTTTTTTTAAAGTTCAGAAAAAATTAAGGCTGTCAATTAATGCTACTGATGGAGGCTGTTTCTCATATAGCTTAAGTTGCCAAAAGCTGGGGAATTGGTTTAGCTCTGATTTTTTTGGGGGGGGATTAGTGGGGTCATCTTTTGACATTTGTTGCAGGAATGTCTGACTTCTGATCAAGGAGAATAGATAATGATAGTCACAGAAGAGATTGCACCAAGTGAAAGGAGAAAGTTCTTTCTTCATCTTCAACTCTCATGAACTCAATCTGCATAGAAATTAATTGGTGGGAGGACACTTATGGACATCAGTGAAAATTTAGAGCTCAGGAAAAAATAGACCCAGAGCTACAGCCCCAGGTTTAGCAACATCTTGAGAGACTGCCTACTGCCAATTACCTCCACTAGGCCAATAAGATCCCATAGATTAGGCCTCCTCCGAATTCCATCAGCCGGTCAATGTCAACTGGCAACTACCTGGAGGAGAGCCTTCTCGGTGGCTGCTCCGACCCTCTGGAACGAACTCCCCATGGAGATTTGTACCCTCACCACCCTCCAGACCTTCCGCGTAGCCCTTAAAACCTGGCTGTCCTGACAGGCCTGGGGCTAAAGACTTCAACCCCACCCGAATAGTATGACTGTTGCGCTTTTTAACGATGTATTGTCTTCATGTATGTAACTTGTTTTGTCCTTCCCTCCCCCTGAATTGTGAGCCGCCCTGAGTCCCCTCAGGGAAAAGGGCGGCATACAAATAATGTAAAATCCAAATCCAAATCCAAACATCACCAGCTGTTATATTTTTGAAAAACATAGACAGGAAACTCAAACTCAAGAACCATCAAAGTATGAGGTTGTGGGTATATTTCATGTAAAGTATACTTTATTTTATATTTCTTTATTTTTCTACAAAAACAAGGGGGGAATAAAGTCAACAATAAAGAAAGAAAACATCAGCTAGTAAAATTATTAACTAAGTTCAACTAATTAATGCATTTAAAACATTTTATTTTAATGAAGTATTTTAAATGGATCAATGAACAGATAACCATAAAAAACACACACACTCTCTTAAAAAAACAGAACCATGGAAATAAGTCAAGAACCATTTTGAAAAAGATTAAAATGGTGAGTTTAAATCTCAGAACATGCTCCCAGAGTATTTGAAGAATTGGCCAATATAATGCATTGCTTAAGGCAGTGGTCCCCAACCTTTTTATCGCCGCGGACCAGTCAGCCTTTGATAATTTTACTGTGGCCCACTGAGCGCGCGCAGGGGTAGGAGGGCGTTGTTCTTTGGGCCACACGTGCGTACCTGCGCGGGGCTCTCTTCCCTGGAGCCTTTGCGCACGGCCCAGGAGCTTTTGCGCACAGCCCAGGAGCCTTTGCGCTGCAGCGATCATGTCCCCCGGCCGCTGCAGCGATCATGTCCCCCAGCCGCTGCAGCGATCATGGCCCCCGGCCGCTGCGCGGCCCGGTGCCAGGTACTCCACGGCCCGGCACCAGTCCACGGACCGGGGGTTGGGGACCACTGGCTTAAGGTATCGGACCTAGAAGCAGGGAGATCCATCCAGATCCAGCCAAATAATATTTTCAGCAATGAAACTCAATAGCTGACTTTTTCTCAAGACAATTTTATCTCACAGCATTATTGTTTTGGAATAAAATAATAAAGAGATCCTCAGAGAAGCTGCCTTCAGCACCTGGAGAAATATTTAACTAGATTTGGATCAACAATTAATGTTGAACCAGATAAAATGATAATAAAATGATCTGTCTTATTTCTTTGTATTTATTAGATGTATTAGAGTGCTCAAAATACAATATAAGATCTTAGAACAGTAGTTGATTCCAAACTCAGTGTAGGTTTACAATGCATTATGGCTGTTCCAAGAAAAATGCAAATTTAGGGTTTGGGGGGTATGAGAATTGCTTAAAACATTTTAAGAATAATTTATTCCTACATCCAATGATAATGAAAGTTGTTGCTATGACACAAGTTCCATTTTTAATTATATAGAAAAAGATCTTGACTGCAGTTTAAAATTAACACCAACCTTTTATAAACTATCCCTAAATATTCAACTCCATCTGGATTGATAGGATTGGAAGAATCAAGTTGTTTCTTGCTAATTAATTGTACTATTTTTGTACCAGTATGGTTGTAGAATCATCTAATCTTTACTCAGTGTGTGTTAAGGATTAGCCTGAATTTTTGGGTTCAGAAGTAGAAGAGCTTGACCAATCTGAGTCTCAGCCTCAACCACAGGGATTGGCTGAAGAGAGGAGGTACATGGTCAGTCAGTGCAGGCTGAGTCAGTTGATACAGAAGTTGAGCTAGGTAAGTCCCAAACCCAGGAAGACACCACAAGTTGACAAGAGAAGAGCAAAGGAACTTGAGCCATCCACTTGAAAGTAAGAAGTATATCTCACTAGCCATATTAATTGGTTCATCTTGTAGAAATATGGCTAGTAATATAAAGGAAACTGTGGCTTGACTGGCTCTTTGTGGCAATCAACATTACTCATGCCCATCCTCAGATATATCCAAACTCCTTCTAGCCTAACTGTATGGTGCTTTGACTTTCTTGGATAACCTAGCAGAATTTTGGTCTGAAAACTGACCATTCTTGGATCATTTCCAAACTGACATTTTTGATTTTCTGGACTATTTCAGTTGTGTTTTCCTTCTCTAAGCAAATATGTCTGTAGTTTTCAATGTGTTTATGTTGCCACAGATAAGAATTTAGGACTACAATAAATCCTTTTTTTTGGCAGCACAAAAAAATGAATCTATTGATTAGTTTAAAAGTACACTGTCACTATGAAGAGGAATGTTGCTGTCAAGATACTGTTATGTTGGCACATCCTTTGTATTCCTTCAACCCATGTTCAGCCTTAGTAAACATGACATTCCCTAAAAGAGCAATGTACAGAAAAAGGCTGGAAATGTGCTGTATTAGGGTTGTATAAAACATTTTAAATATGTCCTTTGCAAAATTGAAATACTTGAATATGAAAGAGCAGAATACTGTCCTATATATACTATATACAGCATATACTATATACATTATATACTATAGTAAAAACAGACAGACAATGGCAATGAAAATAGGGAATGATCAAAAAGTTATGTTTCCAGCATGGGTCTGGATTTCAAGTTGCAGTAAAGGGCTGAGAGCCAACAAGAAAACAAAGGGCTTAGTATATTCAATTTTACTTCAGTTTTGTTCACACTGAAAAGAAGAGTCCAAAAGAGAGACAATGAGCTATGTTGGGTTCCCCCATTCTACTTTCTGGTCAACTACTGCAGTAGCACTTGGTACATTTGTCTGGAAAAAAAACACACCAAGAACCAGCTTTTATTAGGTCATGAACTAAATATGAAAACAACACAACATAGTAAACCAAGGCTCAGCTTAAGCTTATGCAACAAACGAAAGTAGACAAAATGCAACCTTATCTCTGAATAATAATTGTCCAAACAAATAAACTATGGCTTATTGTGATAGCCTGAGCCACATAGCCTTAGATGCAAGAGATGGGAAACCAACTCTAGGTAGGGGAGCTTTGCTGGTTTTCACATACATATTTCCCAGCAACCTCTCCATTCTTAACCATTGATCAGATGCTTTTAATATTTCCAGTAAGATCTACTGATCATTTCAAAAAAGTGTAGAATCACTTAGGCTAGTGATGGCAAACCTTTTCAGCACTGAGTGCCCAAACTGGAACATGCGTGCATGCATGTGCATTTGCACGTGCCGGCGCGCTGAAAATTCAAAGACCAGCTGGCCAGGACGCGTATTTCTGGGTTTTTTGCCATTGTTTGCGCCATTTTCAGGCCGTTTTCTGGTCCAAAAATGGCCTGAACAGGGTCTGAAAAATGGCCTGAAAATTACCCCAAAACAGCCAGCTTTTGGGCCCTTTTTAAGGCTGTTTTCTGGAGCTCCAGTGCCTATGAAGACCAGCTGGCAGGTGTGGAAAAATGGCCCAAAAACCTGCTTGAAAAACAGCCCCAAAACAGCCTGGATTTTTGGCTGTTTTTCGGGCCATTTTCTAGCACTCAGGAACCCACGAAGACCAGCTAGCTGGAAACCAGAAGGACAGCTGGCAACAGCATTCATGCCCACAGAGAGGGTTTTGCATGCCACCTCTGGCACCCATGCCATAGGTTCGCCATCATAGACTTAGGCTTTTTATCTTCAAACATATAAATGATCAGCCTCGGAACCCTCCATGAAATATTAGACCTCTACACCATTTCAACAAAACACAAATAACTTCGAGAGGTTTTTCTTTTTTTAGACAGATGATGATCCAATTCAAACCCTTTGTGCATTTTCTAAGCCTTTTAGTGAAAATAATGGAGAAACTAATTCTCAGCAACACCAAACTAAACCAACTACAGGTAGTGTTCGATTTACAACAGTTCATTTAGTGACTGCTCAAAGTTACCTTTTCAGCCCTGAGTGCCAAAACAGGAGCACGTGTACACAGGGCGGAGCTCCCAAACCCAGGAAAGTAGCTCCCCGATGTGCACATGCGGGAGCACCAGAAACAGGATAGCAGTTATCTGAAAGCTACGTTTCCAGTTTCTGGCGTGCATGCATGTGCGAAGACCAGCTGGCTCAGCTTTCCAGGGTGCACATGTGCTCCTGGGCACGTGAAGACCAGCTGGCTGGAACCCAGAAGAGCAATGGGAATAACTGGCATGCCGAGAGAGATGGCTCTGCTTACCACGTCCAGCATGCATGCCATAGGTTTGCCATCATGGCTATACTATGTATCTATCCTTCCAATATTGTGCTGTAGAAATAGTTTACCCATGCCATAGAATTGCAATCAAAAGTTTTGATCATGCTTACTGAAGGATTGCTGATGGGGAAAGAGGTCACTATGATCTCAGAAGCCTCAGGTGGACGCTCTCTGATGCAACAGATCCAATGCCAGTATGCTTCTCTCACCTGAAAGTCCAAAATTCAAAGTCAGTAGGAGGAAGCATCTTACTAGTCTTCTATGAAAGCGGGAAGTCCTCATTTAGCAACTGTAATCAGGACTGACAACTTGGCCTTAAAGTGAAGTAGTTGCTAAGTGAAATTGTGCTGTGCTCAAGACCCTACTTCCACTTTCCTTTACTTTACAGGTCTGCAGAAGTTGTAAATGATAGAATTGGTCACAAGTTACCTTTTCATCACTGTTGTAAAAAAAAAAAGTTGCTAAAGGAGGCGGTCACTAAATAAGAACTATCTGTATGTGAAATAATTCAAAACAAAGAAATAAAATCAGCTACAATTTGGGCTGTGGATTTGTTTGTGTATATGTAATCAAAGTAATTAATTCACAGTGTCCCCATTGCAAAGAGTCTGCTGAGAAGCATTTCCTCTTCTATTTCCCTAGTCTGCGCATATTCTCTAAAGGAAAGTTAAAAAGAAAAGTTAAAAAGAAAAGTTTGCCATTTCCAAAACCTCCAGAAATGTCTGGTTGTATAATGATGGGCTAACAAGATACCAAAATAAAGGAAATATACATATTTTGGACAGCCATTTAGTAAACTCCGTTACTGATCTGTCTATAATCTCTACTAAACTTCACAGAGAGACTAAATAATACCTGTGCTTTCTGAAAAGACTAGCTAAAAGGATGGATAATTACCCACGAGATATAGATTAATTCAGATCAGGGGTGGGTGCTCCCAGCATTACTGCCGGTTCAGTGCGCACAAAAAGTGAACCGAAAATCAAGATTGTGGCCCCGTAGAAGAACCGGTTTCGGGGGCATGGCAGGCATGGGTCACTGCTGGTTCCAGCAACCCAGGCCACCAAACTGCTACCGGTTCAGTTTAACTGGTCTGAACTGGTAGGAACCCACCTCTGATTCAGGTACAAGACCAAAATCTGCAGCCTACAAACATATTCTTGGAGTCCCTTTATATTTACCAAACAGCATCCCAAAAACCAACAACACCCCACCTCTTTGTAATATTTCAGAAATGTTCAGTGAAAAATGAACACATTTCCCTATAGGCATTACAAATATGGCTTTTAGTTCCACAAGGGAAGCAAATATGCCACTCCATACCAGTCAGTGGTGTTGCTGCTGACTACAATGGGAAGGATTTATGCCAAGGGCAGTTCAATTCATTTGCAAAATGAATTTGAAGTAACATTTGTTACTACCACATTCTTTATCTCAAGCATGGACCAGAAACTGGGAGTGGGAGATGGCTCTGACTAATCTTGTACCAGGAGCTCACAAAATCCTGAACCCAGTCTGGAAAATTTGCAATATTAGGTTATGTGTGTCGTAACTTACATTCCTGGGCAACCCTCTCTTGTTTTCTACATCAGTAATTCTCAGCCAGGGGCCATATGGATATTTCAAGGTGCACAAAAGTGAAGAACACATAACAGGAGGCTGAGATATATAAAAACTGGGAAAGTGGCAATCTTTTTCATCAATAATGCGACTTAGATAGGGTACCACAGGGAGGGAAAAGGTTTAAAAACACCACTATACAACACCTTTTTGTTGAGTAAGCAGTACACCAGGAATATGAAGATTCCTTGCACACTGTTGGTGATGGTGAACAAATATGCCATAATGTTTTCCACAGGGCCATGTTGAAAGAGGCCAAAACACCAGGACACACCCAGGATGAACACAAGGCCTATAGCCTTAAATATCAGTGACCTACAACAAAGGTAAGAAATCAACAGAGAAATGACACTGCTGAAAAGAGAGCATCTGAATCAATCTAAAGCAGGGCTGGGCAACTATGGCAGCTTTATTACCTATGGACTTCAACTCCCAGAATTCCTGAGCCAGCATCACTCAGTTCTGGGAGTGGAAGTCCACATGTCATAAAGTTGCCATAGTTGCCCAGCCCTGATCTGAGCTAATCTTCTCTCCCTCAATTGACTGTGATAGAATGAAACCAGAACTTTCATTTCACAGGAGAGGATATAAATGAAATATGTGGAGCAATGAAAAGTGGCTAAAGTTGATTGTGGCCCTAGTCGAAGAAGAAGAGGAAGAAAGGGAAACTAGTACAGTAGGCCATTATCAATCATTTAAAGTTTTCCTTACATCTATTGCAGTGACGTGCGGTGAGTTTTATGACTGGTGAGGCAGCTTTTTAGACTTGTGGACTTCAACTCCCAGAATTCCACAGCCAGGCACACTCAGTTCCAATTTAAAGCAACAGCATTTTTCCCCCTTGCAAAATAAGTTTTCCCATTCTTTTTCTTCTCCCTCCCCCTCCTTTCTCCCTCTCTCCCTCCCTCCCCCCTCTCTCAAACAGACACACGCACACAGAGAACTTGGATCCCTCTCTCACTCACTCATTCTCAAACAAACACAAACACAGAAGTTGGATTGGATATATTTTCCAAAGGCTTGAAAGCAGCTCCTCAGCCATACCCCCGCTTCCTCTGCTGCCTTCCGATCGAAGCCTTTGATTGCAGGTGAATCACGTTGCCTTTTCAGTGAAGCTGGGCTTATATACTTTTATCAAGCTGTGTCTGTGTGTATGTGTTTGAAAAGGCAATGTGGGTTCTGCATGCAATCAAACTTTTTGAATGCCTCCTCCCTCCTCACACACGCACCTTTTCCAGCTGTTTCAGAGAGAATTTCAACTCTGCCCTCATGAAAGGCCAGAGCTCTGAGTAAGACTGAGCTAGTTGCTCCCAGAGAACTCCAAAAAGCCTCTAAAAATGCCCTCTACAGGAAGCGAGAGAAAACGTGCCTCATAAGGAATTCTTCGCTTTTTAACCCTTGGTTAATTCTTAAAAGGTGAAAAATTCCTTATGCAAAAGAGGCCCCTAGTTCTCTGGCCTCCTCCTACAGTTAACACTAAGCACTGTTCCAAGTCACTGTGACTTAGAATCTGGTAGCAACTACCTTGGCTTTAATTATTTTTTTAAAATTCTTTTAAATTCTTTCCTTTTCCTCATGATTGTGAGGCCACGCCTGCCTCTAGTGACTGCACATCCCTGATCTACTGCTAATTTCCAAAAATAAGGTCACTGGTTTGATACACTATATTGCCAAAAGTATTCATTCACCTGCCTTTACTCGCATATGAACTTACTGTAAGTGACATCCCATTCCTAATCCATAGGGTTCAATATGGCGTCGGTCCACCCTTTGCAGCTATAACAGCTTCAACTCTTCTGGGAAGGCTGTCCACAAGGTTTAGGAGTGTGTTTATGGGAATTTCTGACCATTCTTCCAGAAGCGCATTTGTGAGGTCACGCACTGATGTTGGACGAGTTTATGTGGCCTACCACTTCATGGCTGAGTTGCTGTCATTCCATATTCTTATAATACAGCTGATAGTTGACTGTGGAATATTTAGGAGCGAGGAAATTTCACGACTGGATTTGTTGCACAGGTGGCATCCTATCACAGTTCCACGCTGGAATTCACTGAACTCCTGAGAGCGACCCATTCTTTCACAAATGTTTGTAAAAACAGTCTGCATGCCTAGGTACTTGATTTTATACACCTGTGGCCATGGAAGCGATTGGAACACCTGATTCTGATTATTTAGATGGGTGAGTGAATACTTTTGGCAATATAATGTATTTTGGTGACAAAATCAATGAATATTGAGACATCCTACTTCATATTGCACCTATGCTTCAGTATGTCATTGTCTTCTACAGATGCCCAGCCAGCATGCATCCATATAAGATATTTCTGCAAAATGGAGGAACAACTTAGATGCTACAATTTTTAACTCAATGGGGCAAAAGATGCTAATCTCCATAATGAAAAGGACCCTTTTGCTACTGATAGTTTCTAAACAATTCATCCCTCTGCCAAATTTTGCCCACCTCATGCATACAAAGACCTCAGCACCATTCTCCACTACATGATTTTCTACATTTGCTCCCGAATGTCCTTCTTATACTGTGCAAGTTTTCTACCTCACAATTTGTGAAAAAGAATTTTGAAACATTATTATTATTTTCTTTGCGTGGATCACACTGAACTGTACTCCACACTTCATGCTTTGTGATAGATCTTACTTGGTATTTTTGACTGAAGATATCTCTGAATTGAGAGATGCCACTTTTGTATGTAGATTCTTCAGAATAAGACAGAAAAACACCAAGTTGACCTTTGGGAGGATAAAAAAAATATTCAGAAAGAAATAAAGTAATGATAACAACAGCAGATAGATAATGTTCTAAGACTAAATAAGATGAAGAAGAGAGAACAATTGTTGGTTTTAGATCAGGGGTCCTCAACCCTCAACCGGGCTGTGGCACATTTAGAACCAGGCTGTGGTCCAGTTATAACCAGGCCACATAGGTGGTGGGTGAGACGCACTTGCATGCTGACCCACTTGCGTGAGTGAGTGGCCATCTACCTCTATTTTAATTATAGATGATGGAAATTTCTGCAAATCAGCACAAAATGGGTTATCTTTTCACTCTCAAATTCATCTTTTAATTCTCTCCCTAAAACCTTATCCCTTAATATAAAATTGCAGCTCTCTGCAAAATATTAGAATTAATTAATTTCCCTTGTGTAGCAGAAATAACTTATTTTTCCTGCATTTTCAAAAATGTATGAACATTTCCCAACACATTGTAAATATAGAAAGACCAACCAAGGCTGATGTATCCATTTTAGCTACATGAGATCAAGATCTTTTTCTCTTCTTTCTCATTTCAGGAAAAAAGTTATAAAATTCTTTTATTTCTCAATTATAAAGAATAAAAGACAATATTTGCTCACCCCAATTATTACACAGACAGGTCCCATAAAGCTCCAGATAAAATCTGGATCAAGCCAGCAGCTAAAGAAAGAGAAATATCATCAGGAGAAATTTAGACAGATATGCAAACACTTCAATGTACTGTACAGAGTTGGATTCCCTGAGTTATACTAGCAATTGTTTTCATGTAGTTTATATCTTGGTGGCACCTGGCTTAGGGAAGCAGCTTTTAACCATACTTACTGATACAGAGTCCCAAAGGCTCCAGGTTTAATGGCTGCAGAAATAGCTACAATCAGGACAGGGGACCCATAACCAATGAGGTACATGCATATCTTCATATACTTGCTGGCCCCACTGTAATTGGCCACTTTCAAGTTTCTGACGATGAAGTAGAGATTGATAGCTTCCAAGAACATCCAGACAAAACAGGCCAAATAAAGATACTTCAGCATTCCAGCTATGACCGAACACAGGATCTGAATCAAAAATAGAACGTTATTCCTTTATCAGCATCTGATTCATGAATTGCTGGTTTTGAAAGAAAATCAAGAATAGGCTACAAAAAGCAGAGGAATGGAACAAATCATATCTGACATTCATGCTTTCACCAGCAGCGCTACAGGAAAAATTTGTGCAAAGTAACTCTTTCATTTGAGATTTATCACCATCATAAAGCTAACAAAAAAAGGCTTTAAAAGTAGGTTTGCAAACAAACTGACTCCATTCAGTCAATCTATAGAAAAATGAAGATTTCTTAAGTAGAACCTCAGATGGGGTTCGCTCTTCACTTCTGAGCAGACCATCACATATTCTTCTGAAATACCTTGTTGCCTGTTTTATCTATTCCAGTTAGGAAGAGGAGGTCTGCAAAAAACAGGCAGAAGCTCAGTTGTAGATGGATGAAGGTGCTGCTGTTGTGGCTGGCGCGGCAGAAGAGGAATGTGACAATACACAGGAAGAGACAGATGACTGAGATGGACAACCCAAGGTAGCTAATAATAGTGAGGATCAGATCTCCCTGTAAACAGAAGACAATTGTTCTCAAAATCATATGAGCCGCCTTTTGATAAGGAAGATATGTTTACACTTCATCTAGACCACGGTGTCAAACTCAATTTCATTGACCCCTTGCGCAGCTGGAGTGGCCATGGCCAGGGTGGGCGTTCACTATCACTCGTGTCGAGGACACCTGTGGTGGCCCAAGCACTCTGCCAGAGAAAATGGGCTCCCAGGCTCCATTTTTGGCTGTAATGGCCTCCTGCAACCCTCTGCAGTGGAAACGGAGTTTGGGAGAGCTGTGTACGGCCCTCCCGTGCTTCATTTTTGCTGGCAGAGAAACTGTGGGCTGGTCCTGGCAGAGAAACCCTGGGCCGGTCCTTTGTTGTTTCCCACTGGCCAGATCTAAGTACCCTGACGGGCTGGATCTGGCCCCTGGGTTTTGAGTTTGACACCCTTGATCTAGACCATAGATCTCACATACAAAGCTATTCTATTACCTGACTGTTTTTTGTTGTATTGTGATTGGAAATAAAGCATCAGAATGTTTAAAATCTTAAGGAACACAAGCATTTCTTAGTTTACTTTTCTACATATGAAAGGAAGGGACCACAAATAATTATGGAAAATTCTGCAGCATGTCAAATAGGCAAATGCTGCTTCGATAATGAAAATTATTATCTTCTAGACAACAGCAGGACACAACAGTAGATATAGCAAGTAAGAAAAAAACCCTATTGTTTATCACAGTATAATTCTGAGATGTTTTCAGAAGTAACATACGTGTTTATGAGTTGTGGCCATCAGTACAGCAAAACTGGACAGATATTGACAGCTGCATTCTGTATGGGTGATGTTAGAAAAGATCTGTTGGCAACCATGCTTTGACAAGGCACCAGAAATCCATTGGACACAGAGAGCCTTTTCCTGGGGAACTTTACTCTGCAAGAGGGAAGAAATATTGATGGGAGGTAGGGAGAAAATCTACATATTTACTTTATCTCCTACCGCACAGTTACAGAGTTATTAAACATTAACAGGAAACAACTGTAAGACAAGCAAAAGAAACAATATAAACATCATAGAACGTAAAGACCAGGAGACACAAATACTATTAAATGCATAAGTTTTGTAAATGTTATTATTATGAAAAGGTGCTATAAACCTTATGATTTATAAAGCTTGAATGACAATAAGGTCTACCTAGAACAGGGGTGTCAAACTCAATTTCACTGAGGGCCACATCAGGGTTGTGTTTGACCTAGGTGGGCCAGGGTGGGTGTGGCCAGGGTGGGCGTGGCCTGCTCGACATCATTGTCGAGGGCGCCTGTGGTGTCCTGAGTGCTCTGCCTGCAAAAGCAGGCTCCCAAGCACAAGGCCCTCCCAAGCTCCATTTTCACTGGCAGAGGATTACAGGAGGCCATGCCAGTCAAAAATGAAGCTCAGGAGCCTGTTTTTACCGGCAGAAGCAACATAGGTAGTTCTTCACAGTTTCCAGGGCAGCCCTGCAAGCCAGATCTAAGCACCCTGTGCGCCGGATCCGGCCCTCGGGCCTTGAGTTTGACAACCCCTGACCTAGCAACAAAGATGATTAGGGGACTGGAGACTAAAACATATGAAGAACGGTTGCAGAAACTGGGTATGTCTAGTTTAATAAAAAGGACTAGAGGAGACATGATAGCAGTGTTCCAATATCTCAAGGATTGCCACAAAGAAGAGGGAGTCAAACTATTCTCCAAGGTACCCGAGGGTAGAACAAGAAGCAATGGGTGGAAACTAATCAAGGATAGAAACAACATAGAACTGAGGAGAAATTTCCTGACAGTTAGAACAATTAATCAGTGGAATAGCTTGCCTCCAGAAGTTGTGAATGCCCCAACACTTGAAGTCTTTAAGAAGATGTTGGATAGCCATTTGTCTGAAATGGTATAGGGTTTACTGTGTAGGCAGGGGGTTGGACTAGAAGACCCCCAAGGTCCATTCCAACTCTGCTATTGTATTGTATTATTGTATTGTATAGAACATTTATCCAGATTTATATTTTTCTTGATATTCTGCTTTCTTTCTTAATATATATTCATAAGACGGATAGAAAAAATGGCTTGATTTCTGAGGTAACTTCATTTATATACCTTGAGATGCTGAAAGGTGAGATTGACTGGGGTAGAAATATTCTGTTTCTTGCTTCTGGCAGAAACGCTTACCAGCCTAGAATTCATATGAACATCTGTCAGAATTTCATTGCCCAGGAATGTTCTATTCTGAAGTAAAGTATCTTGTAAAAGTGTTTTTAGCCCACCATATGATATAAAAGCCACAGCAATGGTATCTGCAAGAGACAGAACGAATAGCAGGGAGAAACATAAAACCAAATAAAATATACATAATTTCCTCTAACTTGGGAAAATGTTGATAACAAAAGGATCAGTGTAGATCCATATATTTACTTCTTGGCAAAATAGGTACTACCAACTACTGTCTAGAATAACAGTATTCCTCTTTAGAGGAATTGGAGGGAACCTTGGAGGTCTTCTAGTTCAACCCCCAGCTTAGGCAGGAAATCCTACACGGCTTCCAGTTTCCAATCTATTCCCTTTCACTTTTCCCAATGTAGTATTTTACAGATGTGTTGGATTGCAACTTCCCTAATCCAAACCAGTGATAAAATGCTCAAATATTCTAGGGTTGCAGCTGACATGGAGGAAGCAATAAAATAGCTAGTAAAAGTAATTTTGGATCTATTTTGTAGAAAAACCATACTAGTCATGAACAATACCTGTGGTCATAGCAGTTGCTTCTCTTGAGTGGATGGCTATTTGATCTCCTTGAGCGTTTAATGTGAGCCTTTCATTCTTTTCAGAGAATTCTGGACTGATAAGATTTGTTTGGATCACTGAAAAGAGAGAAATACTGAGTTCCTGACTAGATCTAATGAACGTTAGTCATATTTTTTTAACCAGAAGCTGATGTCAAATAAGAACCACATGTCATAATAGAATGAAACAAAATTCCTAATAATAGCGCTCACTTTGAGTAGATGCAGGTGCTTTGAGTTAGGGCTTTACTAGTTGATGGTTCATTCATGATAAAAGCTATTAACTGATTACAATGGTGCTGGTCTTATTACTACTTGTGATATTAATAAATCATTTTGTTTTTTGTTGGAATTCATTCTGGGTGTTTGCGTGCAGGGCAGTTTCTGCTGTCTGAAACACACATACACAGGGATGCAAAAACATCGCACCAGAAACATCTTTCTGGCCTAATGGTCATAACTCACTATGCAGCCTCATGTAACAAGAACTATGTGAGCCAGCTACTCCCACACATGCCCTTTCTCCCCCCTATGCTGTGCTATAACTTTCTATTCCCTCCCTCCCCCTCCCAATGCCATGCGGCTTGTAATCTTCTGTTCCCCCTTTGCCCACCCATGATGTGATTTTCTATTGGTTTATTTGTAGAATGCTGTGAACTTTTCATTAGTTTACTTGTACCATGTGTGATTATATATGCCTTTTGATACGCTCCTTTTTGATGACGCTGTAACTAACTTTTTCTAATAAAAGAGTCCTTCGATGATCATTTGAGGCTTTTGCTCATCCCAAGGAATTTCGTCTGGTGTTTTCTTTTTGATTAGGCAAGGACACATGAGCAGCCCACCAGTGTGGCGACAACGCCGCAACTGGTGACCCCGACGTGATCTTGCTGGTCAAGCACGTCGCCTCATACGTCTCATTTGGCACCCCCATTGCTTACCGGCGAAGGAACGCCCCTTGCATACCAGGATCGGCTGTAGCAGATGGAGCATTCTCCCAGAATCGTGAGTTATGGGGGCAGAATTCTCTAAGCCTCAGGTTGCGCACCTCCATGAACTTAGAGAATTGGCCAAATCCTCAATATTAATCTTAAAAAACATGGGAACTTTCTCCCCATCCCTTCGAAAAAAGATCTTACTAACCTTCTCAGGTACATTTATCAAAATTGCCCCACATATCCTGAGAAGGGCTCAATTCAAACAACCATTTGGGTAAAAATAGGGAAGTATTTCCACCACCCCCTAAGGGCACCACCGAAAATACTTTCCACTTGGTGGATCGTCATGGAATGTTTAAAAGTTTATGAAAAAGCCATGATGGGGGGACCAGACACCCCCCCGCCATATTTGGAAACCTCTTCACTAAATTCACATTCTGAATCCAAGGCTTCCTCCTCCCTTGTATGCATGCCTCTGTCACCCACAGCCCCTGAAGCTCCTCAGCATTCCATCCCTTAGAGGACGCTTCTGCCTGCTTTCCAACCTGACTCACAGTCGGGAGACTAATCCTGGGACATTCAGCCAGCCCCACACAAAAGGCTGCTTCTTATCTTCCTTCTTATTTCAATCTCTTGGCAAGTGAATCTGCCTGGCTCTTCCTATTTTCTTCCAGTGATTCCGGCTACCTCTATTCCATTACCCCCTACGATGCCTCTCTTGGTCTTTCCTCATCGTGATTTCATGTATCAAGGAGTTCTTGCTACTCCCTTTCTTACTGACTCTTCTGATTTCTTTTCTTTGCTTTGATGACATTTTCATGCCTGAGCACCTGAATCTTTTTCACAGATGTTTCACAGAGGAATTGATTCATAGGATCTGAATTGGAATGGAGAAAAATGGTTTTGTGCATGCGTGTGTGTGTGTGTGTGTGTGTGTGTGTGTGTGTGTTTGAGGGAGCGAGGGCTCCAGTAAGGAAACTAGGAAAGTAGGTAAATTATTGCAAACATGATTAATCGAAGATAAGTATGGGGACAGGTTGGGCAGTAGAGAGTAAAGAGAAAGTGATAAAAGAGTGGGAGAGAGGAAGAAAGAAAAAGAGACAGAAAGAGACAAAGAGAAGAGAGAAGGGAGAAGGAAACAGTGACAGAAGAATGGAAAAGAGGGAAAGAGAAAGTGAACAGAGACAAAGAGAAAGGGGATGAGAGAGACAGAGAGAGAAGAGAGGAAGAGGAGAGAGATATCCCACAGCCCTTACAGTACCCCTGTGTTTGTTATAAAAAAGAAATCTGGTAAATGGCGTTTTTTGCATGATTTGCGGGCTGTTAATAAAATTCTCCAGCCCATGGGAGCGCTGCAGTGTGGCCTCCCCAATCCAAATTTGATCCCCCAAGAATGCGATCTCATGATCATTATTTAAAAGATGCCTTTTTTCTATACCACTCCATGAAAATGATCGCAAACTGTTTGCTTTTACTGTTCCAGAATTTAACAATTCCAAACCTGCTTCTCGCTTTCAATGGACAGTCCTGCCTCAGGGAATGCTCAACAGCCCCACCATGTGTCAATATTTTGTAGATAAAACTTTGCAGCCGTATCGGACGGCACACCCTCACTTTTTAATTTACCACTATATGGATGATATCTTAGTAGCGGCATGTGGGCCCCCAGGTACAGTTTTGGCAACATTACCTTTTCTGACTAACCTTCTCCATAAAAATGGCCTACACATAGCTCCAGAAAAGGTTCAAACAGCACAACCTTTTTTGTACCTGGGTCACAAGCTTTTGGCTTCTCATGCTGCACCTGCAATGCCAAAATTGGACTTGCCACACACTCCCACATTAGTACAGTTACAGCAATATTTGGGCTCCATTAACTGGGCACGCCCATATATGGGCTCACAACCCCTCAATTGGCTCCATTGTTTTCTGCATTAACAATGGGCAAAAACCCTGCAGATGTTATTAAATTAGATGAAACACATCAGCAAGTTTTAAAAGAGGTAAATGAGGCCCTTGCTCAAATTTGGGTGGATCGTCTTCAGGATAACTTAGCTTTCATTATATGAAACACTCTTGGGCTCCCAACAGGAGCCGTGGTGCAAAAAACTTCAAAATTATTAATTATTGAATGGGTACACTTGTCTCACACCCCAAAGTCCACTATTTCTCAGAAACCTGCACTTTTTGCAGCTCTAATTACAAAAGCCCATGTCAGAACAAAGTTGCTGGCCGGAATTGAACCTTCCACGATTTTTGTCCCTTGTTCTTTATCAACTTGGGAGACTTTATTTGCTGACTCGGAAAACCTTCAATTCGCACTTGCTGACTGGCCAGGTGAGATTTCTTGCCATGCACCTCCCGAACCTAGATTGGCTCTTTTGAAAACTGTTCCCCTGCAATGGCACACTCCATATTCCCCTCTCCCACTTCCTCAGGCCATGATTTTTGCTGACGGAAGCAAAACCTATGGTGCTTGTGCCTGGCAGGAGAATGGTCGGTGGTGTACAAAAATTACCCCCCGCAGACTTCCGCTCAGCGTGCGGAGCTTGCTGCCTCTATTTTGGCTTTTCCTACTTTTCCAAATAAACCCTTTAACTTGATTTTGGATAGCCTCTATGTAACTCAGATTGTGAAATCAATCTATGAGGCCTATCTTTCTCCCTCATTGGAACCACAATTACTCTCGC
This sequence comes from Thamnophis sirtalis, assembly GCF_051295495.1. Classification (NCBI taxonomy): domain Eukaryota; kingdom Metazoa; phylum Chordata; class Lepidosauria; order Squamata; family Natricidae; genus Thamnophis; species Thamnophis sirtalis. The sequence continues at coordinate 43,437,845 of NW_028261387.1, read as the reverse complement.
TCTTTTTTTATCTTTGCAAAAGTTAATTTCTGCCCGCACCCATTTTTTCCATGTTTCCCACTTTCGAAGCCATCAGCCCTTCCCTGGGCCTCTCCAGGAAGGCAACGATGTGGCTGACGCAGCGGCGGCTGCTGGCAACTCTTTTTTTCTTTTAACCTTGACACCTCCCACTCCATGGGAAAGCCATTCTTACTTTCATCAGAACAAAAAAGCGCTCATAAAACAATTTTGCCTTACGTCGGTGGAGGCATCAGCAATCATTCAACAATGCCCCAATTGCCTTCAGCAAGCACATTCCCTCCCTATGGGAGTTAATCCCAGAGGGACAGAATGTTGCCAAATTTGGCAAATGGATGTGACTCAATATTCATCCTTTGCTCCTTGGAAGTATCTACATATAATCATAGATAAATTCTCTGGCTTCTTGTTTGCTACCCCACAAAGGGGGGAAGCCACAAAACATGTTATTAACCACTGCATTCGAACCTTCGCATCGCTGGGACACCCAAAAGAGATAAAAACAGACAATGGGCCCGCTTACATCAGTGCAGCCTTTGCTGCTTTTTGTAACCAATGGGACATTGTGCACAAATTCGGCATTCCATATAACAGCCAAGGACAGGCAATGGTTGAGCGCGCTAATCAGACTCATAAGCATGCCCTTGATTGCTACATTGAAAAACAGGGGAAAGCGCCCCCTAGCCTCCCAGCTTTGCAAAACATTCTTAATCTTTGTCTCTATACATTAAACTTTTTAAATCTCACCGGTCAGCCGCCTTCCTCAGCAGCAACTCGTCATTTCGCAGCTCCACCTTCTGCTGACACTCTTCGACCACCTGTCTACTATTGCTGCTTGCCTGACCTGACGTGGCGAGGACCTGCTGACCTGATTACCTGGGGAAGGGGCTACGCTGCAATCCAACTGAAAGACAAGGTTCTTTGGATCCCAGGACGGCACGTAAGACCATATTTGCCCAAACCACCTACGCAACCAACACAGAAGCCGTCCGACCATGACCAACCAGCAGGAACCACAGCTTGAGGCTGTCTCTGTCTCTGACCTGGAGAACAGGGCAGAGCACCCTCCACCCTACCACTCTTGGGTGTTGCATGGAACGTTAAACAATTGCGTATTTTATCTGCTCAAATGGAAACTCTAGCTAACACCAATGTTCCCTCTAATTTTTTTTCAGTGTGAGCGGAAAAGTATAGAGTATACTCTATATACTATAGAGTATATATATGTATTGTATATACTATATACAATACAACTCTATTACAAGTATGTTTGAGTGGCACATTTTCGTGCCTGAGCACCTGAATTTTTTTCACAGATGTTCCACCGAGGAGTATGAAGGAGAGAATAAAGGTGAAAGAACGGGGAGACCGTGATTTTTTTAATGCACTCTTCAAAGCAGTGGTGATGGCCTTTAAACAGATAAAGCAATAGCTATGGGAGTAGACCAAATCCAAAGGTTGTTATGGGCCAGTGTTTTTATCTGAGCCAGTCAAAATGACATACATGAATATACAACCACTCACTTTTTTTAGTATCTTCTTTCCTTGACGAAGAATTCTGAAGAACTCGAAAGCTTGAACGTAGCTGTGGTGGAATTTTGTTTCCTCCTGAGAGATGGGGAGTGGCGTACGGTAACCCACCCACCCCTGCATGATTAAAAAATATTTGAAAAACAAAAACCCAAGAGTGTCTCCTCTTTACACCAATCTGTTTAAATCGCCTTCAGTATTGGGGGTGGGTGGGGTGGCATAGAAAGTATTCCCGTTTCAACCACACTTTGTGGCAAAGACACGCGTTAGTTGCGCTCTTCCCTGGCTCCTGTATGCAAAGAGGCCAGCCTCAAAATGACTCCGAAAGCGGCAAGTGGTGAAGGGCAGCCACTTCCCTCTTCCAAAAGCCCCTCCCCCCCTCTCCGGGAAAGTGGCTTTTTGTTGGTTGCCTTGCGAAACGCCGGAGGTTGCTTCAGTAGAAAGGAAAGCAAATTCAGAGCTATGGCTGGCGTCGGGCCGGCAAAGACTTTCCCCTGACCGCCCCCCCCTCAGCTCCGATTTCCTGATAGATTGAATTATTTCAGCAACATCTCCCCCCACTACAGCACCTCGCCTCCCCTCGCACATCACCTCCACTCGGTTCTCTAGCAAGCCTCATCCTTAGTTTTTGGCTTTAGGAATAAGAATGTTCCAAAGCCTTTTTTTAATAATTTGGTTTAAAAAAAAAAGATTCTGCAAGAGCGAATCTCGGTCGCACGGCTGCGATTGTTATTCCAAATAATGGTCACCGCTGGTTGTACGAGTCAGCCTCCTAACTTCAGTCCAAGTAGAGGCGAAGTGGATTGTGGACCTTTTGCCTTCTCTCTTTGCATTGCTAGACAGCGGTGCACGGACGGGGGGGGGGGAGACCCCATCTTTGCTCTCTTCCCATCTTTCCTTCTTTTAATTTGTCTTTCCTCTTCCCCGTTTTCTTTAACTGCTCCTTCTTGGATGCGCAGATAATTGCGCAGAGAAGAAGAAGCTTTCTTTTGGGGAATGGATCACAGCAGAGCGCATCTCGTGTGAAAAATGGCCCTACCGTCAAACTGGAAGTCAAGGAGAGGAGTCGTTTTGAGGCTGGCCTCTTTGCACACAGAGGCCAGGAAAGAGCGCAACTAACGCGGGTCCTTGCCACAAAGTGCCATTGAAACGGCAATACTTTCAATGCCACCCCTCCCCCCCAATATTGAAGGAGATTTAAACAGATGGATGTAAAGAGGAGACAGAAGGAGATAAAGCGAAAGTACAGTTAGAGAATCAACATCCTCCCACCCCCCACCACCATGCCTCCCTCATTAAAACCCCTGGGGGGATACAACTCTTCTCCTGATCCCCCGTAGGAACTTGATCTCTAGGTCATCGCAAAAAATCCACGGCGGAGGACGGAGGGAGGTGAGGAGGGGCTGCATTCTTCTTTCCCTCTCCCCTATCTCTGTCTCTCTGTCTCTCAAAGCCGCAGCGCCGGGCAGCAAATCCAGCGCCTGCAAAGCACCTCCTCCCCAGCTTCCGCAGCCTGTGGCAGTAGAAATCACTGCGCGGGAGTTGAAAAGTCCTGCGCGGTGTTTTCTTGCCATGTGCGCGGCCGCGCAAGCACGCACCTTAGAGGAAACAGTGGCTAACACCACAATATTTGGGCTACAAGTCCTGCAGGCCGAAGTTGACTCTTTAGCTGGAATTTTAACTCAACATAGATTAGCTCTGGATTACTTGTTAAGCAAGGAAGGAGGCCTATGTGTTTGGTTGAATGCTACCTGTTGTCATTATTTGAACCAGTCCGGAGAAATTGAAACCAGTGTGGAAAAATTACATGATATTGTTCAAATAGAGAAACATATAAGGCCTCGGACTCCTTGTGGGATTGGCTGACCTCTTGGCTACCTAATTTTAGCTGGTTGGGAAATACTGTCAAGACCATTATAACCCTTGTTGCTTTGCTGATACTGTTGTGCTGCTGTATTCAATGTGTACCCTCTTTATTAACTATGTGTAAGAATGTACTCTCTAGCTTGGCTCCACAGAAGAAAATTCACATTGTCAACCACATGGAGTTACATGAACAGTCAACCCCTTTCATGGGGAAAGATCCCTTCCGCATGCCCAGCGACGAAGAGGGAGACGCTGCCTTTTAAAACAAAAATATAGGAGATGTTGGAATTCATTCTGGGTGTTTGCGTGCAGGGCAGTTTCTGCTGTCTGAAACACACATACACAGGGATGCAAAAACATCGCACCAGAAACATCTTTCTGGCCTAACGGTCATAACTCACTATGCAGCCTCATGTAACAAGAACTATGTGAGCCAGCTACTCCCACACATGCCCTTTCTCCCCCCTATGCTGTGCTATAACTTTCTATTCCCTCCCTCCCCTTCCCAATGCCATGCAGCTTGTAAGTCAAGGTTGACTCAGCCTTCCATCCTTCCGAGGTGGGTAAAATGAGGACCCAGATTGTTGTTGGGGGCAATATGCTGACTCTGTAAACCGCTTAGAGAGGGCTGAAAGCCCTATGAAGCGGTATATAAGCCTAACTATTGCTAATCTTCTGTTCCCCCTTTGCCCACCCTTTCCCATGATGTGATTTTCTATTGGTTTATTTGTAGAATGCTGTGAACTTTTCATTAGTTTACTTGTACCATGTGTGATTATATATGCCTTTTGATACGCTCCTTTTTGATGACGCTGTAACTAACTTTTTCTAATAAAAAAGCCCTTCGATGATCATTCGAGGCTTTTGCTCATCCCAAGGAATTTCGTCTGGTGTTTTCCTTTTGATTAGGCAAGGACACATGAGCAGCCCACCAGTGTGGCGACAACGCCGCAGTTTTTGTTTTTTATGAATGATCTGATTAATTGTCATAAACTGATTAATTGTCATAATTTGATTAATTGTCATTAATTGACAGCTTATTGGAATGTTTAATGCAAAAGTAGGAATCAAATTTAAATAATAAATGAAATAAATACATTGAAAACATGCCAGAACTCTCATATACAGGCTGCTTTCATTAAAGAAGTCAAAATTGTGAGTTGCCATATGCACCTGTAGTTGATGAATGAAAGAAGACTCAGTACAGGGAATTTGACTTGTGCAACATACAAGCAAAAAGCCTTTTTTTTCTTCAAAGACAAAATTCACCTTTCTTTTTCCTTACCTGTGAAGTTTCGAACCACTGTTTGAGAGATGTTTCCTGGATTTGCAAGAGCTGTGAATAGTGCACCTAAGCTTATATCCTCCATAATCATGGGCAACATTGTGACAAAATCCTTCTTTGTGTTACTATCCCAGTGAGAGCGATTATCAAAAAGATTTTCAAAGGAAGTGACCGAGCCCTGCAGCATTACAAGAAGCAAACTTTTCAAATCCCATTTAGCTTTTCTTAAGCATTTCATTAAGAATGTTCTTGTCAGGATATTGCAGAAGACATTCAATATACTTCAACTTGAATCTTAACTGTTAGGTAAAGGTTCCCTTTGCGCATATGTGCTAGTTGCTCCAGATTCTAGGTGGTGGTGCTCATCTCTGTTTCAAAGTCAAAGAGCCAGCGCTGTCCAAAGACATATCTGTGGTCATGTGGCCAGCATGACTAAATGCCGAGGGTGCACGGAACACTGCTCCCTTCCCACCAAGGTGGTTCCTATTCTTCTGCTTGCATTTTTACATGCTTGCGAACTGCTAGGTTGGCAGAAGCTGGGACAAGTAATGGGAGCTCATTCCGTTACATGGCGTTAGGGATTTGAACTGCTGAACTGCCAACCTTTCTGATCAACAAGCTTAGCGTCTTAGCCACTGAGGCACTGCATCCCATTTCTTATTAATTAACCCCTAAAATTAACCTTAACCCTAACTACAGTAGGTTTTGTGGCAACTTAATATTTACATATTAATTATCCACTTCATCAGAAATGGATTCATTTCTCATGACTCAAAAAGGTTTATGCTACTATACAAGAGATGAAGTCTCTTGTTTGGGATCAAAATACTAAGATGGTTCCCCACTGGAATCCATACGATCATGGATGTTGGAGTCTTGATTATTTGTTCATTTTAATTACGAAAAGTATATTTAAAACTTGATTTTGCATACCAAAATTAAATAAAATGTATTTACAAAATTAAAATGTCAAACAAAATCTTATGAAGTATGAAACCAATTTATTTACTTCTACCTTATTTTCCAGATTTTAGTTTTCCAATCTCATTTCCACTAAACATTGCAAAAGTCCCTTTCCTATGCCAATCCCATATTGAAACACAGGTATTAAATGAATTTGAATCTTCATTCGAAAAACTGATTTAATTCCTAGAATGACCCAGATTTCCTCTATCCACTCATCATCTATGTACATAATAGGAAACTATGCAGTCTTGCTCCTCAGTAAAGAGAAACTGTGGTCAAATGTTGTCTCTGCAGTTGTCAATAAATCTTACTTTCAGGGTGGTTTCCGTATGCCCGTCACTAGCATGAAGTTTCCAGAATTTCAAGGCAGAACCTATCACTGAGCAGTATAAATTATTTTCCTAAAAGAAAAGGAGAAAGGAAGCATGTGTTCTCAGGGTTGGCAAGCTAAGAAAGAATCTCTACATAGTTATTTCGGCTGGGGTCTCTAACCTTGGCAACTTTACGACTCCATTCTGGGAGTTGAAGTCCAAAAACTAGTTACATTGCCAAGGTTGGAGACTCCTGGTTAGGACAGAATTGGAAACCTGTAGAAGCCATCTGTACCACAGATGCCAGACTACTGATCCAGGGCTCCCCCCCCCCACTTCAGAAACAATGTTCTGAACACATATTTTAGGGACTAGCAAACCTTCAGTGGGGCTGGAGACTACCATACATTTCTTTGGAAGGCTTTTCTCAGCAGTCAGAGATCAAATAGAAATTATAGAAATTAGTGGTAGTGTTTTCAATGCCTGTCTTAAACTCTGCTTTAAAATGATTATTTTTGGAAAAAAAACTGAGTTTCTGTTTAAATTAATTAACCAACAAAATTTGACTTTTTTAAAAAAAAATGGATAAGCTTATCCATAATTGGCCACTGTGATCTGCAGAGGTATTCTGACCTAGGCTTCCCAAGAGCATGAAGCAAACTCCTTGTCCCTACAAAAATCCCTTTTATTAGTTTACTGTGAATCCTGCTCATTCACATCCAAGTCTTTCAAGGGAGGATTTACAGTCACAGACCTTATCTGGCTTGGAGAGCCACCTGGCCAATATTTGCAAAACTTGGCAAGGAATCTCGGAGACTCATGAACCAATTAAGCGAACTAATTGTCTCCTGCAAACTGCTCTCCCCTTTCTCTCCTCTTTTATTTCCTCTAGGAGGAGCCATTCATTTTCCACCTGTGGCCTTACTCCCAAGTGAACCCCTGTTCTTTACCTGTTCCCTTCATCTGGCAACTCTGTGCATGCGCACACTGGGAACAGGCTCCAGCTGTTCGTCTGCCTCATTGATGTCTGACTCTGAAGCAGCTGATAACTGGCATACGGCTCTGGCTCCCGCTCAGCCTCCAACACAGAGCCCTCATCAGAGCCTTCCCCTGACTCCAGGACTGATCCATGTTCCTCCCCAAACTCCTTACTGTCCAAATCTGCTGCCAGCTCCACAGGCCCTGGCGGGCCATAACAAGAGGCTTCAAAGCAACATATGAGAAGGAGTATTGGAGGAAACTTATATTCTAAAGCAGAGGTGTCAAACTCAATGCCCAGGGCCACATCCAGCCCACAGGGTGCTTAGATCTGGCCTGCGGGGCCTCTGCCATCAAAAATGGAGCTCAGGAGGGCCACGAGCAGCCCTCCTGAGCTCCATTTTCACTGATAGATGGTTACAGAAAGATGTTGCAGCTGAAAATGGAGCTCGGGAGCCCCTTTTCACTGGCAGAGTGCTCAGACCACCACAGGCGCCCCGACACAATTGATGTTGAACTGGTCATGCCCATCCTGGCCACGGCCACCCTGTCCACACCCACCCTGTTCCCCAGAGGTCAACCCTAATGTGGCCCTTAATGAAATCAAATTTGACACCCCTCTGCTAAAGGGTACTCATTCTTTGATTTCTCTGGACATAAATAAGTGGGAATAGAGCATAGCTAGACAACTAAGCAGGATGGCCTTGTGGGCAATGATAGAGTCAGCATCAAAATGGGAGGGGGGGGAAGGATTTAGGAGGTAGGATCAGACAAGACTTTATAACAAGAATATAAGACCAGCAATTCCATTGCTGGTATCCCCAAACCATTGCAGAGCTACAGCAAGAAAAAAGAACAACTCAGCTTTACCATCATTCACATATCCCAATTTCTCTTCCAGCAATAAATTGACTCTCCTCCCCATCTCACCAGCTGATAATATGAGCTCAAGGAGGTTCACAATTGATTGTGAATTGCCACAAACGCCACATGCAAATGTTTCAACTACTCCAAGTACATAATTGTGGAGCATTGGTAGTATAAACAGGTTGATTTTTTTAAAATGATACAAATTTAACATATAATGTATTATACTTACTTTTTTTGGTTCATTTGAACACTTATTTGAAATGAAATTGTTTCGCACTTTTTCTGTTTGAGAGTTAATGGGATTTTCTGTAAAGGAAAATACAAAACTGTAAGTCCAAAGTGCACTGTCCACTTAAAAAAGTTAAAATACTTTGATGGGTGACATCTCTCATGCTCAGGGGGGAAACATTCTGGTCCCAGTTTTAAGCTTTGATGGAGTTGCCTCCTCTGTAAGCAGCAGCATCTGTGCAATTTTAGGAATTCCTTGGACCTACCCTTCCTTCTGAAACGGCAAAGAAAAGCTGTGGCCGGGACTTTGCCTATCTCTGACTCAGTGACGTGCTATGAAGACGAGGAGGAGTGAGGCAGGGGCAGTGGCTCCTCAGGGACGGTGAAAGAAGGGGCTCTGGACGCCTGCGCCATCTCCCGCCCATCTTCCAGGACTCGCCCAGCCCAGCATGCGGCACTTTAAAGTGCATGCTGCCGCCCCTGGCCCGACCATACAGCCCACCAGCACTTTAAAGTACATGCCGCCACCCTGGGCCCAGGGTGCCAACACACCTCCCGGCCATAAAGCAGGACATATTTCGCTCTATGGCAAGGTGCAGCGGCATGGCTTTAAAAAATAAAAAATAAAAAGGTGCCAGCCCACAGGCCATGAGAGGCGGGTAAAACACACACACACACACACACACACACACACACACACACATTACTTATAATAAAACAAATTACAATTACTTACAAATACTTTTGAATTCCTCCCCCCCTGCCCCCTCCCTTGGACCCACATACCTATTTCTAGCTGTGTCAGAGGATTTCAACTCTTCTCTTGTCCGCCATGATGAAAATGTAAAACGAAAAAGGCAACTTAGGCAAGAGTTGCTGCTGCCAGAGCAGGAGGCGAGAGAACCACGTGCCTCCATTGCATAAGGAATTTTTCACCTTTTAACCTTTGCTTAACTCTGAGCAAGGGTTAAAAGGCGAAAAATTCCCTATGCAAAGGAGGCACGTAGTTCTCTCACCTCCCCCTGCAGTTAGTGCTAAGCAGAGTCATCCACTATGACTCTGGCAGCAACTACCTTAGCCTTTTTCCTTTTAATTTTTCTTTTCTTTTCATCATGACACTGGTGAGGCCCTGCCTCCCCTGCCTCCCCTGACTGCACGTCCCTGCTCTGACTGATGTATCAGTTGCACACCTACTTAGATAGGGATGCTCTGAGTTCAGTGACTCATGCCCTTGTCAGCTCTCAAACTGCCACCACACCATGAATTTGCCTTTGAAATGACATGAAGTGCATCATTTTATTTATTTATTTATCTATCTATCTATATATATTTATTAATTAATTAATTTATTTATTTTGTCAAGCATGTATAAGATAACAGATATAAGTATAAACATGATTATGAACACAGGAAATGGATACAAATAATGGGGGACAGTAGGATAGGCACATCAGTGGGCTTATGCATGCCCCTTACAGACCTCTTAGGAATGGGGCGAGGTCAACAGTAGACAGTCTAAGGTTAAAGTTATTGGGGTTTGGGGATGTAACCACAGGTAGTCCTTTCCAGGCATTGACCACTCTGTTGCTGAAGTTGTATTTTCTGCAATCGAGTTTGGAGTGGTGTACCTTAAATTTGTATCTATTGTGTGCTCGTGTATTGTTGTGGTTGAAGCTGAAGTAGTCATTGACAGGTAGACATCATCCCATCTGCTTGCTTGAAGTAGAATTTTCATCTGTCCTACATCTTTGTAGGACACCTTTGCGGCATTGGATATGATTTGATTATGGGTCCAATTCAAAATGTTGGTTATCATCTTTAAAATTCTACATTGTTTGCCTTCCAGAAAGCTACAGAACTGTGTCTCCTTTGAAGATACCGTCTGCCTGAAGCAGGAGATAATTTTAAAGGTTCCCTACTCCTTTTGTTTGTGTGTTTGTTTGTTTATGCTGTGAAATAACTTTTCTGCTAAGTTATAGAAGTCCCTTAGTTTTCATAAATTGATTAAGACCAGACTGTTTTGCTGATCATTTATGTGAACTGGCATGTTTGTTTTTTGAGAGAAAGATTGTTAGGCGCTTCTTGCTGCCATCTTATTAAGCTTATATGTAGCTTTTGTGAGGCACTTTGCCTAATTTGGAAATGGATAGTATATAAAAGTTCTTGAAGTCATTCGGTGACATTAATTGGAAGGAGAGTTTCTCCATTTCTTTTTACAGTGCATAACGACCACAAAATCTCATCGTACTCAGTAACTTGGATGGTTTTGAGAGGTAGTCACTTAAATTTCCACAAGATAGGCTGCATATTGAATGTGAATTTCATCTTCTGATTGTGAAAACTACAGAGGCATCTGATTGACTGGACAAAATGGGGCTTGGCATAATTCATTTCTATACTCTTTGTATTAATTTGTAAGCGAAATATTATGTGCAAAAGCCAAAAAGCCAATCCCCTTTTATTTATTTATTTACTTCTGTGCTAGAGAGAATGTACTTTCCATGCAAAACTCAAGGTGAAATGTAAGTCCATTGCCTGATATTAAATGTTAATAATTGCAAGAAGTTTTAACTTTTTATCTTTTAAAAAGAATGCTGACAGTGAAGGCCTTGCAAATCTTTGCTCTCAAACCCATATTATGTCATATAGACCTTTATTCGTTTATAACTATTTTAAACTGCTCAACATCTCTCATAATTGATAATTGATTTCGTTTATCAAGACATTTGTAGTGGCTGAAAATTATAATTCTATTAGTTCCATTCAGTTAAGCTCAAGAAGATGCAATTGAAAAGAGTCAATGAATGAATACACTTACTCTCAGGGATATTTGATCCTGGCCAACGTTTAACATTGCAATTGTTACCTGGAAAAATAAGAAGGACATTCTCAGTGACCATATTCATTTTAAGCAAAATTAGACACAGTATTGTGTATTCCTTCCTTTAATCACATTATTTAGCATAAACTAACTGAAGATTTTAGGAAGATATAGAGGACTGGCAAGTGTAGATTTTTTGCACTAAAATATGGTCTTGATTTATTATATGATAGTAGCACCTAATGCATCTCATTATAAAAAAGGCAGGAGTAACATGCTAGGAATATAACAAACTTAAATTCTCTGCATTTTACCATGGTTTGATTCTGCCTTAAAACATGCCAATTTTTATTAAGAAACAGCCAGTAATATGGAGCAAAGGAAGTGCATAACTTCCATCAATAGAGCCTGGCTGGGGAATTCTGAGAGTTGAAGTCCACAAGTCTTAAAGTTCCCAAGTTTGGACATCCCTGCCCTAAACCAATTTATCAGCAAGCATTCGAGGGTGACATTAATTGTAAGAAGCAGTTGAGTCAGATACGAACTATGAGGGTCCACAGAAGGGTAAAACATCAAAAGGCCATACCTGTGCTTAGTACGGCTCAACTTTTTGAAGTAGTCTACACAAGAAGCACCAACCATTTAATGAAATTATATTTCACTTCACTTTTATCAAACATTTTTACTACCGGTTCTGTGGGTGTGGCTTGGTGGGCGTGGCTTGGTGGGCATGGCAGGGGAAGGATACTGTAAAATCTCCATTTCCTCCTGATCAGAGAAACGGGAGGTAGAGAATAGATGCAGGCGGAGCCAGTCAGAGGTGGTATTTACCAGTTCTCTGAACTACTCAAAATTTCAGTTACCAGTTCTCCAGAACTGGTCAGAACCTGCTGAATACCACCTCTGACTTTTATGCATTTGGGGATTACATGTGTTAAAGGCGCAGACACAGTTTAAAACTTACCAAACAATGATAACAACTGACACCAAATTTTGTTCCATCTTGATTCATCAGATGTTCCTACCAAAGAAAGCAATTACTTTCAATCTTAAAACAAATCTAGCTGAGCAAGACTGCCAGAGTTTCTTTATTGATGTAAGGATATAACCAACCTTAGATAACTGCTTGTTACATGGGCATTACGGAATATTTAGCAGAAAGAATAAAGGAAAGGAAAACCAGAAAGGAATAGGAAGTTTGTCAGGCTACTAAATTATGAACTGCAGTGATTCACTTAACAACTCTGGCAAGAAAGGTTGTAAAATGGGGCAAAACTCACTTAACAAATGTCTCATTTAGGGAAAAAATTTGGACTCAGTTGTGGTCATAAGTCGAGGACTAGCTACACAGATGTTCTGAAAATGTTCTCCACCTAATTTCTGCATTAGAAGCCTAATAAGTTTGCATTATTTTATTTCTCAATCTGATAAAGAGTGTTACAAACCTAAAACCTCTCAGATTTCATTTTGTTAATCTTGCTAACAGATCTCTTCCCATAAAATGTGGCTAGACACAATCAGACATGTAATAATATTTTTGTGATTTTTTTCAGTGCAGTTGTTTATTTTTAAGCATGCGTTTTATATTAAAGAAATGGAAGTTAGCAAGAAGGAACTTTTTCTCACAGTTGCCTGTTTTGTTGAGGAGTAGGAGGGGGATAAATAGCAATAGATTCCACAGTTTGGATAGTGTTCCCCTACACAGAATTCAACTTTTTATATCTGCTATAAATTCATTTTAGCAGGAAAAGTAATAATCCGTCAATAAGAATTCCATCCTGAAATAAACATAAGCATGCATGATACATGACAGTTTTGGTGCAAAACTGGACATAGTGGAAAAAGATAAACCAATATATAAATTGCACCCATTTTTCTTCAAAGGAAAAACAGCATTTACTACTAGTATCTACATTTTAAAATGTTTTTATTTCAGAAGGTGTATGACTATATTTGGTTATACGAATTGGAGATAAGTCTCAAGATGTACCCATATGGTATTACTATGCAAAAGGGATTTGTTACTGTACAAATCCACATTCACTTCCCCTAAATTGTCCATTTTCCCCTCCTGACTTTTTTTTGTGCCACATGTTTTGCACATCTATACCTTCCATTGTACATGGAAACTGCAGTTCATTACAAAGAAAATATATCTATTAGTTGACATTTGAACAACAAGCACAATCAATGTTTAGGATCACTTGCTTATATTATTCCTGTGAAGGTAAGTAAGTTTTACCTATTGTATCTGCACAAACAATTGCCAATCCAAGACCTAGAATAAATAAAATGCAATTATAATATATAAGTATAGTATCTTTGTCTTTAAAATGAAAGATAGTCCTCTTTCCTTTTTAACTGAAATAACTTTCACCTATGGAACTTCAGTTGCTTTGGCATGATCTTGGATTTGTAATTCCCCTTGTATCATGATTCATTTAAAATTGTTAGCGTCATTGCATCATTACACTATGTAAAAACTTACCGCTGGAAAAAGGATTGTAACATTGTTAAAATTATTTATTGTGTCAAAATAAGAACATTCTGATTGCATATGAGCGCTATATTAAAAGTCATGCTGAAATGCATGAAAAATTTCAAATAATAGATGAAAATTCATATGAATTTCTAGAGATCTTGCAAAGTGCTCTTAACATGGCATTTGCTGAGATCAGAAGGTGGTATGCTATGCACAAAAGAGGAGCCATGATGACCAAAATTACAAGAAAAACAGTGAGAGGCTCCTGTAGCAGGAAGTCTATATAGAGTTCAAAATATCTGTTCCAGGGATGGGTTTCTGCCGGCATTACTGCTGGTTCGGTGCGTAAGCAATTTTGCTTATAAATAGGTCTGTGTATACACAGAACATTTTAAAAGGTCCCAAAAAAATTTCACGGCGACCGGGGAACCGGTTCAAGATCATGGCAGGCATGCCGTGCCTACCGGTTCAGAGACCGAGTTGCCATTTCCACTACTGCTTCCACTGAACTGGTGCGAACCGGTAGGAACCCACCTCTACTCTGTTGATATTGAAGGTAAGAGTTAATGGAAATTAAGAGGGGTTGAACTTAGACTACTTGTAGCAATGTAATTATTCCAGGCTGATTCCTCTCTTTACTCCACCCCTCCAGGCTTTGCTTCTCCTCCTTCTACTTCCATGAATGAAAATAGCAGTGTGATAGAATGGAAGAATTAAGATTGCAAAACTGTCAATATTATATCAATATTGATTCTTCTTAAATATTTTTAACAGTTATGAATACAATTTTAGGGATTAGTTGGAAATTGCTGAAATCAAACTGTTTCGAATCAATTGCCCTAGTTTAACCCCTCCCCCACCTTCAATTCCCACTTTCCACACTTCCCCCCCAAAAAATTTTTCCTAAAAATTCTGAGTTCATTGTACTTATTGAAGGAAGCTCCCAGGTCTTCTATGACCCTAGAATTTCTTTTAGGAGGAGATTTACTAAATCCTGGTCTAAAGTTTCTGATAATGACCATTTTGGCTTGCAGGACACGATACAACACAATTAGAAATACTTTATTGTAATATACTGTACTCAGAGATGTCTGGTAGGGATGAGACATGGACAGTTTAGCCTTAGCACTAGAGAGCCAAATGTCCACTCTTCCATTCTCACCAATTGCTTTAAGGCTGAGGTGCCCTAAAGCAACAATGCCACTCAACTGGTATCTCTTGTCTCAGTAGAAATCTTTCCCATTATATGGGACTTTCCACCTGAAATATATCTGCTGTACCAATGAGCTATTATCTGATTTCATTGAACCAGAAATTGTCTACTCACCTAGAATGATGTAAGTGAGAAAATTCCTCATTGCCTTCTTGTGTGAGTGAGTGAATTAATGACTAAATTTAACCTCTCTCTATCTCTCTCTTAAGTGGTAAAGCATAAAGGAACTAAAAAGTGCTATGAATAAGCCACCACATTAATACGTATTTCCTACAAGGAAAGAGGAGTGGCAGAGAAATATTAAACATCACCAAAAATGTTACTGACTTCTGGTCTTAAACCTATGAGTTATTTTTATCATTACGGTATATGCAGACTTGCTGGCTGGAGATTTCTGAGATTTGAAGTTTAAATATCTTAGAGTTGCTAATATAGAGAAACACTGACACACATAATAATTCTTTTCAGTGCAGTGGTTTTCTTACATGTATTTATTCTTCAGAATTGCCAGTTAGTAAAAAAAGGGAAGCTGACAAAAACAAAGTTTCCCTCAGGTATTACAGTTGTCTGCTTTTTTTGAGGAGGGGGAGGGGAATGTAGCCATCATGTCAATAGGTACAAAGAGGGTAGCAATAGCAATAGGGAAGCCTTGTCCCAATTATCAAAATACCCCCAGCTTGGTCAGTTGCAAAAAGACTCCTTCCTGCCTCATCAGATTGACCAGATAGATTAGTAACACATGGACTCTGCTCTAAGAGGGAATATACTGAAGTAAGATGGATACACCACCCCCCTCCATTTATAGACTCTACTGCCAGGATCTACTATGAGTAGCTATATTTCAAAAGTCTGTCTGTCTGTCTGTCTGTCTATCATCTATCCCTTCATCTATCATCTCTCTATCATCTATCATCTATCCATTTATTTTTCATCCATCTATCAATCAGAAGCTGGACAAAGTAACGGGAGCTCACTCTGTTATATGGCACTATGGATTCGAACCACTAAACTGCTGACCTTTCTGATCGATAAGCTCAGCATCTTAGCGACTGAGCCACCATGTCCCAATCAGTTTGACATACAGACAAACAAATAAACATGGGGGGTTTGCTCAATTTTGCCCCCCCCCCGAGCCCCCAGGAGCACTCTATAAAGGCTATGCATGCCCTTTTTTTTGACAAAATATGGGCTCATTTTTGTGAAAAATGGGTCATTTTTGCTCACTTTTGCCACCATCCCTCAGGAATACTCTACAAGTCTCCTAAAGGTTATTCATGCCTTTTAAAGACGAGGCTCTGAGGTAAAATAAGTCAGCTTTATTAACGAAGAACAGGCAACAACAGCTCAGAACACAAACAAGAAGGAGCCTGCCTGACAGCTATTTATATTTGACAGCTGTCAGGTGGGTAGCCAATCGGCGGCCAGTATTTCTCCCGCCGGCCAGCTGGTGCACCAGAGCCAATCAGGAGCCTGAGGCTCTGGCCACACCTGCCGGCTGTGTCAGCAGGACTCAACACCACTTCCCCCCAGACAGCGCATGTGTAGTCCTTTAAATAGGTTGGTCTTCTGCGCACGTGCCGAGGAATGGGAGTGGCCGTCGGCGCTGGAGGAGGAGGTCTGCAGCTGTGATGCACCAGACTGGAAGGCCTGGCCCCTGGACCAGCGGGAATGTTTGAAGGTAAGTGTCCTTCGCTTGGATGCCCAGGGAAGCCAGGTAGGAGAGAAAGGGAGCAGAGGAAAATTGAGGGCCATTATCAGAGACGATGACCTCAGGGATGCCGTGGGTTGTAAAAAGGGAATCAAGAATTTGGAGGGTGGCGCTGGACGTGGTGGATGTCATGGGGAAAATGTCCACCCATTTGGACAAGGTGTCCACCACGAGGAGGAAAGTACAGCCGTCAAGGGGGCCAAAGAAATCGAGGTGGAGGCGACTCCACAAAGAGGTGGGGGTCTCCCAGAGACGGGTAGGGGCGGAGGGCAGAGCAGGGTGGACAGCCTGGCAGGGAGGCCCAGGCAGCGATGTCGGTGTCCATGGAGGGCCACCAGACATAGCTGCGACCGAGAGCCTTCATTCGCACTATGCCCGGGTGGCCCTCATGGAGGCGGCGGAAGACTTGCTGGTGGAGGACAGCAGGAACTATGACCCTGGAACCCCAGAGCAAACAGTCCTGAAGGATTGACAGTTCATCCCGGCGGCAAAAAAATGGGAGGAACTCAGCCAAGTGAGTCTCCACTGTCCAGCCCCGGCGAACTGCATCCAGGTCAGACCGGGAAGCCCGGGAGATGTCCGAAGCCGAGAGGGGACACGTGAGGTCATCTGTCAAGGCAGCAACTGAGAGCGTGGGTGCTGGGTCAGAGACAGGGAGGGGCAACGGACAGCGGCTAAGGGCGTCAGCGTGGCCCATGTGCTTGTGGTAGAGGAGGGAGTAGAAGTAGAAACAGAGGAACTCGGACCAGCGACCCATGCGGGGAGAGAGAATAAGAGGAGGTGGGCCAGTCGCCAGAAAGGATGCCCAAGAGGGGCTTGTGGTCAGTTTGAAGGGTGAACTTGTGACCGTACAGGTAGGGGTGAAAGTGTTTTACCCCTGCAACGGCTGCAAGGGCATCCTTGTCCAACTGGCTGTAATTGCGCTCAGCTTTGAACAATGTGCGGGAGTAAAAGGCGATCGGAGCTTCAGAGCCATCGGGGTAGGCATGGCTCAGGATGGCCCCGACACCAAAGGGGGAGGCATCACAAGCAAGGATGAGCGGGAGGTACTCGTCATATAAGACGAACTCGGGGGCAGAAGTTAAAAGGATTTGACAGCCGCGAGCGCATGGACCTTGCGGTCTGTCCAAACCCAAGGGGCGGAGGCATTGAGGAGGCAGTGGAGAGGCTCTGCAATGGACGCCTTATGGGGGATGAATGAAGCATAGAAATTGAGGAGCCCCAGGATTGCCTGAGGCTCCGCCTTGGAGGAGGGAATGGGGGCGGAGGTAATGGCCTCAATTTTGGAAGGGGTGGGTGGATTCCTCTGGAATCCATGAGAAACCCCAGGAACTCAACAATGTAATGCCCAGCTGGCACTTTGAGCGTTTCAAATGCAAGCCGGCATCTCGGAAACGAGAGAGCACTGCCCTAAGGGTCTTGACGAGTCCTGATTGGTCCGGGGCAGCAATCAGGACATCGTCAAAATATGGCATGACACCTGGGATGCCATGGAGCACCTGCTCCATGAGCCCCTGAAATATGCCGGGAGCTACGCTGACCCCGAATTGCAAGCGGCGGCATTTGAAAGCCACATGGTGGGTCACAACAGTTTGAGCTGTGGCGGAGGCCTCGTCGACGGGCAACTGTTGGTACGTTTGGGCCAGGTCCAATTTTGTGAAAATCTTGCCCTGGCCCAAGAAGTGCAGCACGTGCTGCACGACTGGAACGGCATAGGGATGCGCCTGCAGAGCCTTGTTGAAGGTTGCTTTATAGTCTGCGCAGATCCTCAGGGATCCGTCAGACTTCAAAGGCAACACTATGGGGGTCTCCCATGGGGCATGATCAACGGGTTCCAATATGCCCTGGGAGATCAGTTTATCGATCTCCGCGTCCACACGAGCCCGCAGGGCAAAAGGAACCTATTGCGCCTTGAGGCGGATGGGCGCCACCATAGGATCCAGATTAAGGGAGATGGGGTTGCCTTTGTAGCAACCCAGGGCATCAGAGAAGATGTCATCGAACTCTGACAGGAGGGAATCTAGGGAAGAGGCGAGGCGGAGAGAATTAATGTCGGCAATGCTAAGACCAAAAGCCCTGAACCAATCTAGCCCCAGGAGGGAAGCCAGGGGGCTTCGGACTACAACAAGAGGCAAGGAATCCTTAAACCTCCCATACTGGACAGGAAATTCCTGCAACCCAGGATGGGGATAGGGTTGGCCTGGTAGTCCCTCAGGAGGCAGTTTGAAGGGGAAAGCTGACTCAGCGTAAGATGCGGGATCGATGCATGCAGAGTGTCCCAGGACATTATCATGCAGGCCGAGCCTCTGTACAGTTTCATCTGGCAGGGGCGGCCGGCGAGTAAGACGTGGAGGTGTATCTTACCCTGGCTGCCGAAAGAGGAGGGAGCAGAGTCGGGCAGCCAGTCGGGCAGAGGGGCCTCGGGATCAGAGACAGCATAGCACCCCAGGCGGGTGGCAGGAGGCCCCAGAGGTGGATGGCAGAAGGCTGCAGATGGGGCAGAAGAAGCATACGGTGGAGGCCTTGGGCTGCGAGCTTCCCCCAGAGCAGAGCAGCAGACGGCTGCGATGTGGCCCTTCCTACCGCATTTGTGGCAAAGGGCGGTTCTGAAGAGGCAGGAGGCCCTGGAATGGTGGCTGCCACAGCCGAGGCACACACCGCCATCCTGACCGGGCAGAGACCGGAGGTGGTCAACGGATGAACCAGCAGCAGCGTAGGGGTGTCGACCATCATCTGGCAATGTACAGCGGAGTGAGGCAAGGCAGGGAATGCAGAAGGAGGGAATCGCCGGACGTCAGGGGTGGACTGCCTGGCCATTTCATATGCGTGGGCTTCATCCACCATGATTTCCATAGAAAATTCAGCGCGGAACAATATGTGGTGATGTAGGTTAATGTCGAGCAGTCCATAAATGAACTGCTCCAAGAGGGCGTCCTCGAGGTCAGCAAACTCGCAATTTATTGCGGCAGCCTTCAGCTCAGCCACGTGCAAAAACTTTTTTTAAAATTTGCCTCTTCAAAATCTTGGTGCGTTTTATATACAGGTGTGTCTTATAGTCTGAAAAATACGGTAATATTGTATTGCTAACCAGAGCATACAAAACATTTACTAGACCAATTTTCGAATACAGCTTTTCTGTCTGGAACCCACACTGCATATTGGACATTAATACAATTGAGCGAGTCCAGAGATATTTTACAAGAAGAGTCCTCCACTCCTCTGCTCGCAACAGAACACCTTATGCCACCAGGCTTGAAATTTGGGGCTTAGAAAACTTAGAACTACACCGCCTTCGGTCTGACCTAAGTGTAGTACATAAAATTATCTGCTACAATGTCCTACTTGTCAATGACTACTTCAGCTTCAGCCACAACAACACACAAGCACACAATTGATTCAAACTCAAAGTAAACTGCTCCAAAGTTGATTTCAGAAAATAGGACTTCAGCAACGGAATGGTCAATGCCTAGAATGCATTACTTGACTATGTGATTTCTTCCTCAAACCACCATAACTTTAACCTTAGATTGTCTACTGTCAACCTCACCCCATTCCAAAGAGGTCTGTAAAGGGCATGCAGAAGCGCACCAAAGTGCCCTAACATCCCTGTCCTACTGTCGCCACTTATTTTTATCCATTTCCTGTATTCATAATCATGTTTATACTTATAACTGTTATCTTATACATGCTTGACAAATAATAAATAAATAAATAAATAAATTATTGGACACACTGAAAATGAGTAGGAGGAGGAGGAGGGAGTTGTCAGAATTCGGAACTACACGGGAACTACAGCTGTTGCTTATAACAAAGATGCTGGACAGTCTGAGATTTGGCTAGTTCTTTATTAGCAAAAGAATTTTGAGGAAAGCCTAAGAGTGACTAAAGATAATGAGGGTACTTTTTTATTTCAAATAATTGATGAAAGAGCCTTTCTGAATAATCAAAATTTGAACACTTGTTAAGGAAAGGGCTTTTATTTTCTTATTCACAGCTACATTGCCTATTTAAGACAAAGACATGCTTCACAATAAAGCTCTCTTTCTATTTTTCAACATTTTGTTGAAAAAAAAAATCTTACTAAACCGTGACCAACGGAAATAGGCTCCAGTTGAAACATTATACAACCGCATTTGGTTCCTCATATTTTCTACTTGTTTTCTTTTTGTGAAATTGATGCTAGTGCCTCGTGGTTGGTATCATAGTGTAAGAGGGTTTATTGTCAGTATACAGACAATAGTGCAGATGATCAAAAGTGTTTAATATCCTCCAGTGATGTCTTGATTGGAACTTAAAACCAAGTGACAGACAGTAAATGCGGAGATTCCCAAATTATTATTTTTTTTTATCAGCATAGTTTGCTATTTGCTACAGTGACTCTTTCAGTAAACAGAATCTTTCCAGTGAAATAGTTGAGAATAGTGGTAGAGCAGTGGTTAGAATGCAATACAGGCAGTTCTCAACTTATAACAGTTCACTTAGTGACTATTCAAAGTTACAACTGCACTGAAAAAAGTAACTTATGTCCATTTTTCACGCTTATGACCATTGCAGCATGGACATGTGATTTACTTTCAGATGCTTGACAACTGACTCACACTTATGATGGTTGCAGTGTCCTGGGGTCATGTGAACATCTTTTGCGACCTTCTGACAAGCAAAGTCAATGGAGAAATCAGATTCATTTAACAACCTGGTTACTAATTTAAAAACTGCAGTGATTCATTTAAGAAATGTGGCAAGAAAAAATGTAAAATGGGGAAAATCTTACTTAACAAATCTCTCATTTAGCAACATAAAATTTGGGCTCAATTGTGGTCATAAGTTGAGGACTAGCTGTATTGTAGGCTAACTCACTGCTCACCGCCAGGAGTTCGAATCTTATCAAGCACAAGGTTGACTCAGCCTTCTATTCTTTGGAGGTCGGTAACATGAGGACCCAGATTGTGAGGTGCAATATGTTGACATTGGTAAACTGCTCAGATAATCCTGTAAAGTACTGTGAAATGGTATATAAGTCTAAGTGATATTGCTATATGTACTGTATGTGAAGGCAGATAAGCAGTAATTTTTCAGTATGCATGTGTGTATGTATGTATGTGTACATTGGAGGGGGGTAAGTATGATCATAAAGTTTTAATGGTTAAAACATCATACAGTATATTTTTAACAAGTGCATATAGAAGTCCTGAAAAAATTGTACAACTATTTTCAATCACTGTTAGAGATTCTCAGAAGTTGTTCCTATTTTAGAACAAAGGTGATATGGCTTTCTTATTCCTTAGGAAGACCTTCAGAAGTGAGATCAATGCTTGTTTATAGGTGTCACTGCATTATAAAGAAGCTGGATTTTGATGGACCATCTATAAAACTATGTTGAAAAAGAGAACTCTTTAAATGATCTTGTTGAATATAAAGCAAATATTCACAATCAGTAAACGACTGAGACCAGGAGATTCTTTTTGAATATTTTCTAATATTCTACTGTAGAAGATAATTTTCTTCATGTGGCATTCATGCAGTGTCAAACCTTTGTAAATATGAATTGCCTTAAGAATAGTTAAGAATTTATCCCAAATGGTAAGAGCCGAGGTGGCACAGTGGTTAAATGCAGCACTGCAGGCTATTTCAGCTGACTGCAGTTCTGCAGTTCGGCTGTTCAAATCTCACCGGCTCAGGGTTGACTCAGCCTTCCATCCTTCTGAGGTGGGTAAAATGAGGACCCAAATTGTTGTTGGGGGCAATATGCTGACTCTGTAAACCGCTTAGAGAGGGCTGAAAGCCCTATGAAGCGGTATATAAGTCTAACTGCTATTGCTATTGCTATAAGATACCGGCTACTGGATAACTGAAGTAACCAGCACTGTCTTATTATCCTAATTCCCCCCTCCCCTTTCATTCAAATTCTCAGAGATTGGTTGGACAGATTCCTACATTTTGCTTGGCAATGTGCCTCCTTCCTAAGGCTGAGAGAAAGTGACTGGATCAAAGTTTCCCAAATGGCTTTGTATCCAATGAGGGGCTAGAATTCACAATCTAGCCAGATGCTTAACTACTACAATGAACTGGCTCTCAAAGGTATTACAGTCATCCTTTCTCTAAAGGCATTTTCAACGTGGGGGTGATGATAGTGATTGGATGCTCTTAGGGAATCCAGCAGCAGAATATATTTTAGCCAGAATGTACACCAATTGCAAAGAACAAACTCTCTGTAGTAATTGTATCCATCATCAATATGTATATTCAAGAAATAGAAAAGTACTGAATAATCCA
Source organism: Thamnophis sirtalis (assembly GCF_051295495.1). NCBI lineage: Eukaryota > Metazoa > Chordata > Lepidosauria > Squamata > Natricidae > Thamnophis > Thamnophis sirtalis. The sequence continues at coordinate 43,415,296 of NW_028261387.1, read as the reverse complement.
AAAATAGAAATTTGCAGTTTTAAAAAAGTTTGTTTAGAGTTCAGTTTCCTTATTAAAGACATGTTGCCCAACATTGTTTAGGCATATTTCTTGGTTTGGGTTTATGGGACAATGGTTCCCAAAGTGGAAATACTTCTGCAGCCCCATAACTGGCTTTTTAGTATTTAACTCTTTATGGTGTTATGGGTTGGGGGAAAAAAGATGATTTATTTATGGGATATCTCCCTCTGTCCTTGTGGACATGACAGAGATCAGGTCCAGTTTCTCCATCTATACAGTTCCAATAAATCTAAGGAAATTATTGCCTTTCCAGAACAAAGCCTTATCAGAAAGAAAGAAAAACTACTTGGTTTAACAAAGGCAGAATGAAATCAACTTGAGCCAGCAGAGATCCAGCCCCATATAACTAAGGCAAACTTAATAAGGAAAATGTCAACAATGTAATCTTGTAAAGCTATCCTTGAAGTATGTTCTCCTGGTTTTATTGTAATGTGTTTATACTGTATGTTCGATGCTTGCTTTAGAGTGATCTTATTGCGATTGGTAATGAGCTGTAGCCTTTGATCACCATTTGTGACCTTCCTTGCCTGTTTCCCACAAGCAAAGTCAATGGGAAGGCCAGCAGGGAAGGGTACAAATTGTTTTGGTTAGTTACTCTTGCAACTTTTTCTCCTATCCAGTGGTGGGATCCTGCCAGTTGAAAAACCGGTTTGGTGACCACGTGTTTTGCTCCGCGCACGTTCACAGGTTTTACAAAACTTACCTCCTGGGGAGTAACACAAAGGTGCAGCTATCTGCTCTGCCGTGTGAATCAGCTGAGAGGATATAGGTAAGCAAAGCACGGGGGCAGGTGGGCAGGCCCATCTGATCATTGGAGCAAACCAGTTTGCTCCCAGCTGATCGTCAAAGCTACCAGTTTGCCTGAACTGGTCTGAACCAGCTGAATCCCGCCCCTACTCCTAACCATGAACAGCCTCCACCAGCTCTCCCAAGGTCTCCCCAGACCCAAATTAGATTCCGCTGTCTGTCAAAGTCTCACTCTGCCTCTCCAGACTTCTATGTTGTCCTCCCCAAAATTGTATGGTATATCAAACTAGAACTTCAAATCTGGTTTCCCGGATAATTAGCAGCCAACTAGAGTTTATATTAGAATCAATCAATCAATTAGTCCAAATTATTTTGGGCTTCATGATCATTCTATTTATCCTACAGCTGGCATTATAATTTGAGGCAGTTCTACAAAATGACTTGACATTAAAATGGAATAATAGCTGCAGCTAATAAAGGTAACCAAAAATACTCAGTGATTTAAATATGACTGATATTGAAAATACCAATATTCATGTGCATGATGCATTATCGTGTTGATGAGTTTTGGACCATAAACTTCAAGATATTTTCTTAAATTAACCACTGGGAATTTACAAAGCAAACACACAAATGTAAAGTATATAATTGTACATTTATAAAAGCCCTGAAAGGGAAGTACATAAGTAAGTAAATAATAAATATATTAAATGTCAGCCAGTGAAATTATACATTTAACTACTTAATATATTGTTCTTATTATAAAGCAAAACAATAAAGTTTACCTACGTGAAGTATAAATCACTTAACTTCAATGTCTTAGCAATATATTGTTCCTTAAAAACTAGCAAAATCATGGCAGAACAGTGTTTTATGCATTCCAATTACACAGGAAAGAGCCATATCTTGAGAAAGATATACAGTAGTTAATTTGATGGTTCAAAGAATGACGCTTGGTTTACAGTGTTGTCACAAGTGAAACTGCCTCTTCAAATAATTTGCAGAACATTATTTACAGTATATCTACCTCAGAAATAAAAACATTTTATCCAATACTTTATCTACAAAGATATTAATGCATAAGAAGGCAATCCATTAGAAAAAATACTGATAACATATGCACAATATATGAAAAAGAGATAATTAATCCTGCATTATAGAGTTATTCAAGGCTCTGTGTTTTCAATTTAGTTAACAACAATAGCTACCCCCTCTATATTTTCTTTAACCATCATATTTCTGGTTAAGTGAGTTAAAACAAGGAATGGGTTTGGGGTGGTGGTGGTGAATGTTCTCCACTATAATTTGGAGACAATGTGACTCCAAAGTGCAGCAAGGAAAAAGAATTACAAATGACTGAATATATCCTAATTTTCTTCAATTTCATTCAAACTGAACAAAGAGTCCAAAGGAGAGACAGTGTGCTATGATTGTTCTTGCCATTCAATCTTCTTGTTATGGACTTCATTAATACATGGTTCTTTTACCTGGAGGGTGGGGAGGAGAATACCCTCTTAAAGTTTGGTTTAGAATGAGCAAAAAGTGAAAACAATATACAATAGTAAATGAAGACTGGGCTAAAATCTTTGTTTACTGAGCAAGCTGAACTAAAGAAAACACAAATGCTATCTTTACACAGTATCATATTTTTATCATAATCTAGCAACAATCTCCAATTTTTAACAACTTGCTTAGATGCTTTTTGCTTTTAAGTGAAATTAAATAATTTTTGTGCGTAGGCAGAAAAAGTTCAATTTCAGTTAAAGTTCAGTTAAAAATTAGGATTTTGTAGAATCTACAAATAAATGAATGCATCCCCTACATAATTTTCCATAAAATGTCAACTCTAAAATATTTGAATTAAAGCCAGAAAGGCTATGGTTTTCCCAGTTGCAATGTATGGCAGAGAAAGTTGGACCATAAAGAAGGCTGAGCACCAAAGAATTGAGGCCTTTGAACTATGTGCTAGAGAAGACTCCTGTGAGTCCCTTGAATTGCAAGGCGATCAAACCGATCAATCCTAAAGGAGTTCAACACAGACTGCTTTTTAGAAGGCCAGATCCTGAAGATGAAACTCAAATACTTTGGCCACCTAATGAGAAGGAAGGACTCACTGGAGAAGAGCCTAATGCTGGGAAAGATTGAGGGCAAAAGAAGAAGGGGACGACAGAGAATGAGGTGGCTGGATGAAGTCACCAAAGCAGTAGGCGTGAGCTTAAATGGACTCTGGGACATAGTAGAGGACAGAAAGACCTGAAGGAAAGTTATCCATGGGGGTCATGATAGGTCGGACACGACTTCGCAACTAACAACAAAAAGTTTGCTGTAGTTTGCAGTTACGATGGTGATGAAAAAGTAACTTTGCAACAAATCCTTACATTTATAACCTTTGCATGTCTGTAAAGCAAGGAAAAGCTGAAATAAGGTTGTAAACACAGTTGCAGTTTCCCTTAGTAATTACATCACTAAGGGAAACTGCAACTGACAACCACAACTTTGTACTGACAACCGAATTGCCAGTACAAATTGTGGCTTCTAAATAATAATGAAGTGCCTGTATTTTCGAATTTCTCTGGCATAGCACCAAAAGAAGAAAAGAAGACCTAGAACTGGTATTTCAGGAATTCATGTAGTCAATTCAAGATAATCCAGCTTTCTTCCACTGCCTGCTCTTTGTGAAAGATGGTGTTTGCATTGTAAGTATTAAATGGGTTAGAAAAATGACTCTACTGATGTCCTGGACATATACTGCCTGTAATAGGTACCAAGGCTAGTTACCCCTACCACTGTAAGTTTGATTAAATCTATCGGTCTCACATCTATCTTACCAAAGGGTTGCTGATGGGAACAGAGGTCATAGTTATCTCAGAAACAGGAGGTCTGATGTCTTTCTTGCAATAAATCCAATGCCAGTAAGCTTCTCTCACCTGAAGGTCCAAAATACAAAGTCACTCAGAAGAAGAATCTTCAATGCAATTGCCCCTACTTTGGGAATTGTTTGTAAGAATGAAAAGTGGGTTAACATCTAACAATTTTTTAAAAAATGTGTTCTTATTTATTACTGAATATTTCAATAACTACATTAATAATTATCAGATTTCCTTTCTTCATTGTCTTTTCTTTAAATTGATCTTTCTCCTATTCAATCTATTTTGGCCCAATCTTTACTAAGGTAATCCTCAATTTACAACCATAATTGGGACCTGAATTTGAGTCATTAAGCATGTGGCAATTATGCAAAACATTTCATGACTGAACCCAATTTTATAATCATTTTTATCGTGGTTGTTAAGCAATCACAAAGTTGTTAAGCAAATTAGCATGGTCGTTAAGCAAATCTGGCTTCCCCAATTGACTTTGCATGTGGGAAGCTGGCTGAGAAGATTGGCAAATCACAATTACATCTCTGCGATGTTGCAAGGATTGAAAATATGAGCTAATTACCAAGTGCCCAAATTGCAACCATGTGTCTGCAGGGATGATGCAACAAGTATAATTCAGGTTAGTTCATAACCCACTTTTTCCTACACTGTTGCAACTTCAAACCATCCTTTAAAATGGTCATAAGGAGATGACATTCACCTCCTAACCATTACATACACCCACCCACACACTTTTTTTCTTCAATGAAAGAGAAACTGGTAGTTTTATACTAGGATCTCACAAAATCCTGAAGCTAGTCTTGAAAACCTGGACCATAAGAACATCTATGGAGATTCTCAGTCATCCTAGTCATGGTTGTCCCAAAGGTGCTTTTTCAAGAGGCAACTGAACTTTCTGGTTTTTCTTTGATGATGTTTTGCTTCTCATCCAAGAAGCTTCTTCAGCAGTGACTGGATGGTGGGGAATCCATTCCAATGAAATCCTTCCATTCTCCACCATCAAGTCAGAGTTGAAGAAGCTTCTTGGATGAGAAACAAAACATCTTCAAAGAAAACCCAGAAAGTCCAGTTGCCTCTTGAAAAAGCACTTTTGGGGCATGGACCATAAGATTTTCTGTTGTAATCTAACTTTTGAAATTGTGCTGTTTGTTCAAAGAGTAGACCTCTGTTTTTCTATACATCACCTTTTGGTTGAGTAAGCAGTGCACCAGGAAGATGAAGATTCCCTGTGCACTGTTGAAGATGGTGAACATGTATGCCATAACATCTTCCAAAGGACCATATTGAAAGAAGCCAAAACACCAAGTCACACCCAGGATGAACACATGGGCTATGGCCTTAAACATCAGTGATCTACAACAATAGCAAAAGATTAACCATTAACAGTCCTACATTGTGACAAACATTATGTAGTCTAAAATATTATGAAAAAGAATTTTGAAAAAGTTTTTGGCCAAATTGCCAGGATCATACTGAACTACTATTTTCATACTTTATGATTGATAAATTACCTGGTATTTCTGACTGAAGATATCTCTGAATTGAGAGAGGCCAGTTTTTCATGCAAAGTCCTCAGAATAAGACAGAAAAACACTAGGTTGACCTTTGGGGGGGGGGAGAAGAATAAATCTTCTGAGATAAATATGATAACAACAACAACAAGAAGAAATAGATCATGCCCTAAGACTAGATGAGCTGAAGGAAAGAAAACTAAAGTTAGTTTGTGTTCATATACTTTGCTAATTGATTGTTTTAAGTAAGTAGATGTTCACTTCTATTTTAATTCCAGATGAGAAAAAGAAACAAACGTTTTCTTGATTCCAAATGTTTTTCCCCAGTTCATCCTTTCTTTCCTCCCCTCCCAAAAAAGTTATTCCTACAATATAAAATTCCAGCCATTAGCAAATTATTGAAATTCAAGAATTCCCTTTATGTAACAGATTTTCCTACATTATTTTAAATGTGGTTTCCAAGCAAAGTCTTTTACCACATTACTCATGAAAGATACCATGGTTCCCCCAAAACAAGACAGGGTCATATTTTCTTCTGACCTCCGAAATAAGCATTTGGCCTTATTTTCGGGGAGGTCTTATTATTTTTGAGGTGTAGGAGGTGGTGAGCATCATCACCCCATGGCTGCTACTGTGTTGCAATATTTTCAGAGAGGGCTTATTTTGGGGAGAAGGCTTATTTTAGTGCATGTGCTCAAAAGCCCAATGGGACTTATTATCCGGGGAGGTTTTATTTTTAGGGAAACAGGGTACATCCTCTTATAAAGACTGAAAAATCAAAGAAGGATGGCGTATCTGATTTAGTTGCATTGATATCAAGCTTTTGTTTTTCTTCCTAGTCATGTTAGAAGAAATGTTGTGTAAGAATCTTTCATTTCTCTGCTATTAAAAAGAGAGAGGCGATGTTTACTCACCACAATTATTACACAGACAGGTCCCATAAAGCTCCAGATAAAATCTGGATCAAGCCAGCAGCTAAAGAAAGAGAAATATCATCAGGAGAAATTTGGGCAGATATGCAAACACTTCAATGTACCATACAGAGTTGGATTCCCTGAGTTTTATACTAGCAATGGCTTTCATGTAGTTTATATCTTGGTGGCACCTGGCTTAGGGAAGCAGCTTTTAACCATATGCTAAGACTTACCTATACAGAGTCCCAAAGGCTCCAGGTTTAATGGCTGCAGAAATAGCTACAATCAGGACAGGGAACCCATAACCAATGAGGTACATGGATATCTTCATATATTTGCTGGCCCCACTGTAATTGGCCACTTTCAAGTTTCTGGCAATGAGGTAGAGATTGACAGCTTCCAAGAACATCCAGACAAAACAGGCCAAAAAAAGATACTTCAGCATTCCAGCTATGACCGAACACAGGATCTGAATCAAAAATAAAATGTTATTTCTTTATCAGCATCTGATTCCTCAATTGTTGATTTTGAAAGAAAATCAAGAAAGGGCAACAAAAATCAGAGGAATGGAACAAATCATATCTCTCTGACCCTCATCTTTCCAGCAATAGAGCTACAAGAAAAAATATGTGCAAAGTAACTTTTTTTTCCATTTCATATATGGAAATATTATAAAACTAATACAAAAAAGGTTAAAAGAATTGAGCTTTCAAAGAAAACTGATTCAAATCACTTGATCTAAAGAAAAAAGAAGACTAATTTGAACTGAGTAGGAAGTACTTGTCCCGACAAAAAACCCTTTTATTAATATACTGTGAATTCTGCTCATTCACATCCAGCGAAGTGTTTCAAGGGAGAATTTACAGTCACAGACCTTATCTGGTTTGGAGAACTGGCTGGCCGATATCTGCAAAACTTGACAAGCAGTCTTGCAGAGTCACAAACCAATTAAGTAAACAAATTAGCAATAGCAATAGCATTTAGACTTATATACCGCTTCATAGGGCTTTCAGCCCTCTCTAAGCGGTTTACAGAGTCAGCATATCGCCCCCACAATCTGGGTCCTCATCTTACCCACCTCGGAAATATGGAAGGCTGAGTCAACCCTGAACCGGTGAGATTTGAACCGTTGAACTGCAGTCAGCTGAAGTGGCCTGCAGTACTGCACTCTACCCACTGTGCCACCTCGGCTCCTGCAAATTGTCTCCTGCAAATTCCACTCTCCTTTTGCTCCTTTTTTATTTCCTCTGGGAGGGGCCATTCATCGTCCACTTGTGGCCTTACTCCCAAGCCAACCCCTGTTCGTTAGCTGTTCCCTTTTCTGGCAACTCTGCCCATGCACACACTGGGAACAGGCTCCAGCTGTTTGTCTGACTCTGAAGTCAGCTTATAACTGGCATACGGCTCTGGCCTCCTCTCTGCCTCCGACCCAGAACCCTCATCAGAGCCTTCCCCAGACTCCAGGACTGGCCCATGTTCCTTCCCAGCCTCCTTACTGTCCAAATCTGCTGTCAGCTCTACTGGTGTGCCACAACAGTCACATATTCTTCTGAAATACCTTGTTGCCTGTTTTATCTATTCCAGTTAGGAAGAGGAGGTCTGCAAAAAACAGGCAGAAGCTCAGTTGTAGGTGGATGAAGGTGCTGCTGTTGTGGCTGGCGCGGCAGAAGAGGAATGTGACAATACACAGGAAGAGACAGATGACTGAGATGGACAACCCAAGGTAGCTAATAATAGTGAGGATCAGATCTCCCTGGAAAGAGAAGTTCTCAACATTAGATGAGCCACCTTTTGATAAGAAAGTTATCTTTACATTTTGTCTAGACCATAGATCTGGCTTACATATAAAAGCTGTTTTAATACCCGACTGCTTTTGTTGTATGATTGGAAATGAAGCATCAGGATCTTTAAATCTTGAGGATTACAAGCATTTCTTAGTTTCTGTACTGTATATAAGAGGAGTGGCTATTAATAATTATGGAAAAATTTTCAGTTGAGTAGAAAAATTCTATTCTATCCCAACTTCAATGATAAAAATTATCTTCCTTGACAAGGGCAGGACACAAGAGATATTTGAATAAGTAACAAAAAACATGTTGTTTATCAAGATCCAGTTCTTAGATGTTTTCAGAAATTACGTACTTGTTTGTGACCTGTGGCCATCAGTACAGCAAAACTGGACAGATATTGACAGCTACATTCTGTATGGGTGATGTTAGAAAAGATCTGTTGGCAACCATGACTGGACAAGGCACCAGAAATCCATTGGACACAGAGAACCTTTTCCTGAGCAACTCTATTCTGCAAGAGGAAAGTAACACTGACGGGAGGTAGGAAGAAAATCTACATATTTACTTTACACTCTACTTCAGAGTTATTGAATATTAATAAGGAATCAAGCGTAAGACGAGCTAAAAGAACAATGTATACATCATAGACGTTTTGGTGAGCAGATACTGTAGTGACATGTTAATCTATGGTGGCAATAAATCAAAAAGATTTTGGTAGCACTATTTCCAATAACAAATATTATTAAAAGACATATGTTTTAATGAGCGGCAGTCCACAGATTTATGGTTTTTAAAAAAATAAAAGGTGCTATCAGATTTGTCTTGAATGACAATAAGGTCTACTGAAAGCAATTATTCAACTTTACATTTTCCTCAATATTCTGATTTTTTTTCTTAATTTATATTCATAAGATGGATAGAAAAAGAGGATTGGTTTCCTCTTCATTTACATACCCTGAGATGCTGAAAGGTGAGATTGACGGGAGTAGAAATATCTGTTGTGTGGTTGCTGGTGAAAACGCTCACTAGTCTAGAGTTCATATTGAAACCTGTCAATGTTTCATTGCCCAGGAATGTTCCATTCTGCACTAAAGTCTCTTCTAGGAGTGATTTCAGCCCAACATATGATATAAAAGCCACAGCAATTGGATCTGCAAGTGGCAGGAGGAAGATCAGAGAGCAAGATAACATCACATAAAGAGTATGTATTTTCTCGAACCTGGCAAAATCTTGATAATGAAAGGATCAATGTAGAACCATATATTTAAGTAAAGGTAAAAGTTCCCCTCACAAATATGTGCTAGTTGTTCCTGACTCTAGGGGGCAGTGCTCATTTCAGTTTCAAAGCCGAAGAGCCAGCATTGTCCGAAGATGTCTCCGTGGTCATGTGGCTGGCATGACTAAATGCCGAAGGTGCACGGAATGCTGTTACCTTCCTACCAAGATGGTCCCTATTTTTGTACTTGCATTTTTACATGCTTTTGAACTGCTAGGTTGGCAGAAGCTGGGACAAGTAATGGGAGCTCACTCTGTTACATGGCACTAGGGATTCAAACCACCAAACTTCTGACCTTTCCAATCAACAAGCTCTGTGTCTTAGCTACTGAGCCACTGCGTCCCCATATATTTACTTCCTGACAAAATAGGTGCTACCAAATACTTTCTTGTCCTTAAGTCCACTTTTCCCAATTTAGCATTTTACAGATTTTGAATTGAAGCTTCCCTAATCCAAACCAGAGTGATGAAACTTTCTGCAGGTTCAAATATCCTGAGGTGCAGCTCACACAGAGGGAACAAGAAAGCAGATTGTAAAAGCAGTTCTGATTCTACTCTGTAGAAAAACCAAGAGCAATACCTGTGATCGTGGCAGTTGCTGCCACTGCTCTTGGGTGGATGGCCATTTGATCTCCTTTAGCTTTTAACCTCAGTGTTTCATTGTTTTCTAAGGATTTTGGAGTGATGAGAGCTGTTTGGATCCCTGGAATGACAAAGAAATGCTAAATGGATCTGAAGGAAATAAATAAATAATAAGTTACTCTTTCATATAAAGTGTAAAATGTAACACAAAGGTGTAAGATTCTTGGCGCTGTTTTTCTTGTAAATTAAGCACAAAGCAGTAAAGTCAATACAGGATGACTTGCTAAAATTTAAGGTGACCAGATTTTCAGATTGGTAAAGAGAGACACCTTTTGACCGGGGGTGGGGTGGGGCTTGATTAAACATTTTATACGGAGCAACAAAAATTTTCATACAAAGCAAAAATAGTATTGTAATATTTTTTTATTTCAACATAACTACAATTTACAAATATAATACATTTATTTACATTTATATTTATTAAATATATTTACAAAAAATATGTACAGTATTATTTTATTCTTTGGCATATTTCTCAGTTGAGTGAAATTTTTTTTAGTAGATTGCTGTCGTTGTTTAAAAGGTCATGAAATTTTTCGCAAGAATTTGTTAAATTATATTTCACACATAAAATGGCTTTCAAAGTCTCAACACTTAATTCTGATTTTTCTGATGTCCACATTTTATTTACTGTAGAAAAAAACATGTTCAGTCGCAGCATTAGTTCCTGGTAAGAACAGCACGTATTCCACAATTTTTAGTGCATTATTGTATGGAACATGGTTTGTTTCAAAATGATGAAATTATTCTAACCATTTGTTCTCTATTGTGATTTTTGCTGATGCTCAAGATTTAACCTTTTCCTTATCAATATATATTTTTTAATAATGACACCTCATCAAAAAGATCATTTTCAGAAATATTACTATTTGGGAAATTTTGAGTAATATGATCAAATGATTTTTGCACATCATTCCAATTAAGTTCTTGTTTTAATGCAACCCAATGAAAATGTTCAATATCATTGTAATGTACCATTCACTCTTCTAAATAATCTATGCAGCTACTATAGAACTTTTTAATGTGATTCATGATATCTGCATGATTTATTGCACATTGTTCTTCTAGCTGGTTTATACTATTACGGATAGTTAACAGAATAAAAATATTTTCTAAGCGCTGTTGATACTGAAATTTTAAATTATTAATTTCATTTGCTACTTTGATTACCGAAATTTTGTCACCTTCAGTAAGTTTTATAGTATTTTGAAAAAGAGCTGCTTGATTGTGTACAAACTCTAGCCAAATTTTTGAAGATTCTTTTTCAAAAAACTCTTCTAAAATTCTAGGACATTTATCCTGTGATAGAAAGTAGGATTTCAAAGGATCGTATATTTTCAAAATTCTTTCGACAGCTGGCAAAAGAGCTAACCAGCGCGTTTTACTGTATTCAAGTATTTCGTGATATTTGACTTCCACATTTTCACAAAATTCTTTAAGCATTTCAACGCACACAATGTATATATAGAAATAAGAATATATTTTAACAATAATATTTTCCATATCTACAGGCAACAAGTCAGCAGCTATTTGAATGGTGTTATGTATTATGTGTGCTGCACAACCAACACCAATAATGTTTTGATTAAGGTTTTTGTTTAATTTATAAAAAATATTATTTATACCTCTTCTCATTTTTCCTCCAAAATTTGCATTTGTGTTGTCTCCACAATATACAATTATTTTATGTTTTAAATTGTTTTGTTCCAAAATATTAATAATGGAACTGAAAATTATTTCAGACGTTTTGCTGTTCAAAGAAACAAAATCTAATAGTCTAAGACAATTTAAAAAAAGAATCCACACATAATAAATTGAAGTAAAACATTTCAAACTATTCCACACAGAATAAATTGAAGTAAAACTATTTTTAAAAATTCTATGCACAATACATTTCAAAGTATTGTGGATAGGATTTTTAAAAATGGTTTATTTCAATTTATTTTGGATAGAATCTTTTTTTAAATAGTCTAAGACAATTTAAAAAAAGAATCCTCACAGAATAAAACTATCTTAAAAAATCCTATGCACAATAAATAAAATATTATTTTAAAATACATTAAAAAAATAAAAGAAAAAAACCTGGCTCACTTACCAGCAGGCAGGCAGAATCAGCAGAACTCCAATGCGATGGATCCTTGCAGTGATGGATGGAAGCAACAGGGAGCAGGCAGGCAGAGAGGCAGCAAGAACAGGTAAGAGACTGAACTGGACTGTGGAGGGACAACAAGGCTAGGGTCACTAAGCAGGTGTGGAGAGGGGGCGGGGGGAAAGCTAGGCTGCGGCGGCTACTGCCAGCCCGTGGCCTTGCTAGGGAATGCAAAAGCTAGGCCCCGGCGGCTACTGCCAGCCCGCAGCCTCACTAGGGAAGGCCTTCCCTTGTGAAAGCTAGGCCGTGGTGGCTACTGCCAGCCTGTGGCCTCACTAGGGAATGTGAAAGTTAGGCCCTGGCGGCTACTGCCAGCCTGTGGCCTCGCTAGGGAAGGCAAAAGCTAGGCCACGGCAGCTACTGCCGGCCCGCGGCCTCACTAGGGAAGGCGAAAGCTAGGCCGCGGCGGCTACTGCCAGCCCCCGGCCTCGCTAGGGAAGTCCTTCGCAAGGAAAGATTTAAGATTTAATAAATTTGTATGCCGCCCAATCCCGAAGGACTCTGGGCAGCTTACATAAAAACAAGGTCTTCCCTTGTGACAGCTAGGCCGCGGTGGCTACTGCCAGCTCGCGGCCTCAGTAGGGAAGGTGAAAGCTAGGCCGCGGCAGCTACTGCCAGCCCGCGGCCTCGCTAGGGAAGGCCTTCGCAAGGGAAGGTCTTCCCTTGTGACAGCTAGGCCATGGCGGCTACTGCCAGCCCGCGGCCTCACTGGGGAAGGCGAAAGCCAGGCCACGGCACCTACTGCCAACCCACGGTCTCACTAGGTGGAAGGTGGAAATATGAAGTTCGAGTCAATGGCAGATCGATGGTGATATAGAGGGAGTAATTCGTCTTCCCAAAACAGCGTGGAAAGGGGGGCAAAAGTCTGGGTGGCTGAGGTGGTGTCCCTGAGGCAGTAGTGGGCAGCAGTAGTCGTAACAAAGAAGCGAGGTTGTAAGTCTGGAAGTCCAAAAGTCCAATGTCCGTAAACAAAGAGAGCCAGATGGTAAAGATGGTAAGGAGAGGAGGCCCCGCAAGCGGAAAAAAAAAGCGAAGGAGAGGCCATGCCACAGAGAAGCCCCAATCGAATGGGACGGGGAGGGGGGCGCCCAAAAGTTGACCAACAAAGTCAGCTGTCCACTTCCGTCCAGTGCCGCAGCAAGTCGACCATCCCACTCTCTAAAGATGATGATAGACTGGTGTAACTTCGAGGGCGCCTCCTGGTTGCAGAAACAAGGACAGAAGCTGCCAGGACCGCCACAAGCTAACGGGGCAATGAGGGGGGGCTTGGTAGGGCCATGGCGGCGGCAACAAGCCAGCCGCCTGATCTCGTTCAGCGCCATCCAGACCAGCCATCTCCCTTCTAGCATGATGGTGTCTAATCTAATCCTAATGTAGTCCAAGGCTCTCCTGAGTGTAGTCCAAGGCTCTTCCGAGTCCAGAAAACAAACCTGAAGAACGGCGTTGTTAAAGACTGCCGGGAGCGGCACCATCAGTGTAGCGGCGCCATCTTCGCCGCCAGGCAAAAGAAACTGCCGAAGCAACCGTGCGGGCTGCGAGCCGGCTGAGAACAATGACCCCCTAGCTGGTTGCCTGCTCAGGTCCCCTGGGTCATGCGGTACCATTGGCACCCCTTCCCATATAGACTCGCAGCTAAAACGACAGTGTTATTTAGCATTTTGTCAGCCTACCTAGCCGGAGCAAGAAAGCTGATGACCATTTGCAGACTTGCACATGCGCAGAACCTAACCCTTATGACAGCTAGGCCGTGGCGGCTACTGCCAGCCCGTGGCCTCGCTAGGGAAGGCCTTCGCAAGGGAAGGCGCCGTCACCCACCCAAAGCCTCTCAAGTCTCGCCGCCGGAGTTGCTTACCTGAAGCAGCAAGAAGGCGAAGGCGAAATGGAGACTCGAGCCAAGCAGCGCGAAGCTTAAACTTTTCCGCCCCCAGCCAGCTCACTGATTGGCTGGACTCCAGCCAATCAGTGAGCGGCAAGCTGGGCTGGTTTAAACTTAGTGAGGATGGGCAGGGGAGGGAGTGAGCGAGCTGCAACATGGCAAAAATGGGAGATCGAGCAAGCGAGCGAGAAGGTGCCAAAATTAAAAATGAAAAATCAGGACTTTTTGATAACGACGCAGGACGCGGGACAATTGTAGAAAATAGTGACTGTCCCGCCAAAAGCGGGACCTCTGGTCACCTTACTAAAATTCCTTTACTATTTAAATACAGACAAGGACACAAATTGGTGAGATGATAACATCTGGCCGCATAGAATGAAATAACAAAGTGGCACAGATAAGATAAAGGGGTCTGCAGGAAAAGTCATGCTGTTCTCTTGAAATACGAATTAATCTCAAAGAATGATTTTGGAAATGGGGAGGGCTTCTTCTTAGGCATCACGCGTAATGATTAGAATGGTATAAATTGTATTACTTGAAGTCTGTCCTTGAGCTCCTTGTACCCAAGCCATTGGGAAGAGTCTGCTTTTTCAATTTCTTTGCAATAAAAACTTTTGAATTGCGAACCAGACTTGTCTTTTGAATTGTGAGCATAAAAATTGGGTTTTAATAGCTCACAGATCTAACGAATGTGGGTCATTTTTTTAACCAGGCGTTAATAACAAATAAGAACTACATGTCATAATATAGTGCAGGGGTGTCAAACTCAAGGCCCGAGGCTGGATGTGGCCTACAAGGTGCTTAGATATGGCCCACTGGTCTGGCCTGGAAATAGCAAAGGATTGGCCTGTGGTGCCTCTGCCAGCAGAAATGGAGCTTGGGAGGGCCACAGGTGAAGGTTGTAGGAGGCCATTGCAGCCGAAAATGGAGCGCAGGAGCCCATTTTCACTGACAGAGTGCTCAGGCCACCACAGGCGTCCCCAACAGGAGAGGCGTAGAGCTGGCCATGCCCCCCCACCCTCCGGAGGTCAAATACAACCCTGATGCAGCCCTCAATGAAATCAAGTTTGACACCCCTGATATAATGCAACTCCACCTCCTTTTTTGTTATTATTTTATTCTTATTAACTATTTTATGTTTTCTAACATATCTTTCATCAGTAAAAACCTTTAATAGTTCATAGAAAATGGGATGCAAATTTAATAAATGAAATGAATAAATTGAAAATAGCTCTGATTACTAATATCCAGACTAATGAAGTCAGAATTACTGTATTTTTCAGAGCATAAGACACACCTTTTTCCCTCAAAAAAGAAGCTGAAAATCTGGGTGCATCTTATACACTGAATACAGCATTTTTTGCCTCCTGAAACCCTGTCCCCTTCATCAAAATGGCCGTGCATAGCCTTTATAAGACTTTCAGAATGCTTCTTGGAGGGAGGGCTGGGAAATTTTGCCTCCCCAGCCCCCTGGAGCACTCTACAAACCTCCTAAAGGCTATTTATGTTGTTGTTGTTGTTTTTTTAAAAAAAAACAGGCCAGTTTTCGTGAAAAATGTGCCATTTTTGGGAGGTCTGCAGAGTGCAAAACCTTTTTTTTTAATTTGCCTCTTCAAAATCTTGGTGCATCTTATACTCCAAAAAATATGGTATAGCTTGCTTATATAAAGCACAATAGATATGCTAACAGCTGGTGAATAAAAGGAGACTCAGGAAAAAAAATCACTTATAAAACATACAGTAAAAATAGAGTCCTTTCTTTTTCTTCAAACTGTACTATTATCCAAGTAGTGGGGTTCTTACCCACGGAGTTTTGATCCACGGTCTGTGATTGTCCTTTTGAAAAAGTTATTGATAGGGCAACTGAGCTTATTCCTTCCATTAACAAGGACAAAGTTGTTACAATTTGTTTATTTCTTTCAATATCCCAGAGGGAACGGCTGTCAGAAATGTTTTCAAACGAATTCATCAAACCCTGCGGGATTACAAAAAGCAAATAGATCTCTACACCATTCAAATCATACTTATTTATCTATTTTATTTAAAACAGTTATAGAACTGCCAATCTTGAACTAAATTGTGAGTGTCTCACAATTCTCAAATAAAATAATATGTATCTACAACACAACACAAACATTAGATCTGATGCCACAGGTAAATATTTCAATGCAATCCACAACATACTCTTGTCATGCCAATCTCATCCTATACCAACATATGTGGAGAGCCTGGTCTTAAATATTTTTTGGAAAGTTGCAACTGTGGGGTCTGGTCAGACGTAAGGAAGAAGCATGTTCCATAGGGCAGAGACTGTCACAGGAAAGACACACTTCCTAGTTCTTGTAAGTTAGCAACATTTAAGGAAATGTTAAATGTCAAATCCAATGAATGGGGCAGATATAATGGGGAGGTAATTATCCACAAATAATCTGGTCCGATAGTCATTCAGAGCTTTAAAAGTTTTACCCAAACATTTTTATTAATTCTCTTCTGAGAATAATGCAGAAAACACTTCATTGGTTCATACACTATTCATAACCAGAAGATGGTTTGAATGACTGTAGCCATTATCTCTCATTCCCGAAATAAAAATGGAAACAAACCTGTGGTGAAATTCAATTTTTTTATTACTGGTTCTGTGGGCATGGCTTGGTGGGTGTGGCAGGAGAAGGATACTGCAAAATCTCCATTCCCTCCCCACTCCTGGAGCCAGCCAGAGGTGGTATTTGCCGGTTCTCTGAATTACTCAACATTTCCGCTACCGGTTCTCTGAACTACTTAAAATTTCCACTACCGGTTCTCCAGAACTTGTCAGAATCTGCCAGATTTCACCCCTGAAACAAATCTTGGAGCTGAGCCTATGTTTATGTTTAGTACACCTGTTATTTTTTTTAAAAATGGAAAAAAGATCTCAATTGTCACAGTTTTTTTTTTAAAAAAACTATTTCATTCTCTTTCCCTATGTTTTTTAATTTTCATCACATACTGGATCATTGACTCAATCTCTTCTCAATGCTTTTCAGCTTTTTGTTGTTGTGGATTTCTTATTGTAGACAATCAACTTTATGAATTTTATTTGTTCTAGTATTTCTTTTAATTATATTTTTAAATTAAATATAATTTTAATTTCTTTTAATTTAATTTTTGTTAATTATAAACAAAAAATAGCTCTGAGATATATTTAGGACTAATGAAGTTATTAAGAGAGGATATCAGGAGAGAGGAGGAGCAAACATCCTGACAGTACATCATGCGGACTCAACAGTCCGAGTCTGCCAATGACACTTTTGTCCTTGGATGGTCCAGCAGGACCTAACCTTCCCGAAGAGACAGTGACTGGGAAAACAAAACTTTGCTGGTTGCAGGGACATCACAAAGTCCCTGATCGACCCAAGGGTAGCGCTTCCAACCGGTGGCAAACAGGCAGCCCCCAGGCTGACATCGTCGGAGACGGCTCCCGAAGGAAAAGAAGAAGTGAAAGCGTTACATCTGGTGAGGGTTTTTTTTACTTTCAGAAGATTGCCCTAAGAAAGTTTTTTTAAAAAAATAAATAATTAGTCCTCTAAGTAAGAATAAAGCAGCAAATTTAATCCTTATTGGACTGCCTTAGAAAGTTTTCTGCTCTTGCTTGTAATGATGTTTTGTGGATTGAAGTGATTGCAACATTTCCTGTTTCTCCGCTTGAAGTGTATAGACTGATCTTTTTTCCTCTATTTTTTTCTACTACCTTAAAATTTTCTATTGGCTTAAACTAATTTTTTTTTTACTTTAACAAATTTCTCCTTCTATTTGTTATAAAATCATACTAAAGATACTTAAGGAAAAAGCATAAAAAATAATTGAATCTGCCATTTGGAAGCCTGAGCCTGAAGTTTTTTCCTTTTTTTGAAACAATGTATTCTTTGTTCTTTTCTACTTGACTTCACTGACTTTGCAATGGAAGGGTTTGGAACTTGTTTATAAAAACTGATAAAGACTCCAGGGCATGAACAGTGTTTTGCAGGTGTTCTTAGAAAATATTTTGGCAAGAGAAGGAAAAGGAAAGAAAGAGACAAGAACCTTTCTACTTTGAAAACCACAAAAGAACTTGTGCTTAAGATTTAAAATAAATATAGATATATCCTTCAAAAAAAAATTGAGATGCTAGAGTGGCAGATTCCTTTACATTTTGAAAAATGGATCAATATTCAGATGACGAAAATTTAATAATCCAAAACATTCTGGCTGGACTCCAAAATATTTCAGAAGGATTTGAGAGATTTGACAAGAAATGGGACAGGCTATGGGGTACCACAGTAAAAGAGGAGGGGGTTGGAGCCCCAGAGATTAAAGAAGAGAATGAAAATACAGAAAACAAAGACAAGACGTTAGATGAACCCATTAATGGAGTAAATGTGAGTGAAAGTGAAAAGAAGGGAAGCTGGAAAAGTGACTTTGACAATTCCCAAACTCCAAGATGCAGGAGAAAAAAAGAGAGTGAAAAGTATGGAATTAAGAAGACAAATCCATCCAGAAATAAGTTTGATAACCAAGATTAAGCTTACGTCATAACAACTCAAGGGCAATGAAACTACATGAGAGATCTCGCAAGCTACAAAGTGCAGAGAGAAGTTCTAAACTCTGAAAAGGTGCTAAAAAGAGAATTCACACAACAGCTGGCGAGAGAGAAAGGACCATTTTGCTACTGGAAAGACACTGCTTGATAATGCTAGTCGATGATAAAAATTAGCTAACTTTTGATGATTAATAAATAGGGATTTTAGTATTTTGTAGACTGTTTTAGATCATCATTGAATGTTTATTCGTTAACATATAATTTACTATGATATTAATAATGAAATGATAACTTTAATTATGATAAATAACCAGGCCACAAATTGTAAATTGAGATCTGGTGAAAAGACTTATAAACCTTATAAATTTTTGTTTAGATCTTGTTATGAAGGTATAAATAATTTGGATCAGAAGAGAGGAGACGTGATATAAATAGCAAACAATTGGGTTTTTTCTTCTTCTTTTAACTATAATAACAAGAAGGAAATGTTAATGCATACTTTGGGTGATTTTTAACTAGAAATGTCAACATCTTTTAGATTGTCTTAGATTTTAAATGGTTATTTTGTTAACACTTATTAAGAAATTTCTGTTTAGAGATGGTTATAAAGGTAAATCTCTTTTGCGCCTGTGGAGAGGAGAGGTGAGAAAAATAGTAAATAATTTTTAGCTAATTACAATAATAACAAAAAATGTTAATGGATAATATTTAATGATACAAACAGGTGTGTTGTACTAGTAAAAGTAAAATGGACAGAAGCATTAATCTGTGAGTTGCGGGGTGGAAAGGGAGAGGGAATGTTAGATATCCTATTAGCCGACTTTCTTTTAGAATATGTTATAAAGATGTAAAGTTATGGCAGATTCATTGAGACTGGAAAAAAAAATGCCAGTAGGTAGTTGTGTCCTTAAAACCCTAATTAAATGAAAATTGTGGTATAGTGATAGTAAAATATATAAATTCTAAAATGTACAACTCAAACTGAATGAAATATACGTAATGATTGTGAAAGAAACGCACGAAATGTACCTATAAACAATGGATACACTTTCTACAAGATGCAATGAAAGATGATTTTTTGTGTGTTTTTCTTTAATAAAAACAATAAAAACTTTAAAAAAAAGAATTTTATCAGAAATTATTACAAAACCTTATACTACACATCATCTCTTTATATGAAAGTTGACATAAGGGGTGTTGATGCAAAGACTAACATGATTCCCTAATGGAAATGTAGTCACCGATGTTGGATTATTAATTATACAATTCTAGTTATAAAACTGCATTAAACTTTATTTTATTATACCAAGATTAAATAATATTGCTATTTAATTTCCTCCACATATAGAAAAATAGACTCATTTCCCTTTCCTTCTCTTATGTTTATAATGGTTTTAAGATATTGGAACATTGCTACAAATTATTCTGAAACATCATTTGAAAAGCTTATTTGAATGCCCAATTTGTCGCCCACCCACTTGCTTCTTGGGAAAAAGAAATTGTTCTCAACTATGAACTATTCAGTTTGTAATAAATCTTACTTTCAAGGAGATTTCAGAATGTGTGTCATTTGCACAGAGGGATATCAAGAGTTTGAAGGTAGGTTCCATCTCAGAGTAATATGCATTGTTTTTCTAAAAGAAAAAAAAGGATTATATGCTCTTCTCAAAACTCAGCTGGCAAGTGGACAAAGAAGCTATCTCCCCCCCCCCACTTGCCATAAATTGGAAACATGGTCTGGAGAGACATCATAACCATACGGAGACTTATATACTAATGAATGCGCATTCTTGAGCCATTCCTAGAATGAATTCAGAGAGATCGGTGCTATTATCTCCACCTTTTATCCAGTCCTTGCAAAGCTGAAAATAGTGGTGAAGAAAATATCTAACTGGATTCACTTGTCAGACACAATTAGAATTCATAAATAAGTATGCTTACTCAGGGGCTTTGGCCTTTTTAGCAAACATTTAGCCCATAAAATGAAAACTCCGCTAATCATTTAGCTCTTTTTTTCCCTCCTAAATTTCAGTTTCTATTGTTTTCATAATTCAGTTAACAAAGTACTTTCACCTGCTTTTTAAAATAAATTTCCAGCAAATTCCAGAAACTTTTTACAGCATATAAATTTTATTTAGAATCATTCTGATAGTGAGATGGGCAGTACCTAACTTAGATCAAGATAGATAGATGATAGATGATTGATATAGGAGGGAGAGGGAGGAGGAGGGGGAGGGGGAGGGATAGAGAGAGAGAGAGGGAAACGGAGAGGGAGACATGAAGTCTCCAAGTTTTAGCCTTTAGCCTCTTCTGGAAGAGTTAAGAAAATTAATAAGTCTTTATATCACAAAATTTAATAATTGCCCTTAAATTTAAAAAATCCGTTTCATTTCTTCCTTCATAAAAAAAGTATTCTCTCTAGATGTTTTCAAGATTCCAAATCATAGCAATTAACAAATTAATAACAAAGAGCAAATAAAACACAATATAATGCAATACTTCAGCTACTTTCAGTCATTCACCCTGTATTCCCATTACTATAATTCTCAATCACAAAATTAACTCATATTGGTTTCCTTACTTGTTTCCATTCTTTTTCGCACATTTTTAAATTGACATTTTTCCTCCCTGAATCTTGTTCGTCGTAAAGGGGAATTTCTATGAAAGGAAATAGAAAAATTTAAATACAATGAAAAATTGTTTACTTAAAAAGTATAAAATATTTTCATGGCAGATAATGCTATACAGGTAAACATATTGGGTTGAATAATATTGACTCAAGATTCAAAGACGTTGAGTTTGGGGTTCATTATTTCTCAGAGCAATGTATTAAGCCTTGGCATTTTGTGTTGCAAGCCCTAAAATAGGTTCTGCTCAATTAATCTTTTTTTAATTTTCACAGCAAACATACGAAAAAGAAAAGCATTTGTCAATGTGAATGAGTCAGCTTCGAAACTTGTCACCAATGCACAACATATTGCAAATTGCACCCCATCCCCATATTTAATGGGGCTCCTGGCCATTAAAATGTTATCCATGAAAACATGGATTTCATTTCAGAATTCAGTTCATCATTGTTAACCTGTACATCTGACTTCATCAAAGCTGTTTTATTACTGTTTTAAAGTGGAATGTAGTTCAGGGTTCAGGAAAGAACCGTCATTTTGTAGTTGTTGAGATACTCATGTGGACATAGTTAACTTGTGCGTAGTAGTAGACAGTGACACCACAGAGTTCACAAGAGAGGTTTATCAAGCACTATCAGAGGCATCTAGTTAGCCATTGCAAGAAATCCATAATGCGGAACAACCCATAATGGAATATTGTTGTTACTTTTAAAGCCCTACATGGTATCGAACCTGGGTACTTGAGAGACCGCCTCCTGCCAATTACCTCCATACGACCAATTAGATCCCACAGATTAGGCCTCCTCCGGATTCCATCTGCTAGCCAATGTCAACTGTCGACCACCTGGAGGAGGGCCTTCTCTGTGGCTGCTCCGGCCCTCTGGAACGATCTCCCCATGGAGATTCAGACCCTCACCACCCTTTTCGCAAAGCCGTTAAGACCTGGCTGTTCCGGCAGGCCTGGGGCTGATGAGTTCCCAACCCCACTCGAATTGTGTGGCTGTTGAGAGTTTTTAAATCCATTTTCTGTATTTTGTTTTTTTGTCTTGTTTTGTTTTCTTTGTATTTGGTTTGTTAGCCGCCCTGAGTCCCTCTGGGAATAGGGCAGCATACAAGTTTAATAAACTGAAACTGAAAGTGAAACTTGTCATTGATCAAGACATAGGAGATGGCTGAAAATCACTGTTCTTTTCTTTGAATTCAATTAATCTCCAGAATATGCAGTTGAAATGAGATGGGGAATAATAATACTTACTCTCATTAATAGTGACATTTGATATGGGAGAATCAGGTGAAGGAGTAAAAGAAGCATAAGTACCACTGTATTCTTCATCATAGCTGCTACAACAGCAACAACTTTCACTTGGGATGGTTGAATACATAAATTCTGAAAAAATTAACAGGATTTTTTGATGAAAAAACTCAAATCAAACATTATTGTTCCCTTCCCACTTTACATCAGAACCATTCAGCATTAACCTTCCCCTGCCCCAAGTATTTTAGAAATATATAAATACAAAGAGGAAAAAATATTATATTATATGCAGTATTTATCATTTATCTGCTGTACAGCTGTGGTACAAAGAATATAATGGCTGAACACTATCAAAGTTGATACCCGGCAGAGCATAGAAAAATTCAAAGAAATAGTGTAAGACTGGAAGATGTGGAGAGACCTGGCTCATCGAATTCTTCATCGCTGAAATCTCTTGAATGATCATCATCATTAGGTGGTTTCAAAGTCACCTCATTGAAAGTGTCTGCAAGGCAAGAAAAGAGGAAAGTGACAAAATGAATAAGAATACCTTACGCCACCAGGCTTGAAATTTTGGGCTTGGAGAACCTAGAACTACGCCGCCTATGGTCTGACCTAAATGTAGTACACAAAATTGTCTGCTACATTGTCCTACCTGTCAATGACTTCTCCAGCTTCAATTTCAATAATACACGGGCAAACAATAGCTACAAACTCAAGGTAAGCCGCTTCAAACTCGATTGCAGAAAATACAACTTCGGCAACAGAGTGGTAAACACCTGGAATTCTCTACCTGACTCCATTGTTACATCCTTTAAGTCCCACAGTTTCAACCTTAAATTGTCTACTGTGGACCTCACCCCATTCCTAAGAGGGGGCGTGCATAAGCACACCATCGTGCTTACTGTCCCTTTCCCACTGTCCCCATTTACTTGTACTCATTCCTTGTTCATGCTCATGTTTGTACTTATACCTGTTATTTTGTACATGTGTGACAAATTAAATAAATAAAGTAAATAAATAAATAGAATATAATAACTGGACACTATCAAAGTTGATACCCGACAGAGCATAGAACAACTCAAAGAAATAGTGCAAGACTGGAACATGTGGAGAGACCTGGCTCATAGAATTGTTTGTAGCTGAACTTTACTGAATTATCTTTAACATCATCAAAATCAAGTGGTACCAAAAGCATTCTCTTCAAAGGGTCTGCAAGGCAAGAAAAGAGGAAAGTGACAAAATCTGTATTGCAATATCATAATGCCAGCTTTGTCCCTTACATTATTTGCCTCAGGTACAAAGAGATGAAGATTGCATCATGATGACACCACAGGTTATCTCATTTTGCATTGTTTGGTTAGAACATCTGTGCCAGTGATATGTAAGCAAAGGAAGCAGATCAATGGTGGGTTTCAAATTTTTTTAGAATCTATTCTCTAGGTGTGGCCTGGGAGTGGCTTGGTGGTCATGTGACTGAGTGGGAATAGCTTGGCAGTCATGTGACTGGGTTGGAGTGGCCAAGTCAATGAATTCTTTGCCCCAAAGAATGACCTACAAAAAGAAGATGTAAAAAAGGAAATTTATTATTTTGTGCACTTACTACTTAAATAAGAATAAAATAAGTACACAAAACAATAAAACAACTATTTACAGAGGAAATATGGCTGTCCTTACCTCCACTAGACCGATAAGATCGCATAGATTAGGCCTCCTCCGAATTCCATCAGCCAGCCAGTGCAGACTGGCAACTACCCGGAGGAGAGCCTTCTCGGTGGCTGCTCCGACCCTCTGGAACGAACTCCCCCGGATCCTCACCACCCTCCAGACCTTCCGCGCCGCCCTTAAAATCTGGCTGTCCCGGCTGGCCTGGGGTTAAAGATTCTAACCCCACTCGAATTGTATGACTGTTGTGTTCTTAAATGATGTAGTGTCTTCATGTTGTAAATTGTTTGCCCTTCCCCCCTTTTGAACTGTGAGCTGCCCTGAGTCCCCCCAGGGAAAAGGGTGGCATACAAATAAAGTGAAACTGAAACTGAAACTGAAACTCTTCAATATTACTGACCACCTTACACACACACTCCCAGCCCCTCTGCCTCTTCCCTCTTCCTGGATTCACTCAGACATTTTTAAAACTCACAGCCTGTGCACACACACACTTCCAGCCCCTCTGCCTCTTCCTGGATTCACTCAGACATTTTTAAAAGAGTGGAAGAGAGTGTGTGTGCATAGGCTGTGAGTTATAAAAAGTCTGAGTGAACCCAGGAAGAGAGAAGAGGCAGAGGGGCTGGAAGTATGTGTTCCTATAGTATCTTCCAGCCCCTCTGCCTCTTCCCTCTTCCTGGATTCACTCAGACGTTTTTTAAAACCCACAGTCTGTGCACATGCACACACTCTTCTAGGAGCCCCTCTGTCTCTTCCCCCTTCCCCAACATCTTCGCTTTTAAGTACTGCAGCAAATGGGGATGGGTTAAACAATGATGTTAGTTAATGTTTGTTTAAGGTGACCAGATTTTCAGATTGGTAAAGAGGGACACCATTGACGGGGGGGGGGAGGAAGCTAGGCCGCGGCGGTTAGTGCCAGCCTGCGGCCTCGCTAGGGACGTCTGGTCACCTTAATTATACATATCCACTCTCTCTCTATCCATCCATCCGTCTGTCTGTCTATCTGCCTGCCTATCTGTCTATCTAGTTATGGTATCTCTCTGTCTCTCTCTCTCTCTTTCTGTCTGTCTATCTGCCTGCCTATCTGTCTATCTAGTTATGGCATCCCTCTCCCCCCCCTCTCTCTCCCTCTCTCTCTCTCTCCGTCCGTCTATCTGCCTGCCTACCTATCTCTCTCTCTTTCTCTCTATCCATCCATCTATCTGCCTGCCTATCTGTCTATCTAGTTATGGTATCCCTCTCCCTCTCTCCCTCTCTCCCTCTCTCCCTCTCCCTCCCTCATCTCATTATCATCTATCTCAGTGTTTTCCACCTTGAAGACTTGAAAGTATGTGGACTTCAACTCCCAGGATTCTGGGAGTTGAAGTCCATACACTTTCAAGTCTCCAAGGTGGAGAAACACTGATCTATCTAACTAATATAATTATTTCTCCCTCTCTTTTTCACTCTCTCTCTCTCCCCCACACACACACAAATGCATAGGGCAGCCCACCTCACACAGAGGTAACGCCCGGTGGCTTACAACATTATGACGCACACCCAAAGCGAATAGAGTCAGGTGCCTGTGATCCCAACCCTCCTTTCCCGAGGGGGGAGGGCCGTGGAACACTGCAAAACTCTTCTTGGTAGCGTCACTCTATGGGGCTTTCACTTTCGCTTGCCCCCCCAACCTTTCCAAAGCCAAGCTTCATCCAATTCTAACCAATCCCAGCGCCTCTCGCATCTCTCCTTTGCAAGCGTCACCCTGTGCAGAGGGCTGGGATGGGAACTAGAGTCTGATGCCACTAGCGATCTGGGGCTGCTGTAAGCAGGCGCGGGGCTTCGGGGGAAGGGGGATGTGCAAAGCCCCCTCCCCTAATGCTTCCGGCTCTTCTAAAGAAGAGGGGGAGGGGCTTGTGAAGAAAGGAATCTCTCCTCTCCTCCCTGCATGCACCTCACTGATGCCTGCATCAGAGCTCGGGCAGGATTCAGGCGGAAAGGACTTTTCTTTCACCGGCATCAGAGCTCGGGCGAGCGACAGCAAGTATTTTAATCAGTGGGCTGTGTGCAGGGACAAATATCACCTCTCCTCCCTGCACGCATCCCACTGATTAAAGTGCTTCCTCTGGCCCGCCCGATCTCTGCTGCGGGCGAAAGGGAGCTGGGAGGACAGGAGAGATTCCTCCCTGCACGCATCCCACTGAAAGTGCTTTAATCAGTGGGGTGCGTGCTGGAAGGAATCTCTCTTCTCCTCCCTGCACGTACCCCACTGATGTCCGCATCAGAGCTCGGGTGGGATTCAGGCGGAAAGGACTTTTCTTTTGCCGGCATCAGAGCTCGGGCGAGCGAAAGCAAGTATTTTAATTAGTGGGCTGCGTGCAGGGACGAATATCTCCTCTCCTCCCTGCACGCATCCCACTGATTAAAGTGCTTCCTCTGGCCCGCCCGATCTCTGCTGCAGGCGAAAGGGAGCTGGGAGGACAGGAGAGATTCCTCCCCACATGCACCCCACTGAAAGCGTGTGGATGGGCAGGGGAGCGAGCGACAGCTGATGGGCTGGGGAGCGGGACTTTTTGAAAACTGGGCGGGGCATGGGACAAATTGTACAAAAGCGTGCCTGTCACGCTGAAAGCGGGACGTCTGGTCACCTTATGTTTGTTCAATGTTGACAAAGGTTTTTAAAGTAAATCTTATAAGTTAATACCATAATGGAAACTGAAGTTCATTACAAAAAAGACACAGATGATCTGACCTTCACAACATAGCTCAGTCAGTATTTAATAGCACCCCTTTATTCTATTTCCCAGAAAATAATGTAAATTCTACCTTTTTCATGTGCACAGACTATTGAAAACCCAATACCTAGAAGAAATGAAATATTAAATTTATAGTATATTAAATGTCTTCAAAATACAAGTCAGGCTCGCTAGCTTTTTTGTATTTATGCCAGATGGCTTTTGATTTGAAATTCAATTTTTCCATGACTTAATTAAAACATTAACTGTCCTTGTTACAATAGAGAAATACCTACTACCATATTTGGACTAGAAATAGGATTGTTGTAATCTTAAGAAAAATGATTTATGGAGTAGATTATTATGTCAGAATGAAAAGACTCTATACCCCAAATCATATCAGCACTGTAATAAAATATACTGATTTTTTCATATACATAGTAAATTTGCAAAATACTTCTAAAACACATTAATTGCTGAGACCTGAATGCACCTATTGGCTGCATCTGATAATCTCAATCCAAAATTGAATGTTGACAGAGCCTGACCTTTCATTGAAGAGTTTAGAATCAATTCACATCAGGACAGCCGTTATTGTAAACTTGCATACAATTATAATACAAAAATAATTGAGCCACCCATTATTCTGCATCTGATTCTCAAGTATAAAGCTGGACTATCATATTTTACCCATGGAATGTGATCAATCAAATAAATTATTACAATTTTACTTAGTCATAGCATTCTTGAGAACTTTAAAGATAATTGACTTCTCGCTTCTGTCTCCCTACACATTTTCCTTTTTATCCTTCCTTCTATGTTCTTCAAGAGAATAGATTTCCTAGGAGTCATTTAACACTGCCAGCAGACGCCTTATAATCATGGTCTATTAACTCAAATGCTTTGCCTTTCTAAAAGCATCTTATCTACTTTGGTAGCAATTTTCAAAGATCTGAGGCAGAAAATCATTCTGCTATTTGTGCCTTTTAACTAGATAGCAGATGGGATTTTCTACCTGTGAAATATCTCTTCTACCACCCAAGCTATTGTTTCTCACTGTCCTTGGGTTTGTTAACCAGGGAATTGCCTACTCACCAAGAATAAGAAAACTGAAAATGCTCATCATCATCCGCTTGAATGAGTGAACAAATGGCTTGCTTCATGCGAATCACCCAGAATTAAAGCATAAAGGAACTACAAAGTACAAGGAACACAATATTTTGGTAATGTACACTTCCTAAAATAAAAGGAGGAGGAGTACCATTCACCAAAGGAAGTAGCTTTCTTATTCAACATAATGTGTTATCCACAGACATTGCAAATTAACTAAATCCAGAATTGTGCCTGCTCTGTATGAGAGTCACTCAAAGATTTTTTTTTAAAAAGAGAAAATGCCCCAGTATGTTCCTAATGTCTTTCCCAACAGAATATATTACCAAAAAGAAGAAAAAAAGATAAAAAATAAAGAAATGGCTTCCTGCTTTCTTCTCAGCAGTTATACATACACTTCTTTTCAATCCCCTCTAAGATTATGTTTTAATTCCATTATTTCTATAGCCTATTATTCTAATCATCAAACACATAAGTCTCAAAATCATTTCCTTTTTCATACCGAAAAAACAACCCATAAGCAGCTTCCAGTCATTTATGAACATCAGTAATAACCTTTTATTAATCAAAGAAGTCACTTTGGTCATCTCAGCAAGTTCACCAACCATTCCCCCATGGTGGGAGTCTTTCCATCTTTGTGGATATGTAATCTCTCTCCAGCAGTCATACATTAAAATAATCTTCTGTGACCCTTTTCTGTTTATCCACCTGTCCTAAAATGAAAAGTTCTGGCTTCAGTATAACATCAATCTTTAAAATAAATTCTACTTTTGAGAAAGTAAGAATTTATCAGGTTTCTCAACTGTTTAATACAGCTTCCAAGATAAGCATCCAGCATTTTTCATTTTTGTAAATATGGGTTACTCATCCCATAGAGTTTTCTATGAAATCATTTTCAGAGTAGATTTAAAAAAATACAACTCCCCAAGAACCTCTGTAGAAATAATTAACAAGAATATGTGCAGAATACAGGTAGTCCTCAATTTACAACCATAACCAAGCCCAACATTATTGTTGTTAAGTGAGACATCTGTTTAGTAAGTTTTGCCTCATTTTATAACCTTTTCTGCCACAGTTGTTTTGTGAAACACTGCATATGTTCAGTTAGTAACATGATTGTTAAGTCAATTTGGTTTCTCCATTGACTTTGCTTGTGAGGTCCAAGAGGTTGATTACATGGCCCTGATACATTGCAACCAATTATAAATACGAGTTTGTTGCCAAGCATCTGAATTTTGATCATGTGAACATGGGGATCAGTGGTGGGATTCATTTTTTTTTTACTACCAGTTCTGTGGGGCGGGGCTTTGTGGGCGTGGCATGGCATGGCTTGGTGGGCATAGCTTGGTGGGCATGGCAGGGGAAGGATACTGTAAAATCTCCATTCCCTCCCCACTCCAGCAGAAGGTTACTGCAAAATACCCATTCATTCCCGATCAGCTGGGAGTTGGGAGTCGGGAGGCAGAGAATAGATGGTGGTGGGGCCAGCCAGAGGTGGTATTTGCCAGTTCTCCAAACTACTTAAAATTTCCGCTACTGGTTCTCCAGAACTAGTCAGAACCTGATGAATACCACCTCTGATGGGGATGCTGCAACAGTCGTAAGTGTGGAAGATGATCTTAAGTTCTCTCTTAAAGTGCCATTGTACCTTTGAACGGTCACTAAAAGAACTGCTGTAAGTTGAGGACTACCTGCATAGTTCAATAGCTACAGTTATATATACAGCTATGCAGAAATATAATTGTACTGAAAAATCAATAGAGCATAATTGCTACTAAGGGAATCTTGTAAGCAAGAGGGAAAAAGATTCCCAAGAGTACAGTTTATAAGACATTAATAGGTCTGTCCAAATTACCCCTTATTGTTTAGGCATATTTCTTGGCTTATATACATTAAACACAAATGTACACAAGAATAACCATCACCTTTCAAATTAAAATATAAATAATCTTTGGTTTTTATTCTTTTTGCAATAATACAGAAAGTTGTCAAATAAAGCCTAGATTAATAGTTGCTATTAATAGCAATAGCAATAGCACTTAAACTTATATACTGCTTCATGGTGCTTTAAAGCCCTCTCTAAACAGTTTACAGAGTCAGCATATTGCCCCAACAATAAGGTCATTTTAATGACCTCAGAAGGATAGAAGGCTGAGTTCAATCTTGAGTCAGTGAGGACTGAACTGCTGGCAGTTACAGAATTAGCCTGAAATGCTGCATTCTAACCTCTGGGCCACCATGTTGTCCTATGCTAACTTGTTTTTCCAAATGCTTTTAAAAAAACCCATAGGGATATCATTTTACCATTTTCTCAGTTACCTGAGCAAAAGAGTTTCAACTACTACTCTACTCAGTTTTACAGCATACTCTCTTTATGCTGTAGAACTGTCTAAGGGCAATATAAACAGTTGAATGGCTGTTTCTTTCATTGTAAAACAGCCAATGATTTGGTGAGATAAGCCTGAAACAAATTGAAGAGCTGTCTAAGTGACATAATAATGTTCCCTGAAGAAATCTGGAAAATTTGGTTATAATTACAGTAATAGACCAGTAAGATTACCTAAAAGTGTTTAATTTTCCATCAATAAATAATACAGTAGTTATTAACATTACATTGGCCTCTAGTGGTCAAAGACCATATCTGAAGATGTATTCAATTGGAAAAATAGTTGGGATTAGAAAAAAAGGATCTCATAGCTGATTTATACACTGGTAAAGGTAAAGGTTCCCTTCGCACATATGTGCTAGTTGTTCCTGACTCTAGGAGATGGTGCTCATCTCTGTTTCAAAGCTGAAGAGCCAGCACTGTTTGAAGACGTCTGTGATCATGTGGCCAGCATGACTGAATGCTGAAGGCACATGGAACATTGTTACCTTCCTACCAAAGGTGGTCCCTATTTTTGTACTTGCATTTTTACATGCTTTTGAACTGCTATGTTGGCAGAAGCTGGGACAAGTAATGGGAGCTCACTCCATTATGCGGTACTAAGGATTTGAAATGCCAACCTTCGGATCGACAAGCTCAGCATCTTAGCCACTGAGCCACTGCATCCCATTTATACACCAAGAGTCTTACAAATGAGAAACTTTCCCAAAGGCTTCAACATTTATAGGCGGCCTATAAATTCATTAAATGAATGAATGAATAAATGAATGAACAGATTGTCAATTAATATAGGAATTAAGCATTATCATGGGCATACCATAGCCATTTATATAACATATAAACAGCATACTTCTCATTTTCTCAGCACCATATTAAGAAACTGACTTGTTAAATGGATCACCTGATTCTAACATTTTATGAGACTAGAAAACTAAAAAATTAATAGCTACTTACAGGCCTTTGGCAAAACTCTTAATTCTTTTACTTTACTGAATCTATATAAATTGGGTTTTCACACTGCATTAAGCCATACTATACCTTTCTGGAGAAAGCACAATTGGTTTAATTCATATTATATGCTAATCATAAATCATAGTTTACTAACCACATGGTTGCATTCAGACAATATGATTTTCCAAATATTAAAAATAAAACCTATATTATAGTTTTGCACAACATGCGAACCTAGTGTGGGAGTAAACACATGAATCTGCTACATATTGCTATTCCATGTAAGGTTGTAACAGTTGGAGCAATAGTTAAATTTGCTGTATTAAAAAGAAGGAGACTGTGGTTTTAATCCTGCCTTTAGCATGGAAGCCAGATGGCTGATTTTAGGACAGTCTCTCTTGGCACTAGGAGGAAGGCAATGGTAAGAAGCCAGCTTGATGTTGTCGTTAAGGTGTTGACCCAGAAACCAGGAGGTTATGACCTCTAGTGGTATCTTACGCATGAAAACTGGAGACTTTGGATCAGTCACACGCTCTTAGCCCAATTTACCTCACAGGGTTATTGTGGGGAAATAGGAGGAAAGAGCATTGGTTCATTCACAGCATTGAATTTTATATGAAAAAAGGCAGAATAAAAAAAAATCACATCCAAAAATACTGCCAGGAAAACTGTGTGAAGCCGAGACTGATTTGATGGCAAAAATATAATAATAACTTAACCAAGCTATTTGGGATTTAGCTGCTTGGAATAAATGGGCTGAATTTATGCTAAATCTCACTCTTCCCTGCCCAAGAATGACTTAAAATGGATGAATTTGAGATTTGCACTGGTTAAATGTGTTGACAATAAAAGGCAACGGAGGCCTAATTTTATGCCGGCATTGGGAGCATTTCCTTCATCTGGTTTTAAGATTTAAACCAGGGGTCTCCAACCATGGCAACTTTAAGACTTGTGGACTTCAGCTCCCAGAATTCCTCAGCCCAACAAAGCTGGGAGTTGAAGTCCACAAGTCTTAAAGTTGCCACGGTTAGAGACATCTGGTTTAAACAGCATCAATTTACAAGATCTTCTCTAAATGGTCTGAAAACAAAATAAAAAAAATGAAACATGGGCAACAGTCAGTATCCTGTCAATAATCCATACCTGGTTGTACTGTTTTATTTTCTCCATGGAAACTTCCAGTTCCGACTGAAGTTAGCCTGTATGTAGTCCAAGAAATCAACATATTTCTGACACATATCTTGAGACCTTGACATGGAACGCTCACATTTTTCCTTGCCTGAAGGAGAAATTACAAAAATAGCGACTGGGTGGATAAGGGTCAATAGTTTGATCCACATGAGCGTTGATTCCTCTGATTTGATTTTCAAAACTTTCCTCTAGAGTGTAGACTAAGGCTGCAGCCACCATCACTACTGTGGTCTGGAAATCATGTCAACAAGCCCAGAGCTGAAAGATTATGTGAGACCTCAATTTAAGTCTATCTCTCTTTATTGTGTGTGTGTCAGGGTGGGGGTGGGGAGGTGGGATTGATTATTTGCCTCTCCTACTCTTATTTCTGTGCTTAAAGAGGTTATTTAATACTTGTCCTCTTGATGCAAGAGGACAAGTACTAAATAACCTCTTGAAGCTACTCTGTATGTGAAAGTCAGCATGCTTTATTTGTTCATGGTGCTTGTCCAAAGCGAGTCCTTAGTTATATTTCAATTATGGTATTACGTTTGGAAAAACTCAAGTTTTGCATCTTTGTAATTTAGAGGTCAGGTTTGCAATGGTTTAGTCTTCTGTTCTTCTGTATTGATAGGCAATGGATACATGTGATTTAAAAATCCCAGAAAAATCAGAAGAACAGATGGCTATGTGTCACCATCATTTCCAGATATATCTGCCTTGCAGATTTATTTATGATGTGTTTGGGTAAAGGAAGCAGCCTGTGGCAGATGCGTACGTAGATTTATCTGGATAACAAATATTTCTATTGACCTTTTAAGAGGAAGTTTCTATAGATAAGATGTTTCTCTGGATCAGTATAACAAAGTTGAAGTGTGGATATCACTATCCTAAGTATTTTTTTTCAACAGCTGTTCATTGAATTTGATTAGGCTTTCTCTACTTCTACAATTCTACAATCAGTAAAACTCAAACATAATGCAGTAGTAAGGTGGACACTATGTTTGCCATTCCCTTCTTTTAAAAATATTCATTGAATTTTTGGTGTTAGGCTGACCTTTGTGTATTTGCTTTCAGTATATACTTGACATCCAACAAGGCATTTATTTTATTGTTATTGTTTTTAAAGTCAGTTGTATATTTTTGTAATTTAGAGTTGAATTAAATAGCTCTTAAGAAAAATATATCTGTATCTACCTACCTATAATATGTGTGTGTGTGTATGTGTGTGTGTGAATAATGCCAGGCTGCTAATCATTTAAATCTAAATTCTAAATACACATCTGTTGTCTTCTGAGGGTTCTACCATCTTGTATGGGAAAGATTCCCAGAAGATTGAAATAAAAATGAGATGATACGAAAAGGAGAGGTTTTTGTAATTATAATTAGAAGTGAAAGAAGACACCACAGAAGCAAACCACAAATTCCAGTGCAGTCTTTCCTATGAGACAGTTTTATACCCATGGTATTTGTTTCAGATTTTTGCTATTGTCCAGTGTACATCTGGATTAGAAATATTCCTTTAAAGAGAAATATATTAATTTTGTTCCTTCCATCTTAATTAATCTCCTAACAACCGCTTAGATGGCTACTGGGCATGTAATGATCATTTGAAAAATCTATCATTAACGGTCTGGCACCCAATCAACTTCTGATCAACTGCAGCCACCATAATTACCAAATTTATTTATGTTTGCAGCTACAGGAGGAGACAGTGTGTGATTTATAAAAGCACTTGGAGTGGTGTGCATATAGCTCTCTATCTTACCATCTTCCCAGTTCTCTGTGGGCTGGGAAGAATCAGAACTTTGAAGAATTGGTTACATGTAAGAAAAGATAGCATTAAAGCACAATAAGTATTCACTGAAGTCAAATAAATCATGATGGCACAATAAAAGAGGGACTAAATGAATTTTAAAAAGTGTGGCTGCAGAGACTTTTCTTGCAGCCTCTTTTGAATTTATTTTACTTCTGACTATCACAGAAGCTTACTTCCATGCCAATTCTACAATGTCTTCATCTGACTTAAATGAACATGACTCTCGCTGTCAAGAAATGACAAATGTGGTTCTCCATTTCAATGATAAATGTGCATGATTGAAACAACTTTTTAATTTTTGTTAATATTAATTTTGTTTGGCCGCATGCAAATGTTCAATGCTTTTAACTGTTCGAAGACTTCAC
This sequence comes from Thamnophis sirtalis, assembly GCF_051295495.1. NCBI lineage: Eukaryota > Metazoa > Chordata > Lepidosauria > Squamata > Natricidae > Thamnophis > Thamnophis sirtalis. Next base: position 43,380,833 of record NW_028261387.1, on the reverse strand, counting down.
ATTTATGGAACTTACATGTATTTCCTCCAAAGAGGAAAGGAAAATGTGAAATGACATGTAAAACAGCTGGTATGTATACTGCAGGAAAGAAGAGGTCTATAATTGACTCAGCATGACTGTATACATGTCTACTCAATTAACCCCATAGATAAAAATGTATAAAACTGTAACCTGAGAAGAAATGACCAGATGACTCAAATAATTGAGCAGAAACAAGGACAGGAGTAGAGATTATGGAAGGACTGAGAAAAGCATACATGAATGAGTGTGGTGGGCTGTAGGCTAAATTTCTGCATCTTTCCTCTACCTTTCGTCTATCTTTCCAACAGGCAGGATATAAAAAAAGTCAGATAGTGACCAATGTGATCAAAACCCACCCCAATTTTATTTGCATTATCAAGCATTATATATAAGGTTGGATTAATTCTTTGAAAAGGCTCATCGAAATCATTAAGATGATAATTAACCAGTTTCAATTATTTCAGTGAGAACACTTAAGAATACACTATGTCCTACATATGATCTCAATTATTTCATTAATTATTATGCTTATATTTTGTTCTGCCAGATATTTAATCTGGATTTAGCATTTTTATCCACATATTGAGTTCTTCCCAAACACCAGGGATATGCAAGTATGGGATCAGTACAGTGGTGGGTTTCAATTTTTTTTAGAACCTCTTCTGTAGGTGTGGCCTGCTTTGTGGGAGTGGCTTGGCAGTCATGTGACTGGGTGGACGTGGCCAACCTGTAAAATGTGGTGAAACTCTTGCTTAGCAACCAAAATGTTGGCTCAGAAACTCTGGCATTTGAAGCACACAAGTCTTAAAACTGTCAAGTTACAAGACCCTTGCACCCCTAATCCTTTAGAAAAAAACCCCAGGGGTGTTCAAACTTGACAGCTTTAAGACTTGTGGACTTCAACTCCCAGAATTCCTCCTCTCGCTCTTCATCTTGATGATGTGTAGACGGGCGGGGGGTGGGAGCTGGAACTGGTTCTAAACGGCACTGTAGATTTGTGGAACCTCTTCTATAGAAGAGGTTAGAATGGCAGGAACCCACCCCTGGATCAGTAGCACTGAAAGACTAAGAAGAAACAACAGGAAACAGTTCATTGAAAATGCTGTGTCAGTCAGCCAGTCAAGGTGCTATGTCAGTCATTGCCTCTATTAATTCAACTTTGGCACTGTTGTAATTCTTCCAGACCTTTCCATCTGCTCCATCTGGACTGGCAGTTATTAAAAGAATGTGTGAGAATCAGGCAGCATTACAAGGTAGCCTGTTTTTGAAAAGAAATGATACACAATTCACAGATTCTTATATTAGGAAGCCACTGATATCCAAGCAAACAAGGAAGAAACCAGAGTGATAGATTACGAAAATGAATCAGAATGTTAGGTGACAGAAAAGGAAACCTATTTATTTAAGAATGTCACAAGATATCAGAAAGTAAAAATAAACATCTTGAAAACCAAAATTATGTTATTTAAAGAGAGGGGAGAAGAGTTACACAGTGTGGGCATGATATAGCAGTCAGTCTGCATTGGTAGGCAATGTCCCTTAATTCTGTCAAGGTGTGAGCGTTCAATACATTTTTTTCTTTTCTTGAGAAAAGTTTTCATCTGTGATATTCAAGGAATCTATACTCCCATTCCCTGTGACTGCCCTAGTTAGTATTTTTTCTATCTCTCTAGGCAAGACTTGTCTTTCTTCGTTTTCTGTCTCCCTGTGGTAGAAATAATTAAAATTGGACACAATGACTGGCACAGGCAGTGCAATGGTGAGCACCCCTGCTATAGCACACAGAGTCCCCACTATCTTTCCCCCCGGGGTGGTAGGGCACATGTCTCCATAGCCAACAGTCGTCATGGTGACCACAGCCCACCAGAAGCCATCAGGTATGCTGGAGAAATGTGACTGTGGTTCATCCACCTCTGCAAAGTAGATGGCACTAGAAAACAAGATGACTCCTATGAAGAGAAAGAAGACGAGCAAGCCAAGTTCCCTCATGCTGGCCTTGAGAGTCTGTCCTAAGATTTGTAGCCCCTTGGAGTGCCGAGAAAGCTTGAAGATGCGGAATACCCTGACCAGGCGGATAATCCTGAGGATGGCCAAAGACATATTCTGCTGGCCATTCAGCTCACTATGTTGAATCAGCTCGGTAGTAAGGGTCACGAAATATGGAATGATGGATACAATATCAATGATATTCATAATATTTTTGAAGAACTCGGTTTTGCTGGGGCAAACAATGAATCTGACCACTAGTTCAAAAGAGAACCAAATGATGCAAGCGGTCTCTATTATGAAGAAAGGATCTGTGAAAGTATTAGATGCCATAACAGCGTTGGTTACATTATTACTTTCGTACTTTAGCTCCTTCTCATCTCTGAATTCAGGTAAAGTCTCTACACAGAAAATAATAATAGAAATAACAATGACCAAAACTGAGACCAAAGCCACACCCCTGGCTGCACTTGAGCTTTCAGGATACTCAAAGAGCAACCAGAACTGTCTATGAAAGTCATTGGATGGCAAAAGGGTGATAGGATCCTTAATGTAGCCTTCATCTTCTCTGAACTGATCCATCGCTTCGTCACCAAGTTCATAGAAAGTGATCTCATCAGCAAAGATATCTATAGGAACATTAGCTGGTCTCCGAATTTTACCTCCAGACTGATAGTAATACAGTATTCCATCAAAACTGGGCCTATTCCTGTCAAAGAAGTACTCATTTCTCATGGAATCAAAGTAATGTATTCTTTTCTCAGGATCTCCAAGTAGGGTATCTGGAAACTGATGAAGTGTCTTGAGCTGCGTCTCAAATTTCAGCCCAGCAATGTTGATTATTACCCTCTGATCACCCTCATCCATGCCCCCGTTCTCAGCCCCCAAGTGGTCACAGAACTCAGCAGACAATTTGGAGAATATTGTCTCATTGTTGGTGTTCTCATTGTTGATGAGTATTCTCCAGTTAGACAGAAGGCTGGCACAGCTGGAACGCCCTTTGTGCAATTGCTCAGCAGCATTGAGGTCACTTGAAAAACAAGGCTCTTCCATTATTTCATCAGTGTTGTCAAAATTAACCAGTGCCACCTCCATTTCTTTCCACGTGGACACATCCATCACATAGGAGCAAGCAGGTGAGCAGCCTAAATCCCCAGGTTAGATACCTGTAGGCTGTGTCTTTCCCACGCTATCTGCAAATGGAGAGGGAAAAAGGGTTTATGTGTGTCTGTCTGTATGTATGTATGGGTGCTTTGCTTGCAAAGAATGAAATAAATCTGGGTTAATTTTTCTAAAGGAGGATTCTAGTAGATATTTGGAATCCACATTTTGTTATAGGTATAGTTTTTCCAGCATAATTTACAATACCCAAGGTTATAAAGTTTTACAAAGACAGTCCTTGGATGGATACCATAAAACCATGAACTGTAATAACTTTACTGGTCCATGAGAACTGTAGACACTTGTTTCAAATGGAAAATTCAAAGTGAGATTACTGAAATAAGGGGCTTTTTATTTTGTATTCTAAATTCTGTCATGGCAGGTATTTTTTACTATTTAAATTCATAGGATATCAAGGGATAGCCTGGGATAAGCAATAGATGTTTACCCTCCATTACCAGTTTATAGTTCAGACATTTGCATATGCATGCATCTTTTTTTCATTTTTAAGTAAGGGGGAATGGATTGCTTGTTTATGGGAAATACTTATCTTGACCACAAGCAGAAGTCCATATTTCCACAGAATCAGTTCTGAGAAGTGGGTCTGTGGAGGTTATGCTTTGGTTACTACAGGTCAAAAAAATGTTTCAGTTTGCAGATGTTACAAACTATGAATTGGTTCTTAGCATTAATACACATTGCATTCTTAACATAGACAATTTCCAGGTAACACTCACAGGGTAGACAGTAAAATAATAGGTTTGATAATTCAGTGATACCAGTATTTAACAAGCTTCTCAGTTATGGAAACTTTGCAGTATTAAATTAAATACATTTGTGAAAGAATCACAAGAAATCTATTTAGTGCTGGAATAAAGAACAATATCAGATTTTAGAAACTGGAAGGATTACTCTACATAAGAATTTTCATTTATTTCTTCAAATGTTGAGTTGTGTAGAAATTCTGAAGTTCATATAAGCATTTTAAGCTCTGATTTTGAAAATCCACCTTTATCAGGACTATTTTGTAACTATTTTCATGCTATAGAAAATTTGGGTGTTTGCTGTTTTCCGAAAATGTTTTGGGCTACCCTTTCTATAACATCTCACTACAGCGGAAGGGGCTGATGGGAACTGTGATTCTGTGCTGAACATAAGGCAAAACTTCCTAGTGAGTATTTTGGCACTACTTTTAACACAATAACAGTTCCAATTTATTGGGCCGTTTAGAATCACAGCATTTTCCTTGCATTAATGTATGTCCTCCTCCACATTACACGTGTAGTTGTGCTGTGATTACAAAGGAAAATATGCTTGTTCTTCAGCTAATGATATTAAATAATACATATTCCCTCTGTGTAATGTGTTATGTCTTGTTCCTTTAACTATTTGATTAACACTTCATCCAAAGATTTAAAGAGCCTTATAATTCATAAAACACATGAATGAAACCAGTCATAAGTAGGATTCTACCAATTTCCTTAAAAACAGCTTATCTGAGATGTTTTCCCACACTCAAGTAGCACGGTGGGCTCTAAAAGCTATTTCAAAAAACATTAACCAAAAAGGATCACTGTCTTCACACTGAAAGGCAACCAAAAGATTCACTTCCAGATTCCCCTCCCCTGAAAGCCTTAAAGAGTAAAGCAATGCACAAAATAGATGGACAGATTCAAATACAAATACAATAGCAGAGTTGGAAGGGACCTTGGAGGTCTTCTAGTCCAACCCCCTGCCTAGGCAGGAAACCCTATACCGTTCCAGACAAATGGCTATCCAACATCTTCTTAAAGACTTCCCGTGTTGGGGCATTCACAGCTTCTGGAGGCAAGTTGTTCCAGTGATTAATTGTTCTAACGGTCAGGAAATTTCTCCTCAGTTCTAAGTTGCTTCTCTCCTTGATTAGTTTCCAGCCATTGCTTCTTGTTCTACCCTCAGGTGCCTTGGAGAATAGTTTGACTCCCTCTTATTTGTGGCAACCCCTGAGATATTGGAACACTGCTATCATGTCTCCTCTAGTCCTTCTTTCTATTAAACTAGACATACCCAGTTCCTGCAACCGTTCTTCATATGTTTTAGTCTCCAGTCCCCTAATCATCTTTGTTGCTCTTCTTTACACTCTTTCTAGAGTCTCCACCTCTTTTCTACATTGTGGCGACCAAAACTGAATGCAGTATTCCAAGTGTGGCCTTACCAAGGCATTATAAAGTGGTATTAACACTTCATGTGATCTTGATTCTATCCCCCTGTTTATGTAGCCTAGAACTGTGTTGGCTTTTTTGGCAGCTGCTGTACACTGCTTACTCATATTTAAATGGTTGTCCACTAGGACTCCAAGATCCCTCTCACAGTTACTACTATTGAAGAAGGTACCACCTATACTGTACCTGTGCATTTCGTTTTTCTTGCCTAAATGTAGAATCTTATTCTTTTCACCATTGAATTTCATTTTATTAGATAGTGCCCAATGTTCAAGTTTGTCAAGATCCTTCTGTATCTTAGGCCTATCTTCTGGAGTGTTGGCTATTCCTGCCAGCTTAGTGTCATCTGCAAATTTGATGAGTTCCCCATTTATTCCCTCATCCAAATCATTGATAAAGATGTTGAAGAGTACCTCTAGGCTGGAATACTGCAATGTGCTCTACATGGGGCTGCCCTTGAAGAGCATCCGGCGACTTCAGCTAGTACAGAATGCGGCCGCGCGAGCGATTGTGGGTGCACCTCGGTTCACCCACATAACACCTATCCTCCGCGAGCTGCGCTGGCTACCTGTCGATCTCTGGATGCGCTTCAAGGTGCTATTAGTCACCCATAAAGCCCTGCATGGTAGTGGATCCGGATACTTGAGAGACCGCCTACTGCCAATTACCTCCCTGCGACCAATTAGATCTCACCGATTGGGCCTCCTCCGTATTCCATCGGCCAGCCAATGCCGGCTGGCAACTACAAGGAGGAGGGCCTTCTCAGTAGTAGCCCCGACCCTTTGGAACGAACTCCCTGTGGAGATTCGTACCCTCACCACCGTCCAGGCCTTCCGCACAGCCTTGAAGAACTGGCTAGCCCGTCAGGCCTGGGGACAAGGATAGTTGCCCCTCCCGAATGATGAATGTATGTTGCTTATTACTTTTATTATATGTGTCTATGTCATTGTTGTATTCCCCCCCCCCCCCTGATTTTATGTGAGCCGCCCTGAGTCCCCTCAGGGAAAAGGGCGGCCTACAAATGTTAATAAAATCTTTTTAAAAAAAAATCTTACTGGGCCTAAAACAGAGCCTTGGGGTACTCCCTCCATGTAGATGCAATTCCATTGAGGACTACACGTTGAGTGCGGTTGGTCAGCCAGTTACAAATCCATCTAGTGGTGATGCTGTCCAACCCATGTTCTTCTACTTTATCTAGTAGTAGGTTAAGGTCTACCTTATCAAATGCCTTACTGAAGTCCAAGTAAACTATATCGATGGCATTCCTCTGGTCCACTAGTTTTGTCACTTTGTCAAAGAACGCAGTAAGATTAGTCTGGCAGATTCTATTTGGAGCAGAATATCCTAAAGTAACAAAGCAAGGCTATACCACATCAGTGGTGGGATTCAGCCAGTTCGCACCTAGTCACAAGAACCGGTTGTTAACCTTTTTAAGCAGTTCGGAGAACCGGCTGTTGGAAAAAATCTCCTTTTGTTTATTTCCACTTTACCAGGCTAATTCCTGTAAGGAAGGCAGGAAGGAAACATTCTGGTGTTGTTTCTAGCCTAATCTTTATTGCCCTCCTTACAGAAACTGCCTCACCCGTTAACCCTTATTACATTGTAACTGCTAAGGCGAAGCGCCCATTGATGTGAATGATGTTGAGTTGGCCACGCCGACCCAGTCACATGACCACTGAGCCACGCCCACCCAGCCGTTCATTAGAGCAGAGAACCGATTGTTAAATTATTTGAATCCCCCCACTGCACCACACCTATCCTTTGAAACAACACTCCCCACCCCTGCTGACCTTTAAGAGAGCCTTAAAGCCCTGGCAGTTCCTACAGGCACTGCTATACACTCTATGACAGTGAACTTACTATTTTTGATGAAATTAAGTCTGTCTCCATCCACCCAGAACAGTCTTTTCTGTTGTTGCTAAAGGTAAAGGTTCCCCTTGCACATATGTGCTAGTCATTCCCAAACTCTAGGGGGCAGTGTTCATTTCCGTTTCAAAGCCAAAAAGCCAGTGCTGTCCAAAGACGTCTCTGTGGTTATGTGGCCAGCATGACTAAACACCGAAAGTGCACGGAATGCTGTTACCTTCCCACCAAAGGAGGTTCCTATTTTTCTACTTGCATTTTCACATGCTTTCAAACTGCTACATTGGCAGAAGCTGGGACAAGTAACAGGAGTTCACTCCATTACATGGTTCTGCAGTTTTGAACCACTGAACCACCTTTCTGATTGACAAGCTCAGCATTTTAGCCACTGAGCCACCATGTCCCTCCTCTGTTGTTGCTACTGGTATTGTATTGTTATCAACTATTTTTGATTCTTTGTAAGCTACTCAGAATTATTGACAAATAGGAACCCTTAGAAATTGATAGGGCATGTGGTTATATGTGTATATAATTCTTGTAGTTTTCTTGACAAGATTTTTCAGAAATAGTTTTCCCCTGCCTTCACCTAAGACTGAAAGAGAGTGACTGGCTCAAGGTCACTCTGCTGTTCTTGTGCGTAGCATGGGACTAGAACTCATCATCTCCCAGTTTTCAGCCTGATGCCTTAACCACAACACACATATTTAGAATTATAAGCAAATAAGTATTGTGGAATACATACTACGTTACTTATAAGCACCTTAATATGGAGTTCCACCAACCTGTTGATAGCACATAGCTATCATAGAGACAATTATTAGGAAACAAGGAGGAGTTGATATGAAAATAATTGTACCTTGCAGTACAAGACATTGGATTAATTTACCTACACTTGAAACCTAGTCTAGACCCAACTCATTTAAAATGGATTTCTTTACTTTTATTTTATTGAAAGCTTCTATTATTCAAAATATATTTAATTTCTGTGACAATCAAAATGTAATGATGATTGTATTTTTCTATCCCTCATGAAAAAGTGGGCATTAAGAAACTTCTAAAATTCTGAAAGGTTCAGCAGTTGGTTACAGTATTCTTCTGAACCCACCTTACCTTCTCCACCAGCTAAAAGTAGTAGGTTTAGTAGTACATAAAATAAGGAAAAGAGCATTCCTCTTCACCCTGCCTTGGTAGAAGAGGAACAGGAAAAATGCCACTGAAGTTTGGTCTCTTGCTCGCTCGGCTTCTCCCCACTGCGTCCTGATAGGCTCTCTTTTCCACCATATCCCTATGATGGTGCTTTGGTCTCCTCCGTGTTTAAAAAGGTGTTTTCTGTCTTCTCCCTGACACAATTTTCACCAGGGATACAATCTGGTACGTTTCACCCACAATTTGGTTGATGGCGCAGGCCGTGTCAGAGATCTGCCCAGCTTCTTTGGTCACTATAGGCTTCTGTGGGCAGGACCTTCCAAACTGGACCCTGCTAGGGTCATTTTGTCTAGGGGTGCTAGAGAAATCAGGCATCTGGCTTCTTGCAGAATACATTGCCTGCTGCCTGCCTGGGCACTTTTTGATGTGCTTCATTATAGACACACCTCATAAATTCAAAGTTCCCCTATTTTGAGAGTGTGTCTGACTTCTTTTCAAAATAAAGGTTTAGTGGTCTTTTGAAAAAGTGGTAATCCTGTGGGACACAGAAGATAGATTGAAACAAGGAAAGAGGGCTGAGTTCTATCAGCTATGGTAGGCATATTGGGGTGCATTATAGGTTTTCTGGTGCTTCCACTGACAAATGATTTCATTTTTATTTTATTCTTTAACCGTTTTTGTAATTTTTATAAAATCTGAGACATGCACATAAACCCCAGCTTAACTGAACCATGTTTCTAGGCCAAACCACCTGCTCATTCAGTTTCTGCAACTCCTCATGTGGGTCACTGTTCTGACCCCCACCTTGCCCGTTCAGAAACGACAGCCAAGCAAAGCTTGCAAAGGAATGTTTTTATCAGTCCTGGCTCTTGCTGGCTGCGAGTCCAAAATAAACACAGATAAATGCTCTGGCAAAAGTAAACTACAGCAAAACAGGATTATATAAATCAAATCACTTATCCAAGTGCTTTTTCTTGATGGTTGCAAACAAACAGAGAACTTGACTAGAACAGGAATGGAACAGAATGGAACATTGACCTCTGCAACCAGGGTGTGGCACCATCAGTCATTTTTATCCGCAGGAGGAGACCCTAATGAGCAACAGCTGCTCATTATCCTCTCCTGTGAGTCGGTCAGCCCTTTTCCTGCGTGCATCCCAAAACAACTCACAGGAGATTTCTGCCGAGTTACAACAGTATCCCTCACCGCAGGGCCCTTCCCCCGGATCTGACGGTCCAGATGTGGTCGGGATGGGTTGTCCGTATGATAGGCTCGCAATCATCTCCTGTGTTTTCTCCTTTGTTCCTTATGCTGAGTAGCCCTCAGCCTGTTTGCCTCCTGATATAACTCCCAAATACTTTCAGAAAATTCCCCTTGATCCAATGCTCCCCCTTCACCCGGTGGCCACCACGTCTCTTCCCGCCCTGTGTGGCGTTGATACCCCGTTCAGGGTCCTCCACCTCCTCCAAGGCCGACCCACCAGCCCCCATACTGTCGGATTCTGGCGGCAGCTCTAACAGCTCCTGCCGGGCCACAGCACCCTGTCCAGGGTCCTCCACCTCCTCCAAGGCCAACTCATAAGACCCCTCACTGTCGGAGTCTGGCGGCAGCTCCTGCCGGGCTACAACAGGTCACCATGATTACTCATATCCTTGTTTTGGGGCGGAAGAGCCCGGGGGTGGTACAATGCTGTTTTGCATTGTGGTTTTGACAATATGAAGTACCATAGCTATTACTGTTACTATGTCTAGGCCAAGTGGCGCATGATGCCAAAGCCAGCTGCAGCATGTTTGCTCCCTATGACTATTTCTCTTGGCTATTTCTGGGTGTTACACTTCTCAAAGACTTAAACCCCACAGCCCTCTACCTCTTCATCTCACCCTTTTGGTTCATACTTGAGGGACTCCAGCTTCTTTTGAACCCAAGGTTAGTGTTTTTTCCCCCAGAAGAATACTACCCCTATACTCAGTAATGGCTAATAGATACAGGTAGTCCCCAACTTACAATAGTTGCTCTACATGGGGCTGCCCTTGAAGAGCATTCGGCGACTTCAGCTAGTCAGAATGCGGCCGCGCGAGCGATTGTGGGTGCACCTCGCTTCACCCACATAACACCTATCCTCCGCGAGCTGCACTGGCTGCCTGTCGATCTCCGGGTGCGCTTCAAGGTGCTACTTATCACCTACAAAGCCCTTCATGGTAGTGGGCCTGGGTACTTGAGAGACCGCCTACTGCCAATTACCTCCATTAGACCGATACGATCGCATCGATTAGGCCTCCTCCGAATTCCATCTTCCAGCCAGTGCAGACTGGCAACTACCCGGAGGAGAGTCTTCTCGGTGGCTGCTCCGACCCTCTGGAACGAACTCCCCATGGAGATTCGGACCCTCACCACCCTCCAGTCCTTCCGCGCCGCTTTAAAGATCTGGCTGTCCCGGCTGGCCTGGGGTTAAGATTCTAACCCCACCCGAATTGTGTGACTGTTGTGCTCTCTTTTTTAATATGTTGTATTGTCTCCATGTTGGAATATTGTTTGTCTCCCCCCCCCTTTTGAACTGTGAGCCGCCCTGAGTCCCCCCAGGGAAAAGGGTGGCATACAAATAAAGGGAAATACAAATACAAATAGTTTGTTCAATGTCCTTTCTAAGTTATAAAGGCACTGAAAAAAGTGACTTATGACTATTTTTCAAACTTATGGCCATTGCATCATCCCCACGGGTCATGTGATTTACATTTGGATGGTTGACAACCGATTCATATTTATGACCGTTGCAGTGTGCTGGGTCATGTGATCATTTTTTGTGACTTTCTGACAAGCAGAGTCAATGGGGAATCCAGATTCACTTAATAATCGTGTTACAAATTTAATGACTGCCGTGATTCACTTTCAATGATTCACTACAAAGAAGAGGGAGTCAAGCTATTCTCCAAAGCACCTGAGGGCAGGACAAGAAGCAATGGATGGAAATTAATCAAGGAGAGAAGCAACCTAGAACTAAGGAGAAATATTCTGACAGTTAGAACAATTAATCAGTGGAACAACTTGCCTCCAGAAGTTGTGGATGCTCCAACATTGGAAGTTTTTAAGAAGATGTTAGATAGCCATTTGTCTGAAAAGGAATAGGGTTTCCTGTCTGACAGTGGGTTGGACTAGAAGACCTCTAAGGTCCCTTCCAACTCTGTTATTCTTTTCTATTCTCTTCTGTTCTTTTCTATTTAACAAATGTGCAAGAAAAGTCATAAAATGGCGCAAAACTCACTTAACAAATTTCTCACTTAGCAACAAAAATTTCAGGCTCAGTTGTGGTTGTGAGTCAAGGGCTAACTGTTCAAGATTGGAAGACAGAACTGAAATATTTTCCTCCCATTTCACCTTGCAAAGCTCCTTCATGTCTATGACCTGTTAATCATACAACCTGACAAGCAGCGAAAGTGTTCAGCTAAATTTACCCAACCTGGCTTCACCTCAAATTAGTTAGAGCAATTAGTAGTTGTTTTCTTCCTGGCAGGTGATGCTCGGTGGAATGGAAATAGTGCCAAGGGAATCTGGTAATTCTTTTGCTACCTGCCGTAGATAATTAAAGAACAACAGGTTCACTAGTCTCATTACTAGGGATTGGCAGTGGGGCAGGGATATACAATTTTAGTTAGCCAACTCATGATCTTACAACTGGGGCAGAATTTTTCTTCCTTAGTCCCATGTGGAAAGTTTTCTTAAGGAGTAAGGGAGGAAAAATGAGAGAAAGGAAATGCAGAAGGAAAAAACAGTGATATTGAGGGAACGCTTATTCCTTTATGAAGAAGTTTGCCTTAGTTCCCTGTAGTAAACAAGACAATTTACAGTATACCTTGCTCCTTAACGTTGTATCTAAAGGAGGCTTGAAATACTGAAGAAGAGATGACATAAAGGGACATCCAGATCATTTTCCTCTTTCTTCTTTCAGAAAAGAAAACAAACGGGAAGATTTTTAGCCTTATTGGATTTAGGTAGAGAAACCTGAAAGCCCAAGCAATATACTGGATATCTCAAACATAACTTTGGCTGTTTTGTCACTACTGATTTAAGGCACTACCCACCAATAGATGCCTTGGCATGAAAAAACTCCAGCACAAGATTAGCTACTGTTTTGCATTCATTAATACTGTTATGACTTCCAACTAAACAATGTTTAGATTTCCAGGAGTGGCATTCCTGATAAATAAACCCTCTTTTGCTTTCTGCTTCTGCCATCCCCTCACTTGGTGCAAAACCAGCCAGCAGACAAATCAAATCAGGGCATTTTTTAAATATTTCACTATTTCGTATTTGTTGCTTCTCTGAGGCTGCTGTCTGTCCCTCCTCCTACATCCTATTTATGTGTCTCACAACTTAAAAATAATCTGACACGATGAAGAAACATATGGGAAGATCAATCTGAGCCATAAATATATGTCCATAATAATATTTAAATTAAATGAGCAGATTGTAACTCAGGCAAATATAATTAAATATAGAGAAGGATATACCAGGGCAGAAATAGAGAAGAATGTGTCATGGTTAATGTTGAAAAATTGGGATCTGTAGCCAATGCTTTAACACAGAAACTATCCTTTATTTTGGGAGACATTTCAATTATCTAAATTCAAGACCCAGGCTGGGCTCAGCAACCAACATTCTTCATTCTCCACACACACACAATCATGTTTTTTTTTAAATTTAAGCAACCAGGGGTGGATTCCTTGCCTTTGGGGTGAGATCATTAGACGGCACGGGATAAAATACCACCAGTATGCGGACGATACACAGTTGTATCTGTCCACCCCGTGCCAACTCAGTGAAGCGGTTGACGTGATGTACCAGTGCCTCGAGGCTGTTAGGGCCTGGATGGGGGTTAACAAGCTTGTACTCAATCCGGATAAGACCGAGTGGCTGGTGTGTTTCCCTCCTACTAATTGGCCAAGTTTTCCATCTCTCAGGCTGGGGGGTCAAACAGTACGCCCCTCAGACAGGGTTCGCAATTTGGGAGTCCTCCTGGACCCACAGCTGACTCTCAAACACCACTTGTCGGCTGTGACCAGGGGGGCATTTGCCCAGGTTCGCCTGGTGCACCAGTTGCGTCCCTACCTGAACCGGGAGGCCCTCACAACAGTCACTCGTGCCCTTGTGACCTCTAGACTGGACTACTGTAACGTGCTCTACATGGGGCAGCCCTTGCAGAGCATTCAGAGACTTCAGCTTGTCCAGAATGCAGCCGCGCGAGCAATCGTGGGTGCACCTCGGTTCACCCACGTAACACCTAACCTCCGCGAGCTGCACTGGCTGCCTATTGGTCTTCGGATACGTTTCAAGGCGCTAGTCGTCACTTATAAAGCCCTTCATGGTATTGGACCTGGGTACTTGAGAGACCGCCTGCTGCCAATTACCTCCAATAGACCGATCAGATCCCACAGATTAGGCCTCCTCCGAATTCCATCCGCCGGCCAATGCCGACTGGCGACTACCCGGAGGAGAGCCTTCTCTGTGGCTGCTCCGACCCTCTGGAACGAGCTCCCCGTGGAGATTCGAACCCTCACCACCTTCCAGGCCTTCTGCAAAGCCCTTAAAACCTGGCTGTTCCGATAGGCCTGGGGCTAAAGAGCTTTTGCCCCCCTTCTCGAATGGTATGGTTGTTGTGTGTTTTTAAATTTTGTATTGTTGTTTGTCTTTTTATCCCCCTGTCTGTACCCCCTTCCCTGACTGAATTGTGAGCCGCCCTGAGTCCCCTTCGGGGAAAAGGGTGGCATATAAATGTAATAAATCCAATCCAATCTCTGCCTGGAATGTAAACCAGGGCAAAACCAGCAGTTTTACATATTTCCCCAGTGTCCGTTTTGAGAAGTCCATGGAGAAGTTTTTTAAGAGATTTATGGGGAAGGTTCTGCTTTGTTTACTGTAGGCTAATGAAACAGCAGATGCTATAAATGGATGCACTTTGTAAGAACTGGGTCTTAATGTGAATATATATGGGTAGTCCTTGATTTATGAGCCCAACATTTCCATTTCTAAGCGAGACAGTTGTTAGGTGAGTTTTGCCACATTTTGCGACCTTTCTTGTCATAGCTGTTAAGTGAAACACTGCAATTGTTAAATTAGTAACATGGTTGTTAAGTGAATCTGGCTTTCTCGTTGACTTTGCTTGTCAGAAGGCTGCAAAGAGTCATTACATGATCTCAGGACACTGCAACCATCATAAACATGAGTTAGTTGCCAAGCAGCTGAATTTTGATCACGTGACCATGGAGATGCTGCAAAGATCGTAAGTGTGAAAATGTTCATGTCATTTTTTTCAATGTTGTAATTTTTAACGGCCACTAAATGAACTGTTGAGGACAACCTGTATTGCATTTTAACATAAGCAGTTTAAATAGGCCTATAGTTAAAAAATTAAATGAGCAGGGGAAAACAGATTGTAATGTAGACACATATAATTAAATTATGGAGAAAGAGAAAACCATCCAGGTAACAGGAAACAGATTGTGCCCTAGCTAATCATGTGAAACTGGACAGCTGAAACAGAGTGGCTACTTGCCAACAGTAGTACTTTAATACAGCAGCTTTCCGAAGACCTGGAAGTTGACTTCCTTGAGATGGCCACACAAGTGTTCCTCAGCTTTTTAAAAATTCACTAAAGACAACACTGCCAAGTCTCCAACAATGGGGGGGGAATCAAAGAGAGGGGTTTCCTCTTTTGCAAATTTCACCAAATACTCATTCTTACCTCTTCTTGTTTTACCGCACATTTTAAGCAATTTATTCATACAGCATTCATCTTTATTTTTTGCCTGTCATATTCAAATATCATTTCGATGTAATTCCCCCACTACCTTTTACAGAATTTTCATAATTTAAAATTTCTCAATTTTCCCATCTCTGCTAATTGTCCAACCAAAGCAGACATACTTATATATTTGTTGTAATTTCCTACCATTAATCTTTTTGCCGGGAAATGCCAGAGCAAAAGTCTAAACAAAGGAAGGGGAGAAGTGGGGGGAGAAGTCAACTTTATATTCAAATAAACCAAATTTATAGTCCCATTTTTTACTTTTAATAACCCTGCTCTGTATTTCCTTCAAATAATGTCCTGAATGCCCTTTCTTTTCATTTTTCTTTGTACTGTATCACAAAATTCTTCAAGCTTTAAAAAGCCTCTTTTGTGAATCCAATATATGAACGTTATCCATGTCACTTTTGTGATTTGTTATTTGTATATCCCTTTCAATTAAAACATCAGTCTGTCTCTTCTGTATGTCAGGTGCAGCATCTTTTTTATATTATCCTTGCAGCTTGTCATTTTTAAATCCACTTTCAGATCAGTCTGTTTTATCTGGAAAATCTTGTTCCTCTTCCAAAACATGTTTTGAACACAATCTGCTTATAGAGGCAGACACTCCTGTTAAAATTCACTCCTGGGTACATTGTTCAAAAAATATCCTTCAATTGGTCCAATGTTAAAATATTTTGCTCCATTCTGTATTAGTAAGTCAAATGTAAGTGTTCTTTAACTCTAGTTCCTTCTAATTCCCTCTAGTGTCCAATTTGCAAAGTCCAGGCCTATCATTTTAAAAAAAATCAAAACGAAAGTGGTTTTTTTATGGAAAAGAATTGTATAATTAATTCCAAAATCTTGTTTCAAATTTATCTGGATCCTTAAGTCTATTTGCAACTTTTTAAAACCAAAGTTTCAGTCACTCTTTTGCTATTTGTTACTTGTATTTTAAAGTTCTTTTGCTAAGGGTTGAAGGAAACTCACCTAGTACTATAAAATATGTTGATCCACAATGTTCTCTAATAGTAAGTAGAAATTACCTTCAGGAATAAAGAGAAGAGATACTGCCTAGGAAATGATCAGACAAAAGAAAGAGGAACCCTCAGTGGCTTAATGGTCAGAGGAAGACATTTAGGAAGGACCCGCCTTAATTGATCAGGCAGATAAAGGTGGCAGGAAAAGATTTTTACTTTCAGATTTGCAATATTCTGTTAATGTAGACTTACAATAAAGTAGAATCAGCTCATCTAATTTTGTT
This sequence comes from Thamnophis sirtalis, assembly GCF_051295495.1. Classification (NCBI taxonomy): domain Eukaryota; kingdom Metazoa; phylum Chordata; class Lepidosauria; order Squamata; family Natricidae; genus Thamnophis; species Thamnophis sirtalis. The sequence continues at coordinate 43,364,413 of NW_028261387.1, read as the reverse complement.
TCCTGTTTGATTAACCTGGGAGGGCTGACAGGTTCCTAATAGCTGAAACGGAGTTAACAAGCAATTTCTGAAAGTGATTATAAAAGGAAGCACAGGAACCTGATGTCCTTAAAAGTGCAAACCCTAGGTTGAACAAGATAACTATTGCTTTGTCTTCCAAGAATTTAAACCTGACAGAGATGGCTGTCTTGCAGTCTCCTTGCAAGGAGCAACTGCATAGAATAGTTGTGGGTGATTTCAGATCTACACCCTATCTAGAGTTGAATTACAAGGAGCTCGTCTTTGTCTCTTCATTCCACTGTGATCAAGTGGATCCATCTTCAGTTCACCACTTCCTTTCTAGGAAGTGATATTTAGATTCTTCTCAATATAAACATAATTAATGTTGTGTTTCCAAAGTCGAATTGTTACGTTATACCTTCTCTCTCGTGGAGGAAGCAAAGTAGCTTTTCAGAGCTGATACAGTCAGGTAAGCAAAGCCTCCATTCCCAAGAAAATGTTAGCAGTCCAGAAGCTGGTGCTGATTTTGTAGAATCATTTGAGCGCTTGGAAAGTGGTATCTTGTTTTGCATGTACTTTACTTTATATATTCCTGGCAGAGAACAGCCATTGAGATGCACCTTGCAGAGTTCAGCCTTGCCTTGCCTTTCTTCCTTGGCCTTCAACTTTCAGCATTTCTTCAACCTTTAAATGCAAGAAGGCCTTGCATTTCTATCGGATTGAAGGATTTCTTATTCCATCTATTTGGTTCAGATGACATTGTTGCTTCAAAACGATCAGAGATTGTGAAGAAATTTATTGTAGCTATTAAATGAATAACTCCTTTTTTCAGAAAAATCATATTAAAATTATTTATTTGTTTATTTGGTCTGTGGACCTGGATATGACCTTCAAATTAAGGAGACCAAATATCCCTTTTTGGTAAAGCAGTGGTGAATTGCTTTAAAAACATGATAAGTATAAGTATTATCTTTATTGTCATTGTACTTATTTACAACAAAATTGGTTAATTAACAAATCTAAATTGAGGTAAATACAGAGAGAAAAAAGCTTTGTTTCTGCTGTATGTTAATGAATCACTGTTCCCTCCTGATGAAGATGCAACTGAGGAATGTTGGAACATTAATAGCAATAGCACTGATATACTGCTTCTTAGTGCTTTTACAGCCCTCTCTAAGCGGTTTACAGAGTCAGGATATTGCCCCCAACAATTGAGGTCCTCATTTTATCCACCTAGGAAGGATGGAAGGCTGAGTCAACCTTAAGTGGTGAGATTTGAACTGCTGAACTGCAGCTAGCAGTCAGCTGAAGTAGCCTACAATGTTGCACTCTAACCACTGCACAACCTTGGCTCAAAATATTAACTCATATAGTTGAGTCTTGTTCTAATCCAAGCTACATCAGTAAGATCCCTGATATGGTTTTTGGTCAACTGCCATGTGTTGTCATTTTTTTCCCAGTAGGGGAAAATCATCAGATATTAATAGCTACAGTATTCATTTGTCAGATATGAGGGTCTGAAGAAGAATTGTTATATATCACTAAAATGATAAATGAACACACCATTTGCAGCAATGGATTGTTGATACAGTATCTGTTTTCTCACATTTGAATTAGACTTTTTTTTTCCTACAAAAAAAATATATCCACAAAAATCCACTAAAAAACAACCTTGGGACAATGTGGTCACATTTTGTAAACATTTTTATATAGCAATTTCTCAGGCTCCCCCCCCCCTTTTAATTGTTGTTGTTGTTGTTATACTTCTTAATTTTAAGGTCAAATACTTAAAACTTTTTTCTTTCATTCAGAAATTTTGTATGAAATAAAATGAAATATTTTAGCCCTGATCCCTTTGGAACATTTGAGCCCTCTTAAATGCAGCCAACAGTTTTCCCAGTTGGAAATAAGGAGAGGAGGTGGCTAATTTCTTTCCCAATTTCTCTTTTCCATGATACCCTCCATTATTGTTGCTAAAAAAAAACACCTCTACATTCCTACTAGTATTTCAAATATTCCTAACTAGGATGTAAGAAAATGCAGCAAATGTTCTATGAATGGTACTTATGGTAAAGGCATTATTCACAGTAACATCCCTAATTATTTCCCAAATTTAGATGAATTGGTATGTTGTCTGCTTCTCTTTTGTGTGTAACGGTCCAGTTAAGTCCTTGAACCTAAGTGATCCTAACTCACTTGTAACTGATAAGTAGAACGAACCAAAGATAAGAAAATGGCATTGAAGACTGTAAAGGTGGTTTTTGCATTCTTAATAGAAACACTGGGATGCAAGTATTAATCTTCATATTAACAGAATATTTTAATTATATTGTTTATCCCAGATCAATTTGTGTCACAGGATAATAAAAACTGCTCCATCTGTTTCCTTATTTTCTTCATCAATCAATCAATCAATCAATCAAGCATTGGTTGCAATCCTTTAATAAATGCCAAGAGAATGCAAATTACTAAAAATTCTGCAAAGTAATCAAGAAGAAAGAAAAACTATTTTAATTTCTGTGCCAGATGGATTATTCTATATTGGGTATAGAGTTTTGATGTCTACATGTGTAGGCATTGTCAGATAAGCAATCTACAAAAGTCAAACTTAGAAGGCGATTAAAAACATCCACTATTAAAATTCAGTTTAAAGTAATTATATTGTCCCATGAGGGATTATTTTAATGATCCTATTGTGTCCTGTTGAGGTAGCATTTCTGCTACCTCAAATCTCCAAATAAGCTCTTTTAAAAAAAAATGCAATAAAAGTATTCTGCAACTCACCTCAAATACTGTTCAGCAGCTCATCTGAGAGGCACTGAAATGCATGGGGGAACACTGGGAGGTTTCCAATTGTCCCAAATGTGACAGGTTTCTACTTGTTTTCTCTGTTACAATGATAAGCATTAGAAAGGGTTTGCTTTGGCTAAGAATCAGTTTCGGAAATCCAATACAGAGGTGAAATCTTATCCTCTTGTTGTCCTTGGCTTTAAAAGAAAGCATTCTCAAAACGTAGTCGCCCTCAAACAGAGACTGGGTCTTCTTGGGTGCTTAAGTGATAGGCAATTTGATGCCCAAAGTACTTAATCCTGCATAATTGCAATGAAGTTAATCCACTGGAAGTCAAATGAGCTAAACTGATATAAATCCAATAAGAAACCAATCACTTCTGGATTCTACCCAGATTGGAAAACAAATAATGCAACTGAAATCTAGATAGGACAGCATTCCCCAAACTAGTAGTCACTTCATAGGAGGGATCTGCTATGCCTTAAACTCCCATAGTAGCTGAGAATTCTGATATTTGCAGTTTTGAGAAGTGGAGGTGCGGCAATGAATTATCCCTTAAAATACTTAGACGTCTTTTTTATATTCTTGATTTGTTCTGAAATAAAATAAATGATTGAGCAATGCCTCTGTGGAAATTCTCAGTCATCCAGATCATGGTTGTCCCAAAGGTGCTATTTAAAGAGGCAACTGGACTTGCTTGTTTTTTTTTCTTTGAAGACATTTCACTACTCATCCAAGAAGCTTCTTCAACTCAGGATGAGAAGCGAAACGTCTTTAAAGAAAAACCAGAAAGTCCAGTTGCCTCTTGAAAAAGCACCTTTGGGGTTGAGCAATACCCAATTCACAATTAGAAAGAGGAGAAAGGTTAAGACTTCCAAATCAGAGCTGAAAAAATCCAAATAGCAGAAAAAGAGACGCCAAAGACACTTTTGGCTGCAATCTAAGAGCCCCCCAAATTTTTGGCACACAATCCTTACAGAAGTAAAAAAAAAGTTAAGTCTTAAGCCAATAGCCTGCCTTTAGAGCATCGCCTAAGCACATTGAAATGATATAAAGTCTTTCTATTATTTTGCACAACATAGCTGGGATGACACTAAAAGATGCTGCAGGTCGCTATTTCTATAGACACTTGGTTTTTTTTACGGTTTGTTGCACAGTCACCCAGATGTTCAGATTGAATTTGGCATTCTATCTACCTATCAAGTCCTTCCCAAGAATCTGGGACAGGCAGATGTTGATGTTTTAAGGTGCTAAAGGAATTAAGTGTTTTTCTGGTGAGATCAGTCTACCAAGGCAACCTGGTCTACCCAAATATGGGACAGACCATGCTGCTTCTGCTTTCGCCTTTCAGCCCCAATCCAGGAGCTGAGAGAAAATGACCCAGCCTGCTTTCATGCCTAAGGGAGGCCAAGAACTCACACTTTCCTAGTTTCTAGCCTAGCACCTTAACCACTACACTGAACTGCCTCTTTTTTGTTGATTAATGTCATTAGAAGCACATTGGGAAGAAAATAATGATATGCAGTATTATTACTTTCTGCATTTTTATTGGGAGGCAGCCTCAGCTTCAGAAATTTGAGAGAAGCAAAAGTACAAGCCATGATGACATTCCATGGATGATGATAATTTTTGCATATGATGAGAATTATGAAATTTTCCTCCGTTCATAACATGTGACTAATATATAGTATATGAAGACATGTCACTTGCTTCCTTTGTCCATGGGGAGGAAACATGGTCCAAGAAAAATCATGGGGAACATTAGCTGGGTGATATAAGAGAGAACATAGAAGGCAATTCTGTTTACAACATTTTTTTTCACAATCTGAAGAGTTCATAGAGAGTCACACTAAGGCAGTGATGGAGAACCTTTTGATCACTGAGTGCCAAAAAGGTCATGCGGAAACGTCGCACCTGCACACTGGTGCGGGCTGCGCTCTGGAAAAGCAGAACTTCTGGGTTCTAGTGCACATGTGTGCCCGATGATCAGCTGGCTGGCGGGTATGTGCAAGTTGTTTTTTGGCACTGCCACACTCACGAAAGCATCACGCTCCAGAAAAGCCAAACTTCTGTGTCTAGCGTGTATGCATGCTCGACGCTCGGCTGGCTGGCATGCATGCGCACATCAGTTTTTGGCGCTGCCACACATGCAAAGGACAGCTGATTGTCATGTGCGCATGAGCTCCAGAAACCCAGAAGACAAACAGGCAAAGCCACGCATGCAGGATGACATGGCTTCATGTGCCCCTTTGGGCAGGCATGCCATAGGTTCGCCATCATGGCACTAGGGATAAAATGGCATATTTCCAGGTAGTCTGGTTACTTGGAACTCATCCTACAGCTTACAATATAAGTGCAACTTACAAAAAGAACATTCACTCTAGAGCAGGGTCATGGCTGCATCACGTGATGTATCAGGATTTTTTCCCCCTTTGCTAAACTGGGTGGGGCCAGCACGTGACGTATCCGGCCCCCAGGCCATGAGTTTGACACCCCTGCAGAGGAACCTATGTGTCTAGTAAGCTGGAATCCCACACCCAGTTACAGGAGATGTAAAGCAATCCACAAGTCTATACACACATCAGATACTGACGGTTCTATTGTGCTTTAGGTTTTATTGATGCATCTGAACCATAAGACAGAGTATCTTCTGTTTTTAGTGACCCAGGCTGACCTGTCTATCTTTTTAAAAACAGCTGGATGTTTGTACTTAAATGGCCCCTTATCACTTTGCTTCCCAGCCCAGGCATAAAAAAAAACTTCAGGCATGTCATGTGGATCATGTTATTATGCAAATGACCACAAATAATATAATTTGAATGATTTGCATGATGGTGTATTGGCACACATGATGTCACTTGTTCTTTGTCGTCCATTCCTCCCCTAAAAATACCCAGGTTATCAGTCAAGCATATTTGTAAAACTGAGACATATATTTTCCAGAAGTAGATCACCCAGTTCTGTTTTCTTCAAAGGATGTCAAATTGAAAGAGAGCCAATAGAAAATTATTCCAAATTGTTTTGGCTTTAAGAAAGTTTGATCACTGCCAAGGGGGACAAAGTGGCATCACAAGCGTCACTTATGTGATTGTCATCATGATACTGTTCAGGAAACTTATATTGCTGCCTCTTCAGGTTTGTGTCCACATCACCACAGTGAAACCTTGAAGGAATCCCGTTTTGTTTAATTTGCCAAATGCAATCATGCCTTATTATTTGTTGATGACCATATAATGTAACACTAGTAAAAGGAGAAAAGTCATTATAGGGTCATCAAGAAATGGATTCCTTATCTTAATTTACTATTGTCTATTGTGGATAAATATAAGGATACGGTGGCTCAGTGGCTAAGATGCTGGGCTTGTCGATCAGAAAGGTCAGCAGTTTGGTGCTTCAAATCCCTAGCACCATGTAACAGAGTGAGCTCCCGTTACTTGCCCCAGATTCTGCCAACCTAGCAGTTCAAAAGGATGTAAAAATGCAAGTAGAAAAATAGGAACCACCTTTGGTGGGGAGAAAACAGAGTTCCGTGTGCTTTCGGCATTTAGTCATGCCAGCCACATGACCATGGAGATGTCTTCAGACAATGCTGGCTCTTCAGCTTTGAAACGGAGATGAGCACCGCCCCCTAGAATCAGGAACGACTAGCACATATGTGTGAGGGAAACTTTACCTTTACCTTATTATGGATTAATGAAATCTTTTTAGGAATATAAGCAGAATATAAAGTTGATTTATAGCAATACTAAAACTCAAATAGGGTTGAAGCAATGTGACTATCAGAATATAAACTATTGATATCAATAACTAGTGTCCTTTGCACAGGTGCTTAAGATATCTGCTATCTGGGTTTGTCTGTAGCAGTGTTTGCCTCCTCAAATGTCATAATAATACTCAGCATCAGAAAAGCTTTGTATGATGAAGTTTTCCCTACTTACTATCTGTGACCATATCCTGCCTACCATCTGGTGACAAGAACAGCTGTAGATTCTGGTAAGAAGTGGATGCCAGTAGCTTGGCATTATGCTTTGCAATTAGAGTGTAACCTCAGGAGTCAAGTCTCTAGCAGAAAAGAATTTAGAACTTTGTGCCTCGGTCATGAACATATTTTGGCTCAGATGCTTTGCTTTTTTTTCATCAGACTGTATGTAAAAATGGGCTCAGTGACATTTCCTTCATTGCTTTAATGCAGGGGTGTCCAAACTTGGGAACTTTAAGACTTATGGACTTCAACTCCCAGAATCCCCATGGCTGGCTGGGGAATTCTGGGAGTTGAAGTCCATAAGTCTTAAAGTTCCCAAGTTTGAACACCTCTGCTTTAATGCATTCGAATAGAGTCAGAGGGTGGTTTTGCATCTTTTAGTTTCTACAGAAGCAGCACCAAAAAAGCCTGTCAGATGATGGGCAAAACCTATGAGAGATTCCACATTTCAGTTCTGTAAAACCCAGATGGACGCCATTCACAATTAATTTCTGGGGTAACAGTGCATAACACAAGGGCCCTAGGCTGTGTACAGTCCTCAGCCATGGAATTGTGGTGCTGAAATTTGGCAGAAAAATCATAGAAAATAAACCACACATTTCCCATCATTTTCCAAGGGAAACAGAAATATGTACGGTGAATTAAGTCACAGAATGTCAAAGCCAAACCAAACAATGGAAAGAAGAAGCCATTTAAAACTTGAAAAAATAGCCATATCCATTTGTGTGATAGTGCTGACTTCCAAAAACAATCTCATTTGAATAATCTCATGAAAGAAGTAGGGGAACATACTCACCTAGTTTCTTGCTTTCAAAAATTAAAATGGAGAAATCAGGAGAGGAGATTTTTTACTGGAGGAACCACAAATGATGAAGTGAGTTTATAAATTAATATGGCCTTCTCCAAATTTTTGCCTGCATACTGGAAGGGCAGTGGTACAGGAAAACCAGGCTGACCAAATGCGCTGTTGGTTTGGTTTATGACATTAATATCCTCCTTTTTTTTCTTTGATTCTTCTTTATCTGGTGAGGGGAGGAAACACAAAGTCATTGGCCCTAAATTATTTTAGTGAACTTCTATGGCTGAGGGAAATGCTCTCCCTGGTTCTTGCCTGATACCTTCAAGCTACAACCTGCATTTTATTAATTCCGGCCAATTTTTTAGAAGACATCTTTTTCCCCCCTTCCCAAAAGTGCTAAAGATTTCACTTCTCAGGTTACCAAACACAATGGGGAGTTGCTTTATCACCATCATACTAATCTCTTCAGTAAAGATTATTAAACATTTAATCTTAAGGCAAATTAAGTACCGTATTTTTGGAGTATAAGACGCACCAAGGTTTTGAAGAGGCAAACTAAAAAAAAAGTTTTTGCACTCTGCAGACCTCCCAAAATGGCCCATTTTTTGTGAAAACGGGCTCATTTTTTAAAAAACATATTTGCATGCATAGCCTTTAGGAGATTTATAGAGTGCTCCAGGGGGTTGGGGGGGCAAAATTGAGCAAAAAAATGGCCATTTTTTTGGTCATTTCTGCCCTCCCCAGCCCCCAGGAGCACTCTGCAAAGCTCCTAAAGGCCATGTATGGCCATTTTGGTGAAGGGGGTGGGGTTTCGGGAGGCATAAAATGCTGTAATCAGTGTATAAGACACACCCAGATTTTCACCCTCTTTTTTGAGGGAAAAAGGTACATCTTATATTCCGAAAAATACAGTGCATTCATTCTAAATTCATGGAGAGAGGGGAGGTCGAGAGAGATATGATCTGCGGTAGATGTTACTTGAAAAAGGAAGTTGTTTTTTCCTTTTGCATGCAAAAAGTGCAAGGCACATCCATCAAACTGTATTTTCCTCTCACTGGTATCATTGCTCATCATCCTATCAGCACCAGAAACAAGTATCAGTGACCATAGTTTGAGGTTAATAATGCAAGCTGATCATGGCTGAAGGGTGGTCAGGAGAGGTCAACCCCCTTCATTGGCAAGAGGATCGGTTTTCAGTCTTCATTTAGCTAAGTGTTTTCTTCTATCCAAGAAGAGGAGTTAACTGGAGCTTGGACTTGCCTCAGGACCAATTTTGAAATCTTTGAACTTTTGAAGAATGAAAATAAATCAAGAAAGTCAGAAAACGCTCTGCACACATAACTTGATCAGGTTTTACTGTTGTTTTATATTTCATTGGTTCAAGTGCTTTGAAAATAAAAAGAGCAAGAGGTAAATTTATTTTCTAAAATGAAGCATGGCACAATAAGATGATAGCTTAAATGCCCTGGCATTCAAGACTGTTTTATCATAAAATCAATATGTCTTCCAGTTTGTGTCTGCAGCTGCTGCAAAAGAAAGGGAAGCATTTTAAATAAAAACTGGGCCTTCTAATTTGTGGCAAACATGGATTTTTAAAGGCTCTGGTTTGTACCCAATAATTAAATTATTTTCCACAGAATATACAAGTAGTCCTCATTTATCAATCGCAATAGGGATCAGTAGCTCTGTTGTTAAGTGAAGCAGTTGCTAAATGGGAAATCACATATCTGTGGCTGCTTTCATTTACCTCACTCCCCTACATTTTGATGTGTTCACTCCAGATTAGCAAGAAGGGAATTTATGTTTGTATTTATATTCATTGGAGAAGAAGAGATTATACCAGAACAAACAGGCACACAGGGGGAATACATGTCGAAAAGAATGTAGCAGCCATCAGCAACCCCAAATATGCTTTGCTCAATGTGTATTCTGCATTGTATACCTACTTACTCTCTCATCTTTAATCTCTCTGCCTTGTCAGGAGGAGAAAGAAAGAATTGGTCAGACATAGGAAAAAATGCTTACAGAAATCATTCTAGACATTTTGGTACCCGGGGTAAGATTGGCTAGCAGGCTCGCCCCAATTACCATAGACAGTAATTTAAATTTTAAAATCTGCATTAGTTTTAGGTCAATTCATTGGTTCGTTGGAGTTAATCCAAATTTTAGAAAGTTAGTCAGCTGAAGAAAAATCAGAATTAAAAATAACAGAAAATTAGAGAACTGTGACTCTTTGGGGGAAATTGGCCTTAAGCAGGGGGTTGGACTAGAAGACCTCTGAGGTCCCTTCCACCTTATGATTCTATGTTCTAAATTACATTTTTGTGTGAGAAAAGAAGAGAAAATGCCTAGAGAGTCTAGAGCTGGCCTGGCTTACTAGGCCTCACCTTGGTAGGACAGACAATCTCTTAGAAGCTTCATTTCAGTCTTAATTCTCAGTCAACAAGATCTGCCATGCTATCCTCCCAGCTTAATATCACCAGGGAAACAAACCCTTCTCTCCTCTTCTCCTTCTCCTCTTCATTTCAAAATATAGTAATTAATACTGAACTCAGCTGTGACCCTGAAGAGACACCATCTCTCCTCAAATTGACAGGGTGCCGTTAATAATTACACTGCTCCTTCTGAAGGACCATCATAACCTTATTACATCATTCTAGTTTCTAACACACTAAGATTGTGATACAGAGTTGCCTGGATGATGTTAAGATTTTGGGTATTAGTAATGAGAAAGTCTTATTTTATTTAAAGGATTTGTATTGTTATGGTTGTTGGTACAGTCTGCCAGATGTTTAAATATTACTGTCAGCCATAATCTTTTCCAAAATGGAGGAGTAGTAGTATTATTTTCTCAAATATCTAAGATTCAGGCTGTGTTTCAAAATATTTTTTCCTAAAAGGGTTTACACAATAAAGTAAAAACTATCCTATAGTTTCCAAAGTAGTATAAAATATTAAGAGCAGTCATCATAATGAATAATTAAGAAATCAAAACAAATTCAGTGCTTGCCAGATATAAGGGGAAAAAAATTTGAACACAGAAGAAAAACTTACTTTGACTACAGTCACTTGAAACACCCTCATTCCATCATTTTGCCCCACAGGGCATGTTGGCATTCTCTCATTCCAATTTGTTTTGGAAGGAAACAAAACAGCATCACACTGTAGCAAATATTAAAACCTGGACAATTTGGCTTCTTATATGCATGGTCTCAAATAGTTCATGTAGCCATCTTCCCTTTTATTATCTGGACAGAAGTGCTATGCAGCACATAAGGTTGCCTCTTTTTAGTTGATCTTCACAACAGATGGAGTAATATTAACTGACCCAAACTTAATTAATTTGCTCCATGACAAGCTTGAATCTGGAACTTCCTTGCCTCAGTCAACATTACATTGGCTTTAGGGTTTTCAATGCCAAGACCAAATTGTAGAAGGGAGTCTGGCAGCAGCAAGCAAAGAAGACTTGTCATCTGGTTGGCATAGCATCAGTATCCTGGCCCCTGCAGTAAAGCTACCCTAACTTCAAAAGTAATCCTCAATATTGTAAAATGCATTCCAACTTCAATTCAGTTTCACTTTATGCACATGTGCAGAAGTAATTCTGGGAAAATAGATGTGCCCAACTTCCTAACTTTTGCAGTTCCCTGGCAATGAACATTATCTGAGCTTCACCCTACCTCATAAAGAGTGAACAAATAACATTAACATTTGGTGCTTGTTTAATTAGTGTCATAAATGAAGCCAACCAAGCTACAATGTAGCAGTAATTGCCATTCTAATACAATCAATTCAGTTTAAGGGATGTCTAAGGTTAGTTGTTTAAGTACTTCATTAAACAATCAAGGTTTATTTGGGCCAGCCAGAGAGTACAAACCTCTTTAGTAAAATATTTGATTGGGAAACAAATACATCACATTTTAAAGCTACAATTTAGAGCAGGGGTCAGCAACCTTATACACTCAAAGAGCCACAAAGGTCCTAACCGGAAGCACCCCCACCCCTTCATTTCTAGAGCCAACTGGAAGTCCAGTTCCCCCACCATAGAGTCTCCTCCTAGCGTGGCATCCTTTTTCCTCTACCTGTCCTAGAAAGCTCTATCAATTGTGAATCCAACAGGGAGCTGCAGCAGAGGTATGAAAGAGCCACATGCAACTCCAGAGCCGTGGGTTGCTGACCCCTGATTTAGAGCTACTATTTAGGAACTCGACTTGCGACCGGTCTTTAGTCCTCGTCTTACAACCGGCCGCAAGTCCTTGACATATGACTGACAGCCCGGCAACCAAAGGCTTGCATCTATTGGCTAAGACGCATTTGGCTGGAAGAGGGCTTTTTACTGTGCTGCCATTGGCTGCTCTGCTTGACAGCTCCGTATAAATATCTGTCAAGCAGAGCAAGGTGCTGAACTGTTCTGTAGTTTCCTTGAGCTTCTTCTTTTGAAAAAAAAAAGCTGTTCCGTTTACCTCAGCAAGTCTGACGCCTCATCCTTGGATTCAGGCTTCAATACAAAGGAAACACTTTTATTAAGGAGAGAAAAGAAATGGATGTTATGTTGTTGCTGAATAACTTAATTTGCAAAAAGATCAAATGAAGATGTTCAATATGTACTGATTTGATTTGTAGAAACTGCATGTATCCATCTCCCATATATTGACATATTTGTTTTAGTATTTTAGAGATAAATCAGTAGAACAATAAAATGTTGGAAATGTGTTATTGGTGGGCTGTACCATATCCCATTTCAAATGTAAGTATTTAAAGTATGGCTAAAATTATCCAAGCTGTTTATAACACCAACATTTCAATCTTTGTCATTTAGATTAAATACTTCTCCATTATGGCCTCACGCATTGTATTTCTATTTTAATATAATTATAGGATATACATTAAAACATGCAAAATAGATAGACAGTTTGGTGTGGCGGTAAGATATCAGGTCCTCCCCCCCCCCCATTTTGGCCCTACATTAGTGGCTGGCCTAATAAAGAAGCACAATTTATGGGTGAGAAAAAGTCTTCCATAAGTTACATGCAACGAGAGAGAGAGAGAGAGAGAGAGGGAGGGAGGGAGGGAGAGAGAGAGAGAGAGAATACAGTCCTGGCATTTCCTGGTGGTCTACCATCCAAATACTAAGCAGGTCTGATCTGTTAGATTTTGAGATCTTTCAAAGTTAACTAAGGATATATGACAAAATAACAAGATGGCGAGATTTGGGTCTATTAGGGGAAAGAACAAAAGAAGGAACTTTATGGAGCAGTAAGTGTGTGGGCCATTGAGAAGGGGATGCGGTGGCTCAGTGGCTAAGATGCTGAGCTTGTGGATCAGGAAGGTCAGCAGTTTGGCGGTTCAAATTCCTAGTGCCATGTAACGAAGTGCGCTCCTGTTAATTGTCCAGCTTCCGCCAACCTAACAGTTTGAAAGCATGTAAAAATGACCACGGAGATGTCTTCAGACAGCGCTGGCTCTTCAGCTTTGAAACAGAGATGAGCACTGCCCACTAAAGTCAGGAACAACTAGCACATTTGTGTGAGGGGAACCTTTACCTTTACCTTTTAAGGGCCATTAAACCACAGACAAGCCTATAAGCCATAAGGATGTACAGGAACCTATGAAGAAGCCAATTTCCACGCAGGGTCAAGGAAAGACAAAATTCTTTTATTTCTGTACAGAAGCAGAAGAGGAATCCTTTGAGTTTCACATCAAAGGAATGCTCTGAAAACTAGGCACAGTTGTTTTTATACAATTTACTTACAGGAAACAAAAGTAAGAAATTGCTCATTGGTTACAAAATTACATGACAGTCACGAAGAAAAATCTTCCCATAATACTTTAATATCACTTCCTTATCATATAAGTTGACTATCCCAGATATGTTTTACTGTGCTAATGATAAACTTTGTTCACCTCCAGACCAGGGGTGGGTTCCTGTCGGCATTACTACTGGTTTGGTGCCTGAAAAGTTTTGTGCGTGTGCACATTTGCACTTCAAAAGGTCTGCACATGCGCGCAGCATTAAAAAAAGGGGGAAATTACATTTTTTTTTCAATGAAGATTGTTCTGCACACGTGCAGAACAGAAAATCAAGATGGTGCCGCCGAGGATGGAACCGGTTCAGTCACATGTCCAGCCGAGTTACTGCCTATTCAGCCAAACCAGTAAGAACCCACCTCTGTCCCAGACCCTTGTCCAAACACCCCAACCACTCCTTAAGCTAAATAACACTTCCTTCATTCCAGTAATGCAGGGGTGTCCAACTCACACCGTCACAGCAGCATCATGGGACGTATCGGGACTCCCCCCCCTTCGCTAAACTTGGTGTCGGCATGGCCAGTGCGTGATGCATCCTGCCCGTGGGCCGGGTGGTTGCCAGCCCTGCAGTAATGGGCTCGCTTGCAATCTATCTTAGCCCAATGTTAAAGCTGCATCCTGCCAGCTAATCTGTAAGAGACGTTTGTGGTCAGCCTATGGAGGGTTTGCGGTTGACCTGTCTAACTCTTGCTGCCAGATGTCAAAGAAAGGTTCCTCCTTGAAGGCAACGGTACAGCTAATCTAGCTAAAGTCAATGCAAAAGCCTCTAGTTATTTTATTAATATTAATAAAAATTAGACAAATTTCCACCCTCTGGCAAACCTGTGGCAACAGACACATTGCACTGAGATGTTTTGCTGATTGTTGGAGGAGACCCTTTCTCGCTCTGCCACTAAGTGAAATGCCATTGTCTTCTCCAGCATCTTTGGGGGATGACCATATAGGCATAGATCAGCCTTCTCCAGTATGACATACATCCATCCTGGACCTGCAATTCCCAGAATTTCCAGCCAATTTATCCCTATAGTCTCTTGAAATATCCTATGGGCTGGAAAGCCCAAGTAGCTCTATCCACACCAAACACAACAGACAGCCACACAAATATGGGTAATGGCCAGGGAGTACCAAGAACAACCACAGTAAATGAACTAGAGCCAGGCAGCATATGCCTTTATCGACACTGTAGGGCCATCCATTTTATGCTGTTTCCATTACCTCAAGATGTCTATGGAGAGTCTCAGTGATGCAGGTCATGGTTGTCTCATCCAAGAGCTGAAGAAGCTTCTTGGATGAGAAGCAAAACGTCTTCAAAGAAAAACAAGAAAGTCCAGTAGTCTCTTGGAAAAAAAAACCCTTTGGGATATTACCTCAGGAGTTAGTGACTGAAGACTAACTGAAGACTTGCAAAGGCATCATTCAGAATAATTTGGATGCTTTTTAAACATGCATATTTTTATTTTAAAAGTCAATTGATTTCAGAAGTATAGGAAGTCCCTAGGAGCGTTGAATCCTCTCAAATTGTCTTATGCTAATGCTTGTCAACGTTTCTCAGCCTCAGGAACTTTAAGATAGGTGGATTTCATGCTGGCTGAGGAATTCTGGGACTTGAAGTCCATACATCTTAAAATTCCTGAGATTGAGCAATGCTAGTTTAAACTAAATTCCATGCATTTTATCTGAGTTATCTGAATGTATGGTGCCCTCTTGTGGCAGATCTGTTGAACAGAAGACAAAATGCCCATTCTCCTTTACACATACAAGAGCTGTTTCTTTTCTGTCTGTTTCAATATTGTGCAGAAACACTGAAAAATAATTTCAGTCATTGTAAAAAAAAAAAGCTGCACCTGCTTGTTGTGAATCTCTGCTATTGTATATCCTCCAATAAAGAGCAGAAATAAGGTTTCATGCTTTCTCGCTATTTACTGTATATACTCAAGTATAAGCCTAGTTTTTCAGCCCACTTTTTGAGCTGAAAAAAGCCGCCTCGGCTTATACTCGAGTCAGTGAAAAATTTGTCCGAAATGGAGGAGAAAAAGGGGCGGGGCCATGCCGCTGGGTGACGCTCATGAATGGCCCAGCGCCCCTGAGTTTCCCCTCCCTCTGTGTCAGTTTGCCGCGCAGCGTGCACCGCACCATCCCCCCTCCTCACGTTCTAATGTAATGCAGGGCTATCTTACGATTCCCCTTCCTCCCCCTCCTGCCGCTCTGCAACGATGTCCCACCTCCTCCTTGTTATGGCAAGCAGCCACATAGCGATGTCCCACCTCCTCTGGTACAGTGATCCAATGATAGGAATCACTGTGCCGTGTGTCATAGGAGGCGGGACATCAGCATCACAGCGGGACATCAGCATCATGAGGTGAGTGAAGTATTTCATTGAATACACCGGTATTGTGTGATAATAATTTGTTATGCAGAGCAAATTTTTACAATGGCTACTGTATATTTAATGGGCACAGGCAGGCTGTATATGTTATTCAATGGGCAATGGCATTATTGGTATCTATTTTTATTTTTGAAATTTATCGGTAGCTGCTGCATTTCCCACCCTAGGCTTATACTCGAGTCAATAACTTTTCCAGTTTTTTGTGGTAAAATTAGGTGCCTCGGCTTATATTCGGGTCGGCCTATACTCGAGTATATACGGTATATAATCTGTATGATAAATATATATTGAGAGAGTCTGGGTTGAAAGAAAATGAATTTGGCTTTAAAACTGAAGGAAAGAACATCAATCACTTGCTCAAGGGGCACAATAAAATAAAGGAGACTACAGTTAAATATAAAGAAGGCCAAACTGATGACCACAGATTGAACAACCAGTCTTAGAAGTGGCAACAAAGACATTGAAGTGGTGAAGACTTTTTGCCTTTCAAGATCAAAGTCAACAATAAAGGAACCAACAATAAAGAAATATGCTGCGTACTAGAACTTGTCAGAGTAATCATGAAGGCCCTGAAAAAGATATTGAGATGCAATGACATGTTGATACCTACAAGATCGGAATTATGCAAGTAGTTTTCCTCATGATGCTGTATGGAAGCAAAAAGTATGACTTTGAAGAAGCAGGGTAGAAAGCATATTGACACTTTTGAATGTTAGGGTGTTGGAGAATACTCTTGCAAAAACCATAGATTGCCAAGACATATCATAGAATAAAATAATCTAGATTAATCACTCCAGATGCAAACAACCAGGCTCATTTTGGGTATATTAGTCTGCCCTTTGGATCATTTTGGAGACGTTCATAAGGCTGGGAAGGATGGAAAAGATGAAAATAATCAGCAGCAAGATGACTAGACTTGATTACGATGGTGATGGGTACAATTTGGGAGACTGGCAGGCCAGAGTAGAGACAGATATCCTGGAGAAGAGTTTATATGGCTTTGTTCCTGGACTTGGCTGTTGCTTTGCTGGTGGGAGCCAGGAGACGGGCAGGCGGGGGGGGGG
Organism: Thamnophis sirtalis; assembly: GCF_051295495.1. Classification (NCBI taxonomy): domain Eukaryota; kingdom Metazoa; phylum Chordata; class Lepidosauria; order Squamata; family Natricidae; genus Thamnophis; species Thamnophis sirtalis. The sequence goes on along the minus strand of NW_028261387.1, from coordinate 43,347,584 downwards.
GAGGCGGCGGAGGGAATGAAACAATACAAGGAGAATCAGCTCAGGTATGACTAAGGTTACCAGATTTTCAGATTGGTAAAGAGGGACACCTTTGACCGGGAGCGGGGGGGGGGGTTGATTAAAAATGTTATACGGACAAAAACAAAAATGTTCATACAACGCAAAAATAGTATTGTAATATTTTATTTTACTTCAACATAGCTACAATTTACAAATATAAATTGTAACTGTTGCCAAACATCAAAATTTTGATCACGTGACCATGAGGATGCTGCAATGGTCGCTAAGTGTGAAAATGGTTGCTAAGTGTGAAAAATGGTCATCAGTCACTTTTTTCAATGCCATTGTAACTTTGGTCACTATACCACCTTTCTTGCCACAGTTCTTAAGTGAATAACTGCAGCTGACAAGTTAGTAACATAAGTGAATCTGGTTTCCCCATTTGACTTTGTCAAAAGGTCACAAAAGGCAATTACATGACCCCAGGACACTGAAACCATCATAAATATGAATCTGTTGCCAAACATCAAAATTTTGATCATGTGACCATGAGGATGCTGCAACGGTCTAAGTGTGAAAATGGTCGCTAAGTGTGAAAAATGGTCATCAGTCACTTTTTTCAATGCCATTGTAACTTTGGTCACTGTTGTGACTCAGCAGCAGCTTGCTGTGAGTTGCGTCAGAATGCAGGAATGATGAGCAGCTGTTGCTCATTAGGGTTGTTTTCTGCAGATAAAAGACGGATGGTGCCACGCCTTAGTTGCAGAAGTCAACGTTTGTCGTTTGTTGTTCGTGATTCGTGGTTCATCGTGGTTTGTTCGTGAGTTCAGTTTCGTGATTCAAAGAGGCACTTGGGTGGGTGATTTGCTTTCTGTAGAGCCTGATTCGAAGAGGCACTTGGATGGGTGATTTGCTTTCTGTCAACCTGGTTTGCTGTAGGAGTTTTTGTTTTGCATTTGCTGTGTGACTTTTTGCCAGAGACTTTATCTACGTTTATCTTTGAGTTCGCAGCCAAATTGAGCCAGGACTGATAGAGACATTCTTTTGTAGGCCTTGTCTGACTGTCGTGTGTATAATAGCGAAGAGGGGGCTCAGAACAGGTCACTATACCACCTTTCTTGCCACAGTTGTTAAATGAATAACTGCAGCTGGTATTTTGTATTTTGGATAGAATCTTTTTAGTCTAAGACAATTTAAAAAAAGAATCCACGCAGAATAAATTGAAGTAAAACATTTCAAACTATTCCACACAGAATAAATTGAAGTAAAACTATTTTTAAATATTCTATGCACAATATATTTCAAAGTATTGTGCATAGAATTTTTAAAAATGGTTTCACTTCAATTTATTTTGGATAGAATCTTTTTTTAAATATTCTAAGACGATTTAAAAAAGAATCCACACAGAATAAAACTATTTAAAAAAATCCTATGGACAATAAATATAATATTATTTTAAAATACATTAAAAAAAGAAAAGAAAAAAGAAAAAAAACCAGCTCACTTACCAGTAGGGAGGCACTCCAAGTCAAACCAGAATGATGTAGATGTTAATACAAAGAACTGAGCAAATTAAAATGGTGAAATTAGTCCCAGGGAAATATTTTTCAAAGAAACCGTGCCACCATTTTCCCCACACGAGCCGACCTCCAACCTCTGTGCCCCTCCCCTCCGGGAAATCCAGAAAGGAACAGTTGCTACTTCTCTAGCCAAAGTATTTCCTGGAGCTCTATGGTACTGGGTCATCTTTTCTTATAAAAGGAGGTAAAAGGGAGTTCTGTTTTCTTGCTTTAACATTTTAATATCTTCAGTGAAAGTACTGAGACATAGAGAGAGGTTAGACAGACTGTCTTTTGTCTTGCCCAGGTTAGGATTTCTTAAGCAAATACATTGGGCTTTCAACATGAAGCCAGAAAATCGGGACTTTTTAAAAAGGGCATGGGACAAATTGTTAGAAATCGTGACTGTCCCGCCAAAATCGGTATGTCTGGTCACCTTAGGTATGACCTTGGAGGGCATCTGTGCTGTTAGGAGAACAGATGAGCTGCCCTGGCTTTTTGCCAGGACTGTTGTGGGGCAGATGGAAGCAAGATTCTCATTGGCCAGATGTAATATTGCAAGCCTTGGGGTTTTACAGCCCTGGGGGAAAACCACCTCTTCAGTTGCTATGGGAAATTCTGGGGATTTGAACCACATGGAAGGAGAAGAAAGGGAGACACGTTGCCAAGTTTTGAGTTGTGCTGCTCTGAGGCATCAAGGCAGAAAGTGTTTTTGGAATGACTGTGCAGGAAATTGGTGGCTGGAGAGAGATTGGCTGTGAATTACCGGGTCACTGGAGAGAGCAGTTGCTGTTTCCTGGCTCTAGAGGGAGAAGAGGTCTGAAGATTTTGCTTGGAGGCTTCCCAGGTGAAGAGAAGTAAACACCAGGCCGAGGGATGTGATTCACCCCAAACCCAAAGCAGATGGAGAGCTGGTTGCCAAGGACAAGAGCCAAGGCGGCACAGTGGTTAAATGCAGCACTGCAGGCTACTGCTAGATCAGCAGTTCAGCGGTTCAAATCTCACCGGCTCAGGGTTGACTCAGCCTTCCATCCTTCCAAGGTGGGTAAAATGAGGACCCAGATTGTTGGGGGCAATATGCTGACTCTCTGTAAACCGCTTAGAGAGGGCTGACAGCCCTATGAAGCGGTATATAAGTCTACTGCTATTGCTATTGCCTGCAGAGGGGCACCGCGAAATCTTAGGGAAGCCACAGACCTGGAAGAGCAGGACAGAAGCTCCAGACAGAGGTGCATCTCGCAATGTCTATGCAGAGAGAAGACTGACAAGGTCCAAAAAAGATGCACAATGAAAGCCTTGAAACATTCTCCAAAATAATTTGGCCAGTTCCCTTCTTATCTCTTAATGAAAAACTGGGCAGCAGGGAGGAAGAAAAAGAAACTATGGGAGGGGGCAGAAATGGTAGTTAAAAACAGAGTTGATGGTTGCTAGCAAGTAGTTCTGGGAGAGAGATAGAGAAAGTGGGTGCCTTGGGCATAACAGGAGGAAAGGAGAGACTTTCTACTAGGGCCATGATGGTGAACCTATGGCAACCATGCCTGAAGTGGCACATGGAGCCATGTCGCCTGGCATGCACGACGTTTCCTGTTCCTGTTTCTGGTGTGCATGCACACACAATGATCAGCTGGCCTTTGTGCGTGCAGCAGTGCTGGAAACCAGAAGAAGCTGGTCTTCCGTTTTCCAGCATGAGCATGCCCGCCAGCCAGCTGATCAGCACATGCACATGCGTGGCAGTAACTGGAAGACTTGCTGGCCAGCACACATGTGCATGCCAGAAACCAGAAGTTCATTTTCCAGCACACAAATGTCCTCTGGGCAGCTCCTCTTCCTGGTCGCAGCCCAGACAAGAGCATGAAGTGCTCCCTTTTCGCCACTTGGTACCGCCCGTGTGCGTGCACACACCCCTTTCGTCACTCAGTGCCGAAAAGGTTCGCCATTACTGTAGTAGGAAGATTGTACACACTGATGGATATTGTTCTGCTTTCTCCCCCTAATACCTGTGAATATATTTACACATATTAAAGAAACAAAAAAATTTCAACAGTCTTGGTCTCTTGAAGGAATTATTCTACTAAAGTCATTCACTCATCCTCAAACCCCAAAGTACATCGGTCTGTAACAAGAAAGCATCTCTCGGTGTGTCGACACAAGTGATGATATATAATCAGTGAAAAAGAAACAAAGAAACTTCAACAGTCTTGGTCTCTTTGAAGGAATTATTCTACTAAAGTCATTCACTCATCCTCAAACCCCAAAGTACATCGGTCTGTAACAAGAAAGCATCTCTCGGTGTGTCGACACAAGTGATGATATATAATCAGTGAAAAGTTGAACTGAAAATATAAATGGCAAGAGCACAAAATAAGGTCCAGTCCACTGCAGTCAAAAGGAAACCGTGTCTTTTGGTTGGGAGTATGTGATATCAAATATGAATTCAACTATGAAGTTAAAACCCCAACATGTTTGAAAATCAAAGACAAGTGTACCAACAAAGGAAAATATTTGTAGCTCAAGATTGAAATGTGGGGTCCTTGGTGCTCTCCCAGCTTGGCTATTTTCTTGCAGATGTTTCATTATCGAAGCTAGGTAACATCATCAATGCTAGTTTCATGATCAGTGCTATCACTAGCACTGATGATGCTACCTAGTTTGGGTAATGAAACACCTGCAAGAAAACAACCAAACTCAGAAAGTGCCACGGACCCCTCAGAGACAAATGTTTCAGGAAACAGAGAATTAGAATCTATACTTCCCCTTCCTCCCTCCCTCCTATTCCTCTTAAAGCCAAACTCCCAACCAATGCTGACACACTAGAACATATATGAAAAGTGGGGCAGAAAGAAAATGATGCCATTAAGTGATCCATAATTACTTAACCTAATTTTGCGAAGCTTCTTCTCTGGTAATGTTGTACTACAAACCAGGGCATACAAAACCTTTGCCAGACCAATTCTTGAATACAGCTCATCTGTTTGGAATCCACACTGTATATTGGACATTAATACAATTGAGCGAGTCCAGAGGTATTTCACAAGAAGAGTACTCCACCCTTCTGCTCGCAATAGAATCCCTTATGCCACTAGGCTTGAAATTTTGGACCTGCCTGGACAACCTAGAACTATTCCGCCTACAGTCTAATATTTCTTCCTCTCTGTTAGTGTCCAAGATAATTTCAGGTCTTTTCCATCTTTGCTTACTGTGTTTAATCACCATTATGGGCATTTGCATTCTGATCTGCTAGTGATCTTCTAGTTTGTTACCGGGCAGCATGACTAATGATGACAAGAGATAACAATGAGAACCCAAGAATGCACTTTTGCCTTTGTGGTATTTGATTCATTTGGTTTCATTCTTTCATCCTGTGATCTCATTGACAAGTTGCAATTTAAAATAAGTTGATCAAAATTTGATCTTCCTTTGTTTTCAATAGATAGGAGCCTGTTGAAAGGTACTTCAATGTCAGAGACAAAATCAAGACTACTCTGGAAACGTTCCATGGCTTGGATTTCAGCACCCAATATTCCCAGCCAGCATAGACAAAATAGGAGCTTACAAAAATATGTGATTTCAGCTTTCTTACATGGCCATGAGGATGAAAAAAGTACCTTCAATCTGATTACATTTCCAGCAAATATTTGAAGTTTCACTATATAGAGTGTTTTTGTTAATTTATCTGGTATCAAATACCAGAGACACATCATTTTATAAAAGTTCTCTTTAGGGTTATAATTCATTGTAAATCTCAAACATTTCTTCCACATACTCTCCCATTGATCCAATTGGCTAACATGATGATGGCTAACTACATGATGGCTAACCTTTTCGTCGCTGCGTGCCAAAAACACACGCACACACCCATAATGCAATGCCCGTGCACACACACGCACACGGCCTGCCCTCATGCATACGAGTGCAACCCCCCTCACATGCATCCAGTGCATGCGCACAAGACCCCCCTGCACTCCCCCATCCCTGCGCATACACAAATGACTCCTGCATGTGCCCTGCACATGCGCACCCACAATTCCCTGCATACATGCACATGCGCCCATCCCATGCATGCGCTCCATTCCCGCACATGTGCAACAGAGACCCGAAAACCAGCTGACCAGTAGGAGGTGCATGCGCATGCACGGAGGAGCTGAGCTGGGGCAACAGTTCATGTGCCCACAGAGATGGTTCTGCGTGCCATTTGCGGCATGTGTGCCATAGGTTCGTCATCTCGGGTATAGTATATCCAAAAGCTAGAGAATATTGGTATCAAATACTTATTTTGATTCAGGAGATTTTAAAGGTAGAGTAACTGTATTGTGTACAACTGGGTTCTTTTGGGGTTAATGGGCAAATTGATTGAAAGATCTTATGGAACTTTGTTTTTATATATGATACCAGCAGGAAAACTTCCATTTGCACAAAGGTGCAAACGAATACCTACAATGGAAGAATGGATCTAGTGGGGATGACAAAATTGACAACTTTGATTAAAGAAAAGGCTTCAACCAAATTTATTTCTACTAAAAACTACTTTTGGACTTTTTAGGAAAAGCTCGAAAAAATGAAACTTTGATTTTGGAATTTGATGATTAGAATTATATAGGATTATAGAAATAATGTTGATATGAACTTTAGAGTAAGAGTCACTTGTTGAGATGAGCAATTATAGAAATCAAATAAATAAATAAGAACGTGATGTGTTTTTCTCTATGTCAGTACAAAAAAACTCATATCTTTTCTATGCTCTACTTTTTCTTCTTTTGTTGCTCTTTGTACTTTATTGTGCTTTTTTCCTGCCTTTTCCTTTCCTAATTTTACCCTTCTTGCTCACATATCTTTTATTCTCATTTTTGAAAATTCAATAAAATTATATGTTTAGAAAAACATGATTTCAGAAACATCCACAGGCCCACAAAGCAAAGAGGTACTGATCAAATTGATCAAAGCCCTATCTCTCTTGTACATGTGGACTGTGTTGTCTTCATTTTTTAAAGGTTTAAAAATCTTTCTTTTAAAATTTGTTTTAAAACGTGTTCTTAATACACACACATGGGCATATGCCTCTATGTCTCTATTCTTTTCAGCACAGAAAAATATGATTTTGGAGCTGGGTTGGCCCCTTACGCATTGCCAAAAATAGACCAAATAGGTTGAGAAAGCAAAGAACAGAGAATGGCATCCCAATTTACATAGGGGGAAAAGATAATAATAGATGCACTACATTTCAGCATAAGCTTCCTCTTTCCTTAGTGGTGATTCCAGTAAATGTAACTTTTTGCTGTTCCACATCACTACATCATGCAAAGCACCATTGCTGAAAAGAATTGAGGTATGCATTATTTTTCATGTTTCTTTTCAATTGATGTTTATCCATTTGGATTAATTAATTAAAAGTTGGCAATACCTTCGTAAACTTACAGTCGTCAGTTCGTCTGTGGAGATTATCAGTCATCCAGGTCATAATTATCTCAAAAGTACTTTTTCAAAAGACAACCAAATTGTTTTTTTTTTCTTTGAGGAAGAAGTTTCATTTCTCATCCAAGAAACTTCATCAGTTGTGATGGTGGCAGGGGTGGGTGGGTGGTAGGATGGAGAATAGGTACAGATTTTAAAACTTTTACTACTTCTTAAATTGTCTTTTATGTAAGCCTCCCAGAGTCCTTTGGGATTGGGCGGCATATAAATTTTATTAAACTAAACTAAACTAAGATTGTTTTGTGCAGATCTGTACATTGGTGAAACAAAACAACCACTTCACAAGTGCATAACATAGAAGATCAAACCCATCAGGACAAGATTCAGTTGTCCATCTGCATTTGAAAGACAAAGATCACTCTCTTGAAAACAGCAAAGTCCACATTTTGGATACAGAGGATTGTTGGTTTGAAAGAGGTGTAAAGGGAGGCATTTATGTTAACATTGAGCAGCATACATACAACTAAAGATTCTTCATTGTAATATTATAATTATTTGTAATAAATGATACATGCAGGGAAATTGTGTGTCCATGCATGTGTGTCCATGAAAGCAATTACCTCTATATGTGATGCTGGTTTTTTTTTTAAAATATAAGAATATCAAGGCAATGCAATAATCGCATAACTTTTATTAATTCTTATTGAGCTTTTATGACAGTGCAATCAAAATAATCCCAATGATTACATGAGAGAGAAAAAATATAGTTTCTACACTGGTATATGAATACACACTTAACCTCTTATTACATTCTCATTATGGTGAAAAAATAGAGCAATCTAGATTCACAATTCTTAGAATGAAATTGGAGAAAATGACAGTGCTCCATTTTCCTGTGCTCAGGTAGCAATATGTACAACCAGGAAATTCAGGACCTCCAATGAAAGTTCTTAATCAAGGATGAAGCCCTTCAATTATTCTAGACTGAAGCTGCCATAATTAACTCCCCCACGGAAACCAACGGGAACAGAGATAAAAACAATACTATGAGGTCACAAAGGAACAATATTTCATCCCATTACTCTGGCCTCTTGAATTTCTGGGGAGAAATTCTAGGAATTAAAGTGCAGCCTAACAAGGGGGCACCATGTAGAGGAAAACTGCTACATGAGCATTGATCATGATATAATCCAATTAATGCTTTTGAGTGTGCTTTTTTTGTCTTCTTAAACATAAAATAAATGGGGAGATCAAGCAATATGAAAGCAACGTGTTAGAGTTGGCAATAGTTTTTAGCCTAGCATCCATTATTTTCAAAAATCTCCCAAATTAGATCTGTGGCATAATTTAATGGAAAAGATTGTTGCTTCCATCATATTGTATTAGAAGATTCCTTTCTCATCATTTACTTATAGATTGTGTATCTGTGCCTGAGAAAATAACTAGATATCCCCTAGCACAGAACTATTAAAATATTTAGAGCAGGGCTGAGTAAAAAAGACTGGGAGTTGAATTATTCATACCTTTCCTTTTATCTTGACATTGACAATTTTATTTTAGCAGGGTGGATTCCTGTACTAGAATCCTGGCTAATCATGCTCAGCAGAATCACTAAATGAATTCACTGGTTTAGAATAACTAGGTTGTGCTACCTTTATAGATAGGAATGATGAAGTTTGGATGAAGTTTAGACAATCTGCAAGAAGGAATATAATGCCAAATAAGATGACATGAGCATCACAAAAATTCAGATGGGATGGCACATGATAATGATGATGATGATGATAGTAATAATAATAATAATAAAATAATAATAATAGTAATAGTAGTAGTAGTAGTAGTAGTAATTCTACAAAAAACCACCCTACTTGGAACAGCTTATATCCTCGACGTTACCTTAACAGTTCCTAGGTCCTTGGTTAGGACTTGAGCTGCTGAGCTACCAACCAGCCCCAAAGGCTGTGAATCTCACCAAAGATTAACATAATAATAATAATAATAATAATAAAAAATAGAAATCCAATCATTGACAAATACAGTCCGAGTATTCAGCACCGATATTTCAATGCAGTTTGGCATGGAAAAATGCGCCACTGTATCCATAAAAAGGGGCAAAATCACTGCATCTGAGGGAATTGAAATGCCCAATGGCCAAATAATTAAATGCAAAGAAAATGAAGCCTACAAATACTTAGGCATTCTGCAGTTGGATAACATCAAGCATGGAGAAGTAAAAACTATTGTCAGGCGAGAGTACACCAACAGAGTTAGGAAAATTTTGAAATCTAAATTGAATGGTGGAAATACAATCAAGGCCATAAATACCTGGGCAATACCAGTTATAAGATACACAGCGGGCATAGTTAACTGGACACAAGCTGATTTGGACCTTTTGGACCGAAAAACCAGGAAACTAATGACAATGCACTACAGTTTACATCCACGTGGTGATACTGATAGACTATATCTGCCCCGAAAATCAGGTGGCAGAGGATTATTACAAGTGAAGCAAACAGTTGAAGAAGAAAAACATGCACTGGCTGATTATTTAAAAGACACTCAAGAACATCTATTAATCGAAGTAAAGAACAAAAATCTACTGAAGGCCCAACAGACAAAACAAGAATACAGAAAAGATGTGATAAAATCAAGAATGGAGAGTTGGCAGAACAAAGCACTGCATGGTCAATTTCTGGAAAAAATAAAAGATAAAGTGGACAGTGAACAAACTTGGTTATGGTTAAAAACAGGTACACTAAAGAAAGAAACAGAGTCACTAATCCTGGCTGCGCAAGAACAAGCTATCCGCACAAATGCCATTAAGGCCAAAATCGAAAAATCCTCTGATGATGCCAAATGCAGACTTTGCAAAGAAGCTGATGAAACTGTTGATCACATACTCAGCTGCTGTAAAAAAATTGCGCAGACTGATTATAAATTGCGGCACAATTCAGTAGCACAAATGATCCATTGGAATTTGTGCAAAAATTATAATATTAAAACAGCAACAAACTGGTGGGAACATCAGCCTGAAAAAGTCACCGAAAATCAGATGGTCAAGATCTTGTGGGATTTCCGTATACAAACTGACAAAATACTGGCGCATAATACACCAGACATCACACTGGTTGAGAAAAATAAGGTCACAATCATAGACATCGCAATACCAGGTGATAGCAGGGTCGCCGAGAAGGAACATGAAAAAATCGCAAGATACCAGGACTTAAAAATCGAAATTCAACGACTATGGCACAAACCAGCAGTGGTAATTCCAGTGGTAATTGGCACACTGGGTGCTATTCCAAAAGCACTGGAATTACATTTAAAACAGTTAAAAATTGACAAAATCACCATCAGTCAAATGCAAAAAGCTGCACTGCTTGGATCTGCACGCATATTACGAAAATACGTTACGACGTCCTAGGCCCCTGGGTGGGGCCCGACTAGTAACCAATGCCAAATCCGGTGAAACAACTGGCCGCTGTGATACAATTGCATAATAATAATAATAACTATTGTTATTATTTCAAAGTATATTAAGGAATGGTTAGGCATTACTTAAATACTTAGGCATTCTGCAGTTGGATAACATCAAGCATGGAGAAGTAAAAACTATTGTCAGGCGAGAGTACACCAACAGAGTTAGGAAAATTTTAAAATCTAAATTGAATGGTGGAAATACAATCAAGGCCATAAATACCTGGGCAATACCAGTTATAAGATACACAGCTGGTATAGTTAACTGGACACAAGCTGATTTGGACCTTTTGGACCGAAAAACCAGGAAACTAATGACAATGCACTACAGTTTACATCCACGTGGTGATACTGATAGACTATATCTGCCCCGAAAATCAGGTGGCAGAGGATTATTACAAGTGAAGCAAACAGTTGAAGAAGAAAAACATGCACTGGCTGATTATTTAAAAGAAAATCAAGAACATCTATTAATCGAAGTAAAGAACAAAAATCTACTGAAGGCCCAACAGACGAAACAAGAATACAGAAAAGATGTGATAAAATCAAGAATGGAGAGTTGGCAGAACAAAGCACTGCATGGCCAATTTCTGGAAAAAATAAAAGATAAAGGAACGAACTTTGGAACGAACTCCCTGTAGAGATTCGTACCGTCTCCACCGTCCAAGCCTTCCTCACAGCCCTGAAGAACTGGCTCGCCCGTCAGGCCTGGGGATAAGGATAGTTACCCCTCCCGAATGATGAATGTATGTTGCTTACCATTTTAGTATATGTCTCTATTTTGTTGTCTGTATCCCCCCCTTCCTAGTTTTATGTGAGCCGCCCTGAGTCCCCTCAGGGAAAAGGGCGGCCTACAAATTCTAATAAAACTAAACTAAAAACTAAAACTAAACTAAACTATAAAGTGGACAGTGAACAAACTTGGTTATGGTTAACAACAGGTACATTAAAGAAAGAAACAGAGTCACTAATCCTGGCTGCGCAAGAACAAGCTATCCGCACAAATGCCATTAAGGCCAAAATCGAAAAATCCTCTGATGATGCCAAATGCAGACTTTGCAAAGAAGCTGATGAAACTGTTGATCACATACTCAGCTGCTGTAAAAAAATCGCCCAGACTGATTATAAATTGCGGCACAATTCAGTAGCACAAATGATCCATTGGAATTTGTGCAAAAATTATAATATCAAAACAGCAAAAAACTGGTGGGAACATCAGCCTGAAAAAGTCACCGAAAATCAGATGGTCAAGATCTTGTGGGATTTCCGTATACAAACCGACAAAATACTGGCGCATAATACACCAGACATCACACTGGTTGAGAAAAATAAGGTCACAATCATAGACATCGCAATACCAGGTGATAGCAGGGTCGCCGAGAAGGAACATGAAAAAATCGCGAAATACCAGGATTTAAAAATTGAAATTCAACGACTATGGCACAAACCAGCAGTGGTAATTCCAGTGGTAATTGGCACACTGGGTGCTATTCCAAAAGCACTGGAATTACATTTAAAACAGTTAAAAATTGACAAAATCACCATCAGTCAAATGCAAAAAGCCGCACTGCTTGGATCTGCACGCATATTACGAAAATACGTTACGACGTCCTAGGCCCCTGGGTGGGGCCCGACTAGTAACCAATGCCAAATCCGGCGAAACAACTGGCCGCTGTGATACAATTGTATAATAATAACTATTGTTATTATTTCAAAGTATATTAAGGAATGGTTGGCTTGTGCAAGATGGTTACAATTTATTTCAGTTACTTGTTTTGCACTATAGAGTTGCTTTTTATTTCATCATCTTCCTCACCATCTTCCCTTAAGTTTTTAGCAAGCTTTCCTACTTCAGTGGCTTCACATGAACTTTTACAACCACAGAGGCTCTTTTACAGTCACAAGCAGATGGGCAATTTTAGTGACATTCTTTGATCAGATGTGGCCACAAGAGACCACATTGACACATGTACTGTGAGAAAACAGAAGGACCAAAGGTAAATATATTTGGTACGTGAAATATTTGAGGCTTGTTGAGCAATTGAAACATGGAAAAAGAGAAGAGGTGAGGATTAGTGCTGGGAAAACAGACAAATTCCACAGAATTTGACTCATTATTGAAAGGTCTCTTCTAGAGAGAAATGCTAGTAGGAGGATGATTTTCATCATTCACCAAAGACGAGGAGGAAGTATCTCAAACAAAATCTAGGTCATCATAAACTGGCAAAATTAAAGCACCAGTATTTTTGAAGCCTTCTTGGTAAGTGGACCTGGTATCAACTGCATGATGCTAAAAAGAGCTTCATTGCCTTGGCAAAACTGCTCTTGTAAAAATAAACATATATTATCATTGGACTTTTCTGTAAGATGTGCTGAAGTAGCAATATTAATTATTAGAAATAAAAGGGTTTGAAAAATGTAATAATGCTTACATTAAAAATATGAAATCTGTTCCTGCAAACTACATAATTACCCAGTGGGAGAAAACAGGGCAAGTGACGGATGTGACTTCTCTTTCCCAACATTTGACTCTATTTGGAGGCTCTGTGGCAGCAGCTGCAAGGATGAGCAACATGGCCCAGGGGGTTCGCCAAAAGCCCCTTGCAGTGATGTAAGCCACAACAGATGCCTTTTCATGCCAGCCTCTGGGGCAGGTCATATGGAAAGAATTCAAAGTGCTAGTGATGTTTAAATGATTTTAAAAGAGCCCAGGCTGCTGCTTGAATATAGTGGTTCCCTGATTTTAATGTAAACATTATTTCAAAAATTACATCCCCTAGGGTCAGAATGGGTTCATGAATATATGTGATACCCAAGATAGCATCTCAGAAGCCCAAACAGAATAAGTTAATTTCTAAAAGGTTCAAATCAGGGCCACCAGTTTTCATGACATTTTAATGTTCTCTCTTGTGTTATCTGATAACCACACCGCTGCATAAGGTTATCCAATAATCTGCCTCTATCTAGAATTTAAACAACCATTTTTAGCTCTATAATTCTGTGGATGAATGCATTAATAACCTGCATACCATAGCTTTAGCTTTTTTCATTCTAAAATCTAATTATTTCAAGGCTGTTATTGTTTTTTTTAAAAATATACAAACTGCTGGGTGATTTTCTGCCTTGTGCGAGGCAGATGGAAATATTTACTGGACAACCTGAACTCTGTTGGGCTATTGTTTCAGAGATATTTACTTATCTAAACAGAGAAGCAGAATTATTACATTTGTCAAAAAAGTAGTGAAAACGGATGTGACTTCTGACTTCCTGCTGGCTTCCCCATTGAATTTTCTAATAAGAATCTCAGACAAAATTGGAAATCCTTTCTCCCTCCCTCCCTCTCTCCTTCCCTCCGCTCTCCTTTTCTCCCTGCTTCCCTTTTGCTGCCTGCCAGCCTGCCTTCATCCCTGCCTCCCTGTCTTCTCTTCTACACCTTCCCTCCCTCCCTCCCTCCCTTCCACACTACTTCTATGTATACATCATGACACCTTGACATCATTTCCCCAAATTTCATTCTCTCAAGAGTCATGGATTTTGGACTCATTCTGAACATTGGCCCATTTGAAATGTCTTACTTCAAAAATTGTTCCTCTGGGATGCATCATTCAGCATCATAACAATGAGAATGTTAGTAATGTTATAGATAGTTATTTATATTAGTGCAAGAGAAACCCCATATTTTAATAGCAAGATCATAGGTATCAATTGATGCAAATACTAATGCAAAAGCATATGCTTACAATTTAGAAGCCCAGTACCTTCTCACATAATCTGAGCAAAATTACCCATCCATCAAAACAGAATGGAACACATAACTTTTACACAGGAAAGATTTCTGGTTGCCCTTAACTTTATTGTTGCTATTGATAAACAAATGGACTACATTAGATCTTGATCTATTTTCTCTTCACCCTTTTATATACAGGATATATTTTAAATAATCCACTGGAATAGTCTCAACTACATACACAGACATAGCAGTGGTGGGTTTTAAATTTTTTTGCAACCTGTTCTGTAGGTGTGGCCTGCTTTTTTGTAGTGGCTTGCCAGCCATGTGACTGGGTGGGAGTGGCTTGCTGGCTATGTGACCGGGTGGGAGTGGCTTGCCAGTCATGTGACTGGGTGGGAGTGGCTTGGCAGTCATGTGACTGGGTGGGAGTGGCTTGGCAATCATGTGACTGGGTGGGAGTGGTCAAGACGATGTCACTGAATTCTTTGCCTCAATGGATGAACTACAGTAAGATTAAAATAAGTACACAAAACAATAAAAGAGCTACTTACAGAAGGAAGATGACTTTTCTTGCCAGTCTTCAGTATCACTGACTCCAATGAATGGACTGCACAAAGAAGAGACACAGAAATGAACTCTTCCATTGCATGCACTGCATTAGGATGAAACCACACAAAACAATAAAGACAACTACTTACAGAGGGAAGATTACTGCCTTGTCGGTCTTCTGCACCACCACCTCACTACCTTGCTCCAATAACCTGCACAAAGAAGAGACACAGATAGGAAGCAAGCACGATGTGACAGTTGCTCAGGAACAAGAAAGACTGTTTTCAAAAGAGGAATGTTGACTGTTGGCGCCACACTTTTAAACGGATGTTAGAGGTGGGCGGGTTGACTCCAGCCCGCTCACTGATTGGCTGGACTATTGAGCGGCGGGATGCGCTAGTTTAGTGCAGATGGGCAGGGAAGCGAGCGAGCTGCAACGGAACGGGCGAGGTGAGTGAGCAGGCGACTTCCGGTAGAACCTCTTCTGACTGGTACAGTAGATTTGTGGAAGCTCTTCTACCAAACATGTCAGAACCAGCAGAAACCCACCCCTGAGACACAGAAAACAAAATGAAGGATGGAAATTTGGACTGCTACAATTGGATTGAGCAATTCCTCTGAGCACTTAAAGCTCTTCTGGAATTCTGTTTCATTTACTGGTTACATTAGTGGTTCTTTGTCTAAATTAGAAAAGCCTCTTATAGTTACAGAAAGAAAATAAATCAAGAAAGAAGGAAAGTTATGGCCAGTTTTCTGAAGGCAGCTTATCTTGGGATTTAGAGAATTCTCTCTAACAGATGGAGAATAATACTATTAAAGGTAGATATGGAAACAGGGAAATAAGAATCCTCCAGTCACAAGGAGGGGATGGGAATGATTAAAAGTTATTTGTTCCCACTGTTCTTTCTCAAGAGTTAAAGGGGACAGGACAAAATCTAATTTGATTAAATTTATATTGTCCTTAAACTTATGAGCCTTATTTTATAGGCTGGTAACTTCTCATGGAATTCACTATGCTGGCCAGAATTCTCAATGAATGGCAATTAATTGTAGAAGAAAGTTTCTGGCTTACTATGAAGAATATACTATATCAATTCAATGAAGATTAATTTGGCAGTTTTATACCTTGCACTGTGTATACATTGCATAATGGCCTCTGGTTGCATACCGTACATTTTCAATCTACTTGGCTAATCATTTTTCTCTTCTGTTATATATATATATATATATTTTAAATCATATTTTGATGAAATTTTCAGAGGAATTTTATGGACAGCCTTGCGTGGGCTGCATGGAACCCTTCGGCCTCAGCTCCTTTTAATCAGCTGCGATGCAGCTTTGTACAAGATGCAGGATGGCAGAAGCTCTAGAATGAGTCAAGCCAGGTGTCCTCAAACTGCAACCCTTCACATGTGTTAATTTGCATCTCCCCAGATTCCCAGCCAACAAGGCCTGAACGAGATAAGAAAAATTTTGGTGGTGGTAAATTGTTGTACTTCACCTAAAAAAAAAATAATCCCCCACAATTTTTTTCTTGTATTTGTATGTACATTTTGCTTAATGGAAAACTGTTAAATACCAGTTGCCTAAAGGGATCTGGTCAATGAATTTTTTGGATAGCAAAACATAATTAGGCAAAACAACAGTTAATTTTGCAAGCTGTCAGAGTCACTTCAAAAGTCAGATGGGTAGTTTATAAATTTAATAAATAAAGAAAATTTATTCCCTTTTTATTTTATACTTGTATTCATCAAGTCTGGAATTCTATGTGAATTGTGTTCTTCTGAATATCAGGTCCTATTTCATTATTAGAAAAAGATGAACAGCTGACACTTGAGAGAGTGAATGTGGGTTGTGCATCAGAGTCATAGCGACCTCTATTTTGTTTAAAATAAGTGTGAACTAAGAAATATTTACAAATCGTGCCAGATTACACTGGATGAAATAATGCAATTAATCAAGATGTGTCAGCCCTATAAAGTAGACCAAACTGGAGAACAGGCACCCTGTACAGTCTTAAAATTACTTTTATTAGAATAGTTATAGTAACAGAGCTTTGCAAGTCTGTTGCAAGTGCTTCCTTTTCCCCCTCTTTTATGTGAATGATGGACAGAAGGGGAGGGCTTTAGACCACTTGCTTAACCTGGGTTCAAGCCTTGTTTATCTGAGCGTTGCCTTGGTAACAGATCTTTCCTCTGCCTTCAAGGCCATCCTCCATACTCACTACAAGAGGTCATCTGCTAAAATGGACTAAAGGAAATGTGCGCAATTTGATTTGATTTTTAAAGAGCAGAACTTGAAAACTGTCCAAATTGACAATGACAAAGTAAAGGACGCATTAGATGAATATGACAGATGACCTGCATCTTTGTGCAGAAAGGAAACGCAGCTGCAGGAAGCAACACATTTCATAAACGGAGTAGGAGGAGGCCTCTAGCCATTTTTTCTGCTCAAAACTACACGCTTTGGCTGCTTTCTTTCTAAAAGGCAAAAAGTAAAAGCATGTTTGTGTTTTTACTACTGCATGGAAAGATAGTTTGAGAAATATGCCTTCATTAGGAAAAAATAATACAGGAAAGGGGTGTAGTAATATTTTTCATCCCACCTTTGACCCAATTTTTTTTAAAAAAAACTTTTAATGAGGGATCACTGGTCTACCCAACAATACATAAATTGCACCATATTTTCTTACATAATATCCTGTATTGCAAGTTGCCATTCGCAATCTGGGTCATATATCAGTCAATACTCTTATGGCTTATATTAGAATTGATTAAAGGCAATCACATCTTTCTTTTCCAATAAATGGCCTCCAGATTGGTTATCTTATTGCTTGTAAACAAGAAATGGCACAAAGAGATATCTTGCTAATGTCTGCATTTATTATGGTATTTTTATTTGCTTGTGGAACATCTATTTTAGCCCTAAATTGAACAGTTGGGGGAAGGAGAGAGGAAGAAAAAGAGCAATGTTTTTGGGACAATGATACACACCACAAATTATTTGCAGTTTCTTGGATCAATGAGAAATGGACTCTGGAGCACCATAATTGCTCCTACGGTGTATCAGTATTTCCCTATGTTTATGCATTAATAAAGAATGCTTACAAAGGATACATTTGGCATAGACAAAATGGTTTGCCCATAACCATCATTGAATTGGACTGGGATGGGATGGGACAACAGAATAACTGGCATCAGGAGATCACTTTGCTTGTAAAATGATAAACTGCACTTATTTCTGTTTTGGTTTTTGAGCTGTGCTTGAATCACTTAAATATAATATGTAAATATTTTATTTGATTGTTTAGTTACTTACTGGATTTCATTTCATTATCAAATGGAATGTTTTAAAAATGTAATTTTTCAAACAAAAAAGATCTGTATTATGTTAATCTACTGATTGCCAGAACAGTGTAATAAAGGAGGAAAATATCGGAGATCTGAAATTATCTGTCTGGAAGCTGTCACAGGACAATACGAATCGTGCTGCTCAAACTGTGAGTCTGTTTGGTCCCTATAGTAAAAGAGATTTCCTTACTCCCACAATGCAATCTCCACAAATAGCATAGTGTTATGTTCTAAAATATTACTTGCTCTCCACTACCCAAGTTCAAACCCAAGAGACGTCAATCAAATATTCTGCATAATTGTACTCTAACACTGCTTCAAAACACCAATAGCATTGGGCGATGTATTCCTGCATTTTAACATACGCTGTAGAAATAGAATGAATGATTCAGGTGACCTCTATTGCAGTAAAATCTTATGCTAGATAATTATGCTCTTCTGCCAAATATCTACAGTTTCTATTGGCTTCAAAGTATTTCTGATTATGAGCTGGGAGAGATTAAAAAAAGTAATCATATTTTTGAGTTCCTGGAAAAGGGTTCCACAACTGCCCTCTGAACATTACCTAATCATACAGTGGTTATTACTGTATAGTACTGTAGATACAGGTAGTCCTCAACTTATAAAAGTTTGTTTGGTGACCATTTGAAGTTACAAGGGCATGAAAAAGGGACTTATGACCATTTTCCCACTTACGACCATTGTAGCACCCTCATGGTCATGTGATCAACATTCAGACACTTGACAACTGACTCCTCATTGCAGTGTCCCGGGGTCCTGTGATCCCTTTTTGTAACTTTCTGCCAAGCGAAGTCAATGAGGAAGCCACAGTTACTTAACAACTGGGTTACTAACTTAACAATTGCAGTGATCCACTTAACCACTCTGGTGAGAAAGGTGGTAAAATGGGGGCAAAATTCACTTAATAACTGTCTCACTTAGCAACAGAAATGTTGGCCTCAATTATGATCATAAGTTGAGGGCTACCTATATGTAATACTTTTTCTCTACAGATACCAGAGGTGGTATTCCGCCGGTTTGCCCCGTTTCGGGCGAACCGGTAGTGGCAGTGGTGGGATGCTCCGCCCACCCACCCAGACTTCATCACAGACACTCTGCGCATACCGGTTCTGAATCAGTAGCGAAGATTGGAGCATTTCATGCCTGATAGATATATATAGTTTGGTTGGCAGTTCGAATCTCACTGGACTTGGACTTGGACTTAATCTTCGTAAATGTCAACGTCCACAAGGCAGTGACGGTTGCATTGTGAAGGCCAAAGGCAGAACGTCACGGATTACAGAGTTGTTTATCCGTGTGTTGTCCTGCCATTGGGTTCTCAGCTTGTTTCACGGTTCCGTCGCCACGGGAACCAACACTCCCCATTTATCCGGGCTTGTGACCGGCTATGGTTTCCCATAGGCTGGGTTGAATCTCACTGGCTCAAGGTTAACTCAGCCTTCCATCCTTCCAAGGTCAGTAAAATGAGGACCCAGATGGTTGGGGGTCATACACTGACTCTGTAAACTGCTTAGAGGAGCTGTAAAGCACTTGAAGTGATAGCTAGGTCTAAGTGCTATTGCTATTATAACTCTACATCTTAGAGAAAATCATTTGCCTAAAACCCCAAATGTCTAAACCTAAGGTATTTCTTGAACTGAGATCAGCTCCTAATGAGCACTTTTGCACATTTGTTTTTGTTTTCTTGGTAATGATTTAGTATCACTTTCCAGAGACTTGACTTTAAAGTTACGATACTTGCCAGGAAATAATTTATTTAGGCCAGCACTTCTTCCTCCCAGACCTTGGACTGAAAGTTTTGAAATAGCAGCCATCATAATTGTGGTAGGAAGGGGAAGTTCTGGTGAGAAAGTTCTAATTCTATTTTTTTTTTTCCTAGCGAGAAAATTCCAATGGTGACACTTGGGGAATATAAAATCTATTATTGTGATAATCCATCAAAATAAAAGCTATCAATAACAGTGATATAACAATATATACTCCCTGTCTAAAATATGGAGAAAGTGCCAGACTGAAGTTTGAAGCCGTATTTGATATGCTCCTGCAAGCCTGTCATTTGAGTTGCAAATCATATTTGTATGTTTGACTTTTTAAATTTGCCCTCATCCTACTTATTTCATAATTTACTTGCTAAATTTCCATAATGCTCAGTTCTAGAAGCCTCTAGGCAGCTAACAATCTCATCATCAAATAAAACATCAATAAAAAAATAGCAATCAGATATATGGTTGTGATCCTATTATCCATCAAAGCATTTCCTCCTCATATACTAAGTGGAATACATGGGTCTGAACAGCTTTCCTGAAATCCAGGATAGAAAGGACAAACCAAATCTCTGTTAGAAGGGAAACAGAGAGGCAGCAGAGCTATTCCAAAAGCCTATTGCTGAGACCACACTAGATAGCATTACGAAAGGACAGGACCTGGTAGGAGCTGCTCCTATTCAATCTCATTGCAGGGTAAATGAATACAGGAAAAGCAGACCTTCAAACCAATTCCAGAGTCATGTAGTCCTTTGTAGATGACAACCAGCACCTTGAATCCTACCCTGGGAGCTGATGAACAAGCAATGCGGCCTCTCTAAGCAATGGGATTACCTGGGTATACTGGCACACAATCTCCATGACCCTTGCTGCCATTTTCTGCATTAGCTACAACTAGCAAATATTCACGAAGGTAATCCCATAGAGAATATATTACAGTAGTCCAAGCAGAAAGTGATTAGGATATATGAGTAACTATGAAAAGGACCTTATGATTCAGCAATATCTAAAATTCTTGATTGATTGAGTGATTGATTGACTGACTGACTGAATGACTGACTGACTGACTGACTGACTGACTGACTAATTACCAAGCTTGGGAGACATGAACAGCAGCCATAAAATCTGTAGATCTGATTAATTCTTTCTTGACTTGGAAAAGTATAGCATGGAACTGCATAGAAGTTGCTGATGTAAATGTGAAAATGCTGAAAATGTGTCTCTAGCCCTTATCACGTATGAATTAATCTGTTTCTTTCTTTGTTTGATCATCTCAAGATATTTAGATTAGGCTCCTTTGAATAGTGTCACACAGTCACGGGGTTTAAAGCAAGGTGAAATCCATTAATAGCTCAAGCTTCAATCTGTATGAACTTGTTTGAAAATAACAAACATTGTCATATACTGTATTTGTAATGAAATTTGTCAAGATCAGTTTCATTCAAGCATCCTTTCAGGTCAACCATGGATTCAAAAGACCATCATTGAAATTTTTTAAAAAAAACTTTCAATTTTTACTTGGCTATGTGTTTAGTGCAGCTTTTCTGTCTTTATGGGACTCAATTGTACCATATGCTGCAATTGTTTTGAAAACTGAAGTGGATCCATATTGGAACTCTTTGATTGTTGGCTGCAGAATATGTTGGTTTTATAGGTACCCAACTTTTCATCATTCAATCCATCACATCTTGTGCTTCCCCAGTCACCTTGCCCAGCTGAATGACTGCCTATGCAATAGTGGTAAATTTATCATCACAATAATGACTGTCTCTATCAGTTCTTTTGCAACTTCTGAAGAGTGACCAGGCATACAGTATTGCTATTTTAACATGGAATTAGAGCTATGGAAAGCCACCAAATGTCAATAGTGTTGTGCTAAGTATATGAATTCCAAGAACACACAACATAATCTGTAAATCTATGAACACAAATAATATCTGTTAAACAGGTGATGTGAATGCAACGGTAACATCTCTGCTAGAGGCTAGTCACAAGGAGCCGCAGATGATGAATTGTGTAAGGTAAATTCTCTGCAATCACATGAATGTCCTCTAGCATAGAAGAGGTTTTGTTCCTAATTTTGTTGGACATGCAACACCTGCTTGTTTAGTACACAAACCTACATAACAGTAAATCTTTCTTGAACTACTATTTATATTATAGCTGTCAGCAAGGTCTCCATTAAGGTTGGTTGACCCAAAAGACAAAGCAATTTGTAGCGTCTTAAAGAGTTTAGCTGACTTTTTCATTCCAGTGTTTTCTTAATATTTCCAACAGTTCTGGAGAGCAACAATATGGAGAAATTTGACTAATGCAATATTCTGGCAAGGACCCCCTCCTTCAAATATAGCCTTTTCTTCCTCCTAAATCAATGCATGAGTGGAGAAGGAAGAGGAAAAATACATAACAACTAACTGGCAAGGATCCTTGAAAAGAACAGTGAGTGACAATCAGTGACGTGCGGTGAGGTTTATGGCTGGTGAGGCAGTCCTCTCCCCGACACCCCACTGACTAAAGCACTTTCTTTTGCCTGCCTGTGTTCACGGCAGGCTGCCTGAGCTCTGCCGTAGGCAGGCTGCCACGAGCACAGGCGGGTGAAAGAAAGTGCTTTAGTCAGTGGGGTGTCACGGGAGAGGAGAGAATGCCTGAGCATTGCATTTATTAACGGAAAAAAAAAAAGGAAATTGGAAGGAAAAGAGGGAGCATGGGGTGAGGGTGGGGGCATCAGAAATGGAGAAAGAGAGAAGGAAGAGTGAGCGCGACGTTGCAGCTTTAAACAGAATGACAGAGTTGAAGCCTCTAAAATGCGCTCTCTACTATGAGGCAGGAGAACTGCGTGCCTCAACTACCTCAGGATTTTTGGGGCTTTTAACCGTCGTTTAATTCTGCTCGAGCACCTAAAAAGTCAGACTAGATGAGGCATGCAGTTCTCCTGCCTCATAGTAGAGGGTGCCTTTTTAGAGGCTTTTTTAAACAGGCAGTCATTCACGGTGTGGCAGCAGCTAGCTAGCCTAACCTTAGCACTCACCTTTTCCCGTTTATATTTTTTTCCTTTTCATGATTGACAGTGGTGAGGCTGTGCCTCCCCTGCCTCCCCTGACTGCATGTCACTGGTGACAATGCATTCAAAGCTTTTTAAAATGTGCAGTGAGTAAAATATGTGCTGGGTTCATTCACACAATGGCAAAGATTATCTTAGAATGGGCACAGTGGAAACAAAGGGTGCAAAGCATCTTGGCACAGTTCTGATGTTATCCTGCAATCTTATCTCTGCACCTCTTTTTTTTCCATGGGACAACTCCTGCTGAGCCCATGACTTTGCATTTTATTCTGAGCAGGTGGCAGGGCTTCTACTGCTGATAGCAAAGGGAAGAACATTCCTGAACATTGCTGACTGCAGTGGCAGCTGCAGTACAGAGGCAGCATTAACTCCTTCAGAAAAGGACGGGGGCAACTCAAGCACTGCTATGCAGTCTCTGCCTTAGAGGTTTGGGGGTCTCATCTGTGTTTCAGCATTATTTGTGTGGAAGCGTAGGGCAGATAAAGAATGGGCAATGTGAATTTGTGAGAGTCGGGAAGAAGATGCATCGGCTTCTTGTTCTTTTTAATAGGCAGGGCTCAAGGGTTGGATCTGATCCAAACTACTCTGAACTGTAATCATCTTTTGAAACTTTAATAAGGAGCTTCCTCAGAGGAGAGAGACTTAAGCATCTAAATAAAATATTGCTGGTAGTGCCAGCATTCCAAAGTTTCAGCCTTTAAAAAAAAAAAAAAGAAACCTGCAAATTCTAAAGAATGTGGATTCCTGACAAACGTGTCTTTTGTTTTACTGCTTCACGTAGCATTGAAAGAGTCAATGCCACTGAATAGGAAGTGTTCTGCATGCTCATTAGTGAAATAAAACATGTCTCTTTGCTTAAATAGCATTGCAGAAAGTACTGTACGTCCTGGAGAATATATCACATGACAGTCAGGGAAAGTTGCATTAGCAACTCAAGCACTGCCTGAAAATATTTCTGTAAGATCTGTTGCCTTAAAAAAATCTGTTACCCTGATGACTAGGGGGGGAAGTATGAAATGCCTTGTGAAATTCCCTCCATCTCCCACTTAAATTAATAATCAAATTAATTATAAAAGTATTTTGACCTCTGATAAATAACTCTATCTATTGCTTGTGCATATGCACATATGACTCTGTGAACGTACATGCAGGAACATTTGTTTTACCCTTCTTCCCAGCCTACTTTCAGAGTTATTAGAATATAGGGAAGGAGAGAGAAATATTTATGCCACTTTGAGCTCCTAGAGCAAAACTGAGATATAATCTGACAAATGAATTAGGGTGATCATATAAGTGAAAAAGTTAATCTCACTCAAATCATATGTGACTCCCTGGTGATTTCATGGCCCTATCCATGATGATTTCTTAGTGACAATATGGAAATATCAAGATTTTTTTCAATCTCTTGTTTTCTACTTATCCTGTAATTGACCAGCATTTTTAAAGTAACAACAGGAAAAGAGACTGCTTAGACAAACTATTTACTCTCACAAGCAGGTAACAAATTTTCCATGCTAACCTCATTAGGTAATTATTTTTCCTCTTTTTTCTTAGTAGGCACCTAATACCTGCTAGACATTTAATCCTTTGATTATGTAAACTTCCTTTGCTGGTCTCTAACTGGCTGGGAGAAGAGAAAGATGAAAGGCTATAAAACTTATCCAGTCATAGTTATAAGTCATTTACACAAAATACTGTCCTTACCATTAGTTGGATTCACTGTGGTGATCTCAGGAAGAAAATCTCCAACACTGTATAGAAACCAGTATAATAAATTAATTATATGTCAGTTCCGGCTGCCATTCGAGGGGGACAACTGGGCAAGCTGCCAAGAATCGTGCTTACCAGATGGAGATTTCCCTCCTCCACAAGCAGTCCAGCTGAGAACTCTACAAAGCTTAATTGGGTTTGTTATGTAATACTTTGTACATGTATGGTGTTGGCCACTAATGTGGTTATGGATTGGATACAAAAAAAGGTGAACATTAAGAAAGACAGCAAAATGCTTATAATTTCAGGTTCCAAAGGGTTAATTAAAACAGCCAAACTCTGGCATGAACTGACCAACAAAGCACTAAGGCAAAACTCTACAGTTTTGTCAGAGCTCCCACCAGAACTTACACCAACTGAGATGGACAAAGCAGTTTTTTTCTAAATGGCTTGCCTTTTTATTTATTCCTTAACTGCGAGCAATTTACCAAACTCTAGCATATGTAGTCACAGATAAAATACTGTAAGCATAAAGAATCATTTTCATTACATTGTCCAACAATACATGAAAGTGATGGGAAAGTGCAAGGAAATAGAATCTGAGTTCTTGCGATAAGTAATCCTCAATTTGCAACCATTTATTTAACAATTGTTTGAAGTTACAATGGTGCTAAAAAAGTTACTTAGGACTTCCCCTCACACTTATGACCATTGCAGCATCCCCATAGTCACATGATCAAAATCCAAGTATTTGGAAAATGATCATGTCTTTATGGTTACATGATCACCATTACTGACTTTTCCAGGGGGCTTCTAACAAATAAAGGCAATAGGGGAACACTGAAGTCGCTTGACAGTTGTAATGATTCTGTGGATGATTTACCACAATACCATGATCAGTTAAGAGTAGCAAAATAGAAAAGCAGAAAACTGAGACAGACTTGAAGTAAAAAAAAAAAAATCCTGTTTCTATGCCTAATAAATAAATGAAGAGAGATCCAGTGCTGGGGATAAGCTGGGTACTTTTCTTCAAAATGAGTTACAGTTTCTTCAAATGACAAAGCATTAATTTGGGAAAGGCACTCTGGTGCAATGAAGAATCACACGAGAAATTGTATAGCACATTATCCATCCATTAAGAAGTTTTTTTTATAATAAAAACTGTTACATTTTAAAATGTTGTAGAAATAGCAATAGCAATAGCAATAGCACTTAGACTTATATACCGCTTCACAGAGCTTTATAGCCCACTCTAAGCGATTTACAGAGTCAGCCTATTGCCCCCAACAATCTGGGTCCTCATTTTACTGACCTCGGAAGGATGGAAGGCTGAGTCAATGTTGAACCTGGTGAGATTCGATCTGCCAAACTGCTGGCAGCCGGTGATCAGCAGAAATAGCCTGCAGTACTGTACTCTAACCACTGCGCCACCATGGCCCAGGTAGTATAGACATGATAACCATAACAATGTCAGTATTGGGCCAGTTTTTCTCTGGCTCAGAAGGTTTAAGATATGAATACTTCAACTCCCAAAATTCCTCAGCGAATACTGACTGGGGAATCCTCAAAATTGAGAACCCCTCATTTTAAAGTTGCTGAGGCTGAGAAACACAGTACTAAGGAATAATTATTAATTGCATAAATATGACATCTATCAGCTATGGTGGCAGCATTAATGAAAACTGCACGGAGGGCCAGTTTTTATTTATGGCATCCAGAAGCTCTGAAAACAGGATTGGCATGATGAAAGCATCAAAGGAGGATACAATATGTAACAGGATAGGAAGATCAAAGTGCTTTTATGGTTCCAAAAATACACTGCCAGTAGAAACCCTGAAGAAATATGATGGAAGATTTTTTGAGCATATATAGATTTATCTATTTGAATTTTTCTAAGGTATATTCATCCAACCTGTTGCCTCCAGATATCTTAGAGGACAAGGCAGTCATTCCCAGGCAGTGGTGGGCATGTGGGCCCATAGTCTGGGAGATGTAGTCCAGAATTGTTACAGGAGAAGACACTCAACCATTTTCTTCTGTTGTCTTTCATCTCTTCCTGGTTGCTACTTTCCTTGACTCTCATTGATCAACCGGTTGGTTGGTTAATTGATTATTAGCCATAAAGTCAATGACAACCTTTAGTGATCACATAGGTAGATTTTCACCACTAAATCTGCCCCTAACATGGTCTTTCAGGTGCATCTTTCCGTGGCACGACAAAACCGCGCTCGACTAAAGCGCGCCCGATTAAACCGCGTCACTGACATCATCAACAGGGCGACAACAGCGAGCCATGTCTGAGTCTGAGTCCATCCCCTTTGCTGCTGGTCATCTTTTTCTTTCCTTTCCTTCTACCTCTCTAAACATTATAACCTTCTCCAGAGAGATAAGTCTCTGCATAATGTGTCCAAGAAAGATAATTTAAGACTGGTCATTTGTGCCTCAAATGAGAATTTGGGATTGATTTATTTAATAAACCATTTGTTTGTTTTCTTGGCTGGGCCATGGTATTCTCAAGAATCTTCTCCAACAACAAAATGCAGTGTTCTTTCCACCCTGAACAATTAGTCCCAGGACCTCTAAAAACAATCAAACAGGTATCCAGAAAGCATGTTGGGAAATGTTACTCTTATTAGACTTTTAACTGGGATGGAGTTCTTAAAGGCCCCAAATCTGCAAAATGGCCCATCTAAATCTAATAATAGTAACAATCTCTATCTCTTTTACAAATGCCCTTCATAAGATGATTAGTACCAAGTCAAACCAATGATCCATCTTCATCAGCTTTGATCCGATCATGGCTACCTGTGGCTTTCCATAGTTTTAGGCAGAAGTCTTGTTCCTTGTCCCTTAGAGATGCCAGAACATACTCAGATACTTGAGAGGTACAAACCAAGGATCTAAACTTGGTATTGTTCTTGTTCCAGAACTTGTAGACAACCTGTGGAAAGTGTAATGGGTGAAGAAGAGAAAAAAATAAATCTTACTGACTCAAATTGTCTATTGTTTCTCTTTTTTTCCCTTGATGGTCACCTTACTTTACAATCATTCTGTACAAACATAGTCATAGATGTTCTGACAGAAAATCAGCCTTCAATATTTCTTGAACCTAGAGTAGACTATCAGCTTATGTCATTTGAAAGAAATTGGAGTTTTCTAAATACAGACACTACCATTCTGGTGCCCTCTAGATTTTTCAGCTATAATTCCCATAAATTCTTGCTGGCAGTGATTGATGAAACTGAAATAGAAAATATCTGTGATGTAGCAGATTGCCTATTCTGTATGTAATACAATTAGTATTTTCAATTCCCAACACTGAAAACTGTATTCTTTCCTTTCATATTTATTCTAACCATTGATTGTCTTTGTCTTAGTGTAGCCTTTATTGTCATTGTACAATGAAATTGGTTGTATACATTTTTTAATGGTTTTAATCAGAGCTAGAACATCCTGTATGGAAATACATACTCCGATACACATTGAATCAGAAGTACGACTCCTCTGTTCCCCTAGAAATGTGCCTTGACTCACCTTTTAAGCCAACCAAAGAGAAAAAGAGTAGATGTGAAGCCACAAAAGTCAAATCTAATGCTCAGCAATCTGCAGTTCTGCCAAAAAAGAAGCAGGTGCTGAGAGAAATTAAGCTCCTCCTCCTCCTCCTCTTCCTCCTCCTCTCATGTGTAAAGCACAGCAGTTGGAGTCTAGTTCCAATGCGACAGTTGCAGGTGCCCAGACCTTAAACATGAAACTCAAGGTAGCTAAGGGCAAAGCTGCTGCAGATGGCCAAGCCTCATATTTTATTCATGGTGAACTGCTGAATCACTTATAATGCTACCTCTCTTAGAGATCGATTGGATTGAAAATCTGTGTCCCTGTTTTACAGTTTCTCAGCTGATAGCCTTTGATGCCATTTCTGATTATTGTGAATGAATATCTCTAGATAACTCCTTCTTGTTTTCACTATTTAAATTGATGCTCGGATTAAGTGGGGTAGAAATATGTTGGGGGAAATTCACTAACCAGTTAATAGGTAAATTCTTTCTGCTGGTTTCCGTGGCTGTGATATGGATTGAGATGAATACAGCCCAGGATGGCTTGTCCTTTGATTTGCAACCTTTAATCTGATATCTGTTCAAAGTTCTCAAGGACCAATAAACACCAGAAATGTGCATTTCCCTTGATGGAAAAAGTACACTTGTTAAATTATCATACAGTTTTGGAAGGCACTGGATGACAGAGGGTAAATGTTGCTGCTCTATATTCAGACTAGACAACTACTGTAAATAAACATACTTCTATATTCACAAAATAAAGCATGGTGAGTGACGCAATGGCTTAGAGGTGAAGACATTCGCCTCACAACTGGGAGGCTGAGAGTTCAATCCTAGGCACCGATAAATGTTTCTCTATCAGGATGCAAAGATAAAATATTGGTTGTGAACTCCAGGAAGGCATCAGGAAGGGCGTCCAGCTAGTAAACGCTCAACTCCATTGAGTCACCCCTACTGCACCCGATAAAAGGGATTACAGGGTTGCAAAAAGAAAAGAAAACTAAAGTAAAACATGGCAAAAGGGTGCTATTTTCTTATACCCATGGTCCTAATATGTTTCCCTGGTCTAGATAAATATTCAAAGCTGAAAGGTGTCAGGTAACAGAAATTGGAAATATTTTCCCAAACTGTACTTTGCAAAGATAAAGGGAAATCTTGTACCCAGTTTAAATCTGTGGATTTTTGAAATCAGAAGATAATCAATACTGAGTTATGGATGAAGTGTGCCTCCTACTCCTACTTACCTTTACAGGTAGACCCAGAATCACAATGGAATAATAACACACATAAAAGAAAATGGTCTTTTAAACTACAGATTACATTTCTACCTAACTCAAACTATTACAGGATAAAACCCTGAGCAACACAATTTCTACAATTCAGTGACGTGCGGTGAGGTTTATGGCTGGTGAGGCACTGATGCCACACAGACACACACACAGACACACACACACACACACAGAGGCAGATGTCTAAATGGTTTTTTTTACTGGTGGGGAATTAAAACTCCCCTTTTCCTCAATGGGAAATCATATTCAGACAAAGAAAATTATTAAAACTATCCTTTCCTTTCTGAAGCCTGGCTCTTTCTCTGCACCTATATTGGGAGGGGGGAATAGGGGAAATTCAAGCAGCGAGGCCAGCCTGCCCCCTTCTTGTCTCCCACCTCCCCCTTCCCAATGGGACAAAAAGGTGGAGGGCTGGTCTTGCAAACAGGGATCAGTGCACTCACCGCCTCCTCCTCCCCCGGAAGGAGCTCTGCAGCAGGACAGACGAACAGAAGGGGAGTTCGCCCCTTCCTCCTCCGTGCCCCCAAACCCCGTCTTTCCTGGCCTGCACCCCTGCACCCAGGCTCCTTTGGGTTCAGGGGTAATCCGAATGGGGGGAGCGGGGGATCCCCGGGGCGGAGGCCTCCCGGTGCAACGGTCTTCTGCAGCTCTGGAGTGAACCTTCGCCTTCCCAGCCCAGGATTGCAAGGCTGGAGGCCTTGACAGCAGCCACCCCCACCCCCAGCCAGCCAACCATCGCCCGTACCGTCAGCGGCAGGACCTGCGCAGTTCCTCTCCTCCCCGGCACCGTTCCTCTCCTCCCCGGCGCTGGGTGCGAGCGCTGAATGGCCGGTCGGCCCGGAAGGCATGCCGGCACTTTAGCATGTTTCGCTGAATGGTGACCGAGTCTAAAGTGCCAGCTCCTCCCCGGTGCTGGGTGCGAGCGCTGAATGGCCGGCCGGCACTTTAAAGGCATGCCGGCACTTTAGAGTGCTGGCAGGGCTTGGCTGCCATTCAGCGAAACATGTCCTGGTTTGTGGCTGGGCGGCACGCTTGCACTTTAAAGTGCATGCCGCCCGGCCACAAACCAGGACATGTTTCACTCTATGGCGCACTGAGGCGGCATGGCTTTAAAAAATAAAAAAATAAAAAAAAATAAAAAAATGAAAAATAAAAACAGATGTGCCAGCCTGCGCACCAGCAGAGGCGGCTAACCCCCCCCCACACACATACACATAATAAAAACAAATTACAATTACATTACAAATAAATTGAATTCCTCCCGCCTGCCCCCTCCCTCTGACCCACATACCTTCCTACCTGCGTCAAAAATGCAAGATTTGGTCTAGCCAGGGTCAGGCAGGCTAGGCTAGTTGCTGCTAGAGTCACCACGTGGATGACTCTGCTTAAATGTTTTAAAATAGCCTCTAAACAATGTGCCCTCTGCAGGAGGAGGCGGGAGAATCATGTGCCTCATTTGCATACAGATTTTTTTGCTTTTTAACCCTTGGTTAATTCTTAAAAGGTGAAAAATTCCTTATGCAAAGGAGGCCCATATTTCTCTATCCTCCTCCTGCTAACTGCACTAAGCAAACTCAGAGTCACTGTGACTTAGAGTCTGGGAGCAACTACCTTGGCCTTTTTAATTATTTTAAAATTTGTTTCCTTTTCCTCAGGAGACTGGTGAGGCCCCGCCTCCCCTGCCTCTAGTGACTGCACATCACTGCTGCAATTCACCTTCAAAAGATGTGGTTGCCTTCCATTAGTTATACTAGTTCTGGGGACCATACCACCATCTACAAGTTGTGGCACAAAAGTTTCCAGTTTCCCTACCCTTGAACATTTTGATTAGATTTGCTAAAAGATTGAAATCAGCAAAGAAAGCCTGGAACATCTGATCAAGAAAATAAAAGAAGAAAGGGAAATTTTTGACCTCTTTCTAAACATCAAAAAGACCAAGCTCATGACCAGGGCAAGGAAGGGAAACATCAAAATGGAAATTGATAGTGAAGAAATAGAACGTGGGGGAAAAGTCACTTTCATGGGATGACGGATAGCTCAAAGCGGTGAACACAGCACAGAAATAAAATGTTGGCTTGCACAGGGTCACACAGCAATGATGAACATGAGATAAATATAAAAAAGCAAGGACAGCCGCTTGGCAACCAAATGTACACTAGTTCACTCTATTGTGTTCCCTGTGGCTACCTATGGTTGTGAAAGTTGGACTTTAAAAAAAAGCAAGACAGGAATAAAATCACCTCGTTTGAGCTATGATGTTAGAGAAGGCTCCTGTGTATTCTTTGGATTTCAAAGGCAGCTAACAAACAAACTAGAGCACATGACACCAGACAGCAAAATCACAAAATTATGTCTCACTTACTTTGGCCATGTCACACTGTGGAATTCACTGGAGAAAGCAATAATATTTGGAAGAGTTAGCAATAAAAGGAAACCAGGACGTCAAAGAACACCATCAAAGTTAATACCAGCCAGACTATAGAAAAACTCAAAGAAATGGTGCAAGATGAGAAGATATGGAGCGACCTTGCCTATATCCCAAGAGTCAGACTTGACTGAATGGATAATATCATGATCATCATGAAATCAGAAGTATCAGGAAAAGCAAGATCTCTTGTTTGTCGCTGTCACTTTTAATCACATATACTAATAAAGGCCTTTTTAAAAATATCATCAACAAGCAGGGAAGCATCCAGTGAAAAGGTCAAGATGTTTTCTCAGTTCATTCAAAGCCACTTAATCATGAAGAATGAACACTCTTATCCTCATAATACATCAAGATGCTTATCAACGTCAACATGTAACCTCTTCCTTGACTCTTCCTTTGTAATTGTAATGGCAAGGTGGAATCTGTGGGATGGAAGCGTGGAGGTCTCAAATTACCTTACTGAAGCTCTCTGGTTCTTCACATTCTGTTCTTACCTCCTATCCTTTGAAGTAACATCTTGGTAGTTTTCACTGCCATTGCCTACTGTCTCCTTCTCCATAGTGTTAGTGCATGAGAGAGAATTTACCCTATGTTAGGGTCTGGCAATTATTAGGTAAAAATGGGGGAAGGAGATGAAATTGCTATAGTTCCACCTCCTGGACATATAGTATCAAGGCATATAGACAGAAGTATCAGTTGTTCCCCATTTGGGAGATAAATAAATCTCACAGGGTATAAACAAAATTGAACTTTATTTTTTTAAAAAAGAAAGGTAAACTATAGAAATATTCCTTTAGCTGTAAATATAAAAGCTCAGGGGTTCAAAAAAGTATATAACAGTATTGTCTCAATCTAATAATCCAAGAACTATGAATCAATGAAACAAGAAAAACAAGGATCTGACAGAATGTATAAAAATACAACACTTGCAGGCCACAAGATGAAAATAATCTGCTACCATCAAGGGAAAATCTTTTTTAAAAAAATTAAATACCAATTCCACAGATTCCCTGATGATTTGGTTCAAACTGATAAAAAGTGCAAAACCCCAAAACCTCAAATTATCCAGAAAAAAATAAAAACAATTTTTTTGATAGTGGGAACAATTAACCAGTGGAATGGCTTGTCTTCAGAAGTTGTGGGTACTTCATAACTGTAATATTTTAAGAAGAGACTGGATAGATACTTGTCTGGAATGGTATAAAGTCTCCTGCTTCAGCAGAGAGTTGGACTAGAAGACCTCCAAGGTCCCTTCCAACTCTCTAATTCTGTTATTCTTGGTGAAAGAGATTACAGTGGCATTTTTTTGCCCCTTTTAACACTAGAGGAATACCTCTAAGCAGATAGGAACAGAAGTTGTCCATCACATTTATCTTTTAGACATAGTGGCCCTTATACACAATTGCTACTTTGACTGAGATGATTGTACTGTACCTTTCTTTAAGGGCAGAGAAGGGTAAATAGGTGGGAAATGTCTTATTGCATGAGGGCAGTTGAGAAATGTAGGGTTTTTTTCTAACATTTGATCTGTCTGTCCAAAAATAGACATAGGAGAGAGGTTTCTCATTGCAACCTTGTACAGCATTCAACTTCTGGATCATTTTGACAATATATTAAAAGTGGTTTGCAGAAATGAGATGGGTACTAGGCGAACAATAAGTAGTAGGTCTATGGAGTGCTTCACATTTGAGTACCCAAAGAAACACTGAGGGATGTAAAAGTAGCCTCTGTCTATGACATCTTAAAGCAGGTACATTTCCCCCAGGATTGCTGTTTTTAAGTTAAGTTAAATTTAAGTTAAGTTTCTGAAGTGCTTTGCCTCAAAACTTGTCTGGAATTTGTCTGGTTTGTCTGGAATTTCTTGCTTTCGATTCGTTCCTAGTAAAAGTACTTTTCTCTAAATTTATGGAGCTGAGGATTTTTCTTTCCTAGGAAATGGACAGAGGCTGCTCTGATAGTATCACAGACAAGTGATACATTTCTGGTCTTGCAAACTGCATAGCATCTTCTGGGGATGAATACAAAATATTGTATAATTCAACTTTAAGTAGCATAAAAACATTCAAAATGTTATCCCAAAGGTGCTTTTTCAAAAGGCAATAGGACTTTCTCATTTTGAAGATGTTTTGCTTCTTATCCAAGAAGCTTCTTCAGCTCTTCTTTGCTTTCTGATCCATGATTGACATGGTTGGCATTATGGGAGTTGATGTTTAAGACTTCTTCTTTTTTTTCTGTTGTTCAAAAGTTTTATTTCTTTTAAGGCAAACATTTCATCATTCCTCAATCAGTAAGACATCGAAGTACAATTTTTTTGTATGTCAAAATAATTCTAGTTTACCACCAAATTCTTGTCTAGCCTAATATATACCCCTCCCTCCCTCCACCCTCTCCCCCAACCCCCCTCCTCCTTCCCCCCACCCAACTTCCCAGAACCCGTACACGGTATGGATTTCTAATAAACACAATCTAAAATCTATTGAGAAAAAAAGAAACAAAGAAATTAATAACATTCTACATTGACCTTAGCTTCTTACTGAACTAACTTTAAACAATTTAAATCATTTCTGATCTTAAGCATAGGCTAACTGGAATTTCTTGGTCCCATATTTATTTTGTATATAGTCAATCCATTTTTTCCAGTCTCGTTTATATCTCTCATTTGAGTGATCTTTAAGATATGCCGATATTTTAGCCATCTCGGCTAAGTTTGTAACTTCCAATGTCCACTCTTGAGTTGTAGGCAAGTCTTCCTTCTTCCAGTATTGCGCCACCAACAGTCTTGCTGCCGTTATTAGATGCAGAATCAAGTTAATCTCTACCACTGTAAAGTCAGTACATATACCTAGTAAAAATAACTGAGGAGTAAACTTTATCCTTCTTTTAAAGATATTTTGCATAATCCACCATATTTTTATCCAAAATGCCTTAACCTTTTGGCAGGTCCACCATATATGAAAATATGTAGCATCAAGAGAGCCACATCTCCAACATTTAGGCTGTAAGTTCAGATACATAGAAGCCAGCTTTT
Source organism: Thamnophis sirtalis (assembly GCF_051295495.1). Classification (NCBI taxonomy): domain Eukaryota; kingdom Metazoa; phylum Chordata; class Lepidosauria; order Squamata; family Natricidae; genus Thamnophis; species Thamnophis sirtalis. Next base: position 43,312,656 of record NW_028261387.1, on the reverse strand, counting down.
TAGGATCTAAATGCCATCTATAGAACATCTTATAAAAATTCTCTCTCAGGTTTTGAGCTTGTGTAAATTTCACATTTCTTACCCAGATTCTTTCCCATGTATCCAACATTATTGGTTCTTCAATATTTTGAGCCCACTTTATCATACAATCTTTAACTAATTCTGTTTCCGAATCCATATGTATTAATACATTATATATCCTCTTTATATGCATTAAGCTTTGATCTCTTATTTGTTTAAACAGATTATCCTCAACTTGGATAAAACCAATTTTTTGATCTATTTTCCACCTAGCCTGTAATTGCCCATACTGGAACCATGTTTGAACTACCTTCTCCTCTTTTAATACCTCTAAAGATTTTAATTGTAGTACCCCCCTTTCCGAGATAAGAAGCTGTCTGTAAGTAATTCTATCCTGTTTTTGTGCTATATTCATATTTTCAATTGCGTGTCTAGGAATTGCCCACATGGGTATCTTGTCATTTAATTTATATTAGTATTTTTTCCAGACCCGCAGTAAAGCATTTCTTAAAATATGATTTTTAAAATTCTTATCCAATTTTTTGTTGAATAACAGGTAAGCATGCCAACCATATACCAGATCGTGTCCCTCAATATTCAATATTCTATCATTGGTTAAATGAGTCCAATCACTAATTACAGATAGTGCCACTGCATCATAATATAGTTTTAAGTTAGGTAGTTTTTTGTTTTTTTTTATGATAAATATTTTATTGATTTTCACATTCCATTTTACAGTCACTTATATACTGGATATTTACTATAAAAAAAAATTAAAATAAAATAAAAAGAAAACACAACTCATCATCCTTCACAACCGCACCTGACACTTCCATCCTCCATACACCCCATCTTCCACCTCCAACTTTCCTTTCCTCCCTCTAACACTCCCCTCCTACTTCCCTTTCCCCTCAAACCTTCCTTTCTCCCCTTCCTCCTAACATTCCCCTTACACCCTCCTTACATTCCCCTTACTCCTTCCTTACTCCTCCCTCTTCTTTCCCTCTACCTCTCCCCTTGGTGTATTCCTTTATTCAACTATTATTTATTAATATAATATGATAAAAAAATAAAAAAATAAACCAAGGAAGAAAATTATAAAGAAAGAAAAGAAAAAAACAAGAAAAAAACAACCGTATACAAGTGCATTCTTCTTCTTATTGAAACTATATTAACACCCACCCACTCACCCCCCATAAATCCCCATCCCTAATCCCCCCGACTGAAGTTAGGTAGTTTCAAGCCTCCTCTCTCACATACATCTTGCATTATTTTCATCTTTACCCTCGGCTTCTTTCCTGCCCATACAAATTTGTTGATACCCTTCTGCCATTCTAAAAGATTCACATCTTTTTTAAGCATAGGTAACATTTGGAAAAGAAATAAAAATTTTGGTAAGATGTTCATTTTCACTGCCGCTATCCTACCCAACAAAGATAAGTGCAATTTCTCCCATTTTTTCATCTCTGTCTGTATACTATGCCAAAGTGCTTCATAATTATGCTTATATAATTTCCCATTTGACGTTAAGATGTTAACTCCAAGATATTTGACTTTTTTAACTACCTCACATCCTAGCATCACTCCTAATTCTTCCTTTTGTTTAGTATTCATATTTATAGCTAATATTTTGGTTTTTCCTAAATTTATTTTAAAACCAGACACTTGACCATATTGATTTTTTTTTTAAAAAACCTGTTTATTTCATTTTCATTTTCATTTTATACAATCACTTATATACTGTGCATTAAAAAAAAGGGAAAATCAATGAACATAACTCATCTTCTACCATAGAAAACCAACATAGCACTTCAATCCCCCATACACCCTTTCTTCTCCCCCTCCAACTTTCATTTCTTCCCTCCAACATTCCCCTCTTCTACTTCCCTTCCCCCTCAAACATTCCTTCCTCCCCTTCCCTCCATCTCACCCTCCTTACATTCCCCTCTCACTCCCTCTTTACTTCTCCCTCTTCTTTCCCTCTACTCCTTACTTTGGTGTATCTCTACAATTCATTAATCTATTCAGTTTATATTTTACTCTAAAATTAAGAAAAATGAAAAAAAAGAGGGAAAAAAAGAAAAAAAAAAGAAAGAAAAGAGAGCAACAGTATACAAGTGCATTCTTATTGTTCTGAAAATTGAGACTGTATTTCCACCCTCCACCCCTTAAACCCCCCTCCCTAACCCCCTTTCGACTTCCCAGGTCCCATACCCGGCATAACTCTTTATCAAGCACAGTCTGGAGTATATTAAAATCAAATAACTTTAGAATTAAAAGATAAAAGATAAAGGAAAAACAAAAAAAAAGGAAATAGTAAAAAAAGAAAAAAAACCACACACACACACACACACAAAAGGAAAAACGGGAAAAATCAACAAATTCTCTACATTAAACTCAGCTTCCCATCATTTTTAAATCTTAAACAATGTACCTCATTCCTAATTTCAGTTATTTTATTACTTGCAGGATGTCAAACTATATTGAAACCAAGTAAGTTAATTAAATGGAATTCCAGCTAAGAGCCTTATCTCTTTATCTAAATATCCAAACCTTTGATTTATCTCTTTTACCTCCTCCTCTATTAAACCATTTAAACATTCAAATACTTCTCTCGGTTTCTTTTTCCAACTCCTCCCATCCTGCCTTTACCCGTGTCCATATATATATTTTATTTTCATCCGTACTCCTCTTATATTTACTTCACCTTCCTGCAGACTCTATGGGTATATCTTTCCAAACATTATATTCAAATAACAATTTATACAAAGATCAGCTTACTTTCTGGCTCAAAATAAACTCTACTTAAACCTTCACTACCCTCCCATCTACCCCACACTTCCCAGCTCCATTCAACCCGAACCACAATCCAAGAAGATCACGATCTCCGCTCTCCTCATCCTAAAGAATAAATCATGAACAATTAAACTAGAAATTCAAAGTTATCCATCGAATCCTGTTTAACTCCCATACAATATATATTCCAAAATCATCGCCACTTCTTTCAGTCTCTTTCAGTCTCAATGTCTCTTCGTCAGTATGCAGCTATACCGTTTTACCCAAGACAGAAATCACAAAGTATTATTCAAATTAAAAATTAAGCAAATGTTTTAGAAGCATAACTAAGTCTTTATTCTCTACTCTTCTGCCCTTCCGGAGGGGGAAAGCAATGCCTCTCGCCTTGTAGCCACGTGTTCCGCTGTTTCTCTTCTCCTTCTCCTTGTCTTTCTCCATGTCCGGGTGATTCAGGAAGTCCCGCCTTCAGAATCTTGTAATAGAAATCTCGGGCTTCCCAAATAGAGTTAAGACAATATTTTTGGTTATCAAATGTAACTGTAATACCAAACGGCACTTCCCATCTGTATTGTATCTGAGAGTTTCTGAGTTCCTTAGTTAAGAAGGCATAGTCTCTTCTGGCTCTTAATATTTGAGGTGGTATTTCTTTGAAAACAATCAAATCCTGTCCATCAATTTGCAGCTTATTATTGTAGAACTCCTGTATTATCGCGTTTCTGGATTCTCTTGTAGCGAAATATATAATTATGTCCCTCGGAAGTTGTCGCTGTTTTGCTACGTACGAATTATGGCGATAAATTTTTTGGATCTGCCAATCAAAGTTAAGTCCCGGACTTCCCACCGAGCGACTAAGAGCCTCAAAAAAGGTCTGTTTCAAATTCTCCTGCTCATTTTCACACAATCCCCTAACTCTTATTGCAGACTCAGTCTTCTTATAATTTATCATGACAAGTTGTTTTTGCGCAATTTGGATTTCCTGTTGTAATATTTCAATTTTAGATGTCAGGTTGGAATTAGCTTCTTCCAAAAGTTCCAATTTATCCTCCATTCCAGCAATATAATCTGTCATAACATTCATAACCTCGATCATATCCTCCTTTGTTTGAGCAATCTTGGCATCAAGTCTGTCATAAAAGTCTGAAATAAATTTTTGCATTTCCTCTCTGAACTCTTTAAGGATTTCAAAAAGAAATTCTTTCGTTAGCAAATCTCTAGTAGAGGGCGTAGAAGGCAAGGACAGCGGTTTCGTAACAAATGCTGATGTAGAAGAGCATCTGGGTTTCGATTTCGGTGCCATGATAACAAGGGAAGCAAACAGAGTCTCTACTCACGTTAATTTGAGATAAGGTAGTTTCAACAAACCCCTGGCAATTAATAAAAGGAAGTCTTCGAGGGAACAGGGCTAATTAGTTTGTAATCCCTTAAATCTGTCCAGGAAGTTGAAGATATATCGTTATAGCAAATGCGGAAGTTATAAAATAGCCATTTTTTTTTAAGAAAAAAAAAGGTTAAACAAAAGGAGTCTTTTATAAAATTGAAGCTGGTATTTTAAATAGAGAGAAAGGAAAAATTCACAGGTATGGTCACTGCCCGGATTAATCTTAAATGGGTTAATTACAAAGGCTTGTTCTGGGGGGGGAAGTAACTTGCCTAGAGCTGGAAAAAAAACAGCTGAGAAGATCTGGCCGGAGTAAATGACTCAGCTTTCGTTGATTCACTCTCTTTCATTCGCAGCCAAAAAGAAAAAAAGGCTGCGAACTTCAAAGAGGATTCTAACTGGCTGAGGGACCCTCCCTACTTTTTCCTTACTGGAAAAAGAGATATCTAAGATCTTAAATAGATATACGAACCAGAACTCTGAGGGCAGCTTCATTAAGCTGCCGACGGTGGCAAAACCTCCCCCGGAAGCCCACTTGACCATATTCATTAATCGTATTCATTAAGACCATACTGGATTCCTGCGGTTGTTCCAATATTATGACCAAATCATCCGCAAAAGCGCGCATTCTGTATTCTTGCTGCCTAATCTTGATCCCTTTTAGATCATCCAAGCCCCGTATTTTATTTAACAATACTTCCAAAGTTATAATAAACAATAATGGGGACAAAGGACAGCCCTGTCTTGTATCTTTTCCAATTTGAAAAGAGTCTGTTAAACTTCCATTGACTATGATTTGTGCTGTTTGCTGTTGGTATATTGCTTTAATTGACTGTAAAAAATTATCTCCTATCTGCATTTTTTGCAGTATCTTCAACAGAAATTGCCAATTAACTCGATGAAAGGCCTTCTCAGCATCCAAGAATATAAACACAGCAGGGATCTGATCGTTCTTTCCCAAATATTCTAATGCATTAATAATTAATCTGACATTACTTTTCATCTGTCTCCCCTGTATAAAGCCTGTTTGGTCAGTGTGTATCAATTGTTGAATAACCAGCATTAACCTATTTGCTAGTATTTTAGTAAAGATTTTATAATCTACATTAAGTAATGAGATAGGTCTATAATTTTTGGGTTGGGTAGTATCTTGATCTTCTTTGGGTATCAAAGATATAAACGCTGTCTTCCAAGATGGAGGCCCTTTACCTTCCGTTTGAATCATATTAAATAATTCTCTAAGAGGTTCTACCATTTCTAACTGTAAATTTTTATAGTAAACCGCTGTCAAACCGTCTGTACCTGGTGCTTTCCCTAACTTTAATTGCTTAATTACCTGCAAGATTTCCCCCAAGGTTATTGGTTGATTCCATTTTTGCCTGTGCTCTTCTCTAACTGAAGGTATTTTCTCTTTATCTAAATATTTGTCTATATCTATACCATTAATTTTATCACCTTTATACAGTTCTGTAAAAAATTCCTGAAATGCCTTTTGAATCTCTTCCTGTTGAAACACCTCCTTCCCTCTGTAAATCAGTTTAGATATATTTCGAGTTTTCCTTTTTTTCCTAATCTGATAAGCTAACCATCTGCCAGGTTTGTTTGCATTACAAAAAGTATTGTGTTTTGCATATAATAAATTAGTGGATACCTGGTCAGAGATCAACATGTCAAATTGAGATTTTAATATGGTAATAGCTTCCTTAACCTTTGTATCGCCTGGGTTCATTGTTAACTCCAACTCTTTTCTCTTAATTTCCTCTTCCAGTTCTGTTCGTTTTAACCCTTGTTTATATCTATGTGTTTTATTTATATTCATCAGCACTCCTCTCATATACGCTTTGCTTGCATCCCATACGAATTCCATAGATGTACCCTTATTCATATTCAAAACAAAATATTCAGATAACAATTTTTTACAATCATTAATATACTTTTCATATCTAAATAAGTTTTCATTCAATCTCCAAGACCTTCTTGCCTGCACTACCCTTCCCAACTCCATCCAAACTGGGTTATGGTCCGAAAGGACCCTAGCCGCAATCTTTGTCTTCTTGACCCTAGAAAGCAAATCATTAGTGGTTAGTATAAAATCAATCCTTGAAAGGGGTTGATGTCTATCAGAGAAGAAAGTGAAATCATGTTCCTCTGCATTTCTTTCTCGCCAAATATCTCTCAATTCAAAGTCATCCATGATGTCAAAGAAAGGTTTGGGTAACTTTGCTCGCATCTTAGTATTTGGGCAAGAAGTCTTCTTATCGATGTTTAAGACTTCTGTTGAGCACCACATTTGAAAAGACAGTTTTACATAAGAAGTGACTGATCGCAATGTGAAAGATATGGTTCCTATTAGACTCACAATAGAATCAAGTCCTCTATTTATAATAATTGATACCCATCTATTGTACTGTATAGCAGATTCCTATTATAACTTTGCTGCAGAATTTCAGAATGCTTCACTGGACAAGAGAGTCTGAAAGAAAAGTGGAGTTGTGTAAGTGAAAGTTGGCTCACAGATGTTTTAAGTGTGGATCTTTATTTTAACTGAGATACCTTTTCAACAAATATGAGCACTTTTGACTGAAGTGGGGATGTCTTCTTGGTGTGATTGATAGCAAGGAAGGAAGAGCTTGGGGAAGGAAATGCTCTAAAAGTAGGTCACCTATCACAAGTGTGGGCAATTAGCTGGTCTCAGCTATGAAGCTCATTGGTTATGAGCAACAACTGCACAGTGTAAGGTAGAAAGACATTTTGCATAAACTGAGGCAGATTTTGTATTTTTGCTTGTTGCAATAATTAGTCTGCAAATTTTGTTGCTTATTTTATATTGTGTAAATATGCTAATTAGCTTTCAAATAACATGGAGTGTGTTTGTGTGTGTGTGTGTGTGTGTATGCTGGTCTTGTTGTATTCGGGTCTTTTCCCGTGTAAGATTGAGATTGCCTTGGCGACATTTCAACGAGGTCCCACTCACCATCTTCAGGCTGGTGCCTTCGTGGGGATGTTTCTCTATTTCAATGGCTTTATAATTATTATTCTCTTGTTGAAGTGTTCAGTTTTGGAGATTAATTTGGTTCCTTCAAAATCAATTTCATGTCCTCTTGCTTTAAGGTGCTGGAAAAGGGAGGAAGTTTTTTCTTCTTTTCTGACTGCGTTCTTGTGTTCTGCAATGCATGCATTTATTCTCCTATTAGTTTGTCCAATGTATGTTGCAGGGCAGATTTTGCATGGCATTTCATAGACTCCTTGGTTTTCTAGCTGGATCTTGTCTTTGGGGTTTCTTAAGATGTTGGGTATTTTTTGGTCAGTGCCGAAGGTTGTCTTGATATTGTGTTTGTAGATAATTTTGCTGATTTTATCTGTGGTGTCTTTGGTACAAGGGAGGAGGGCGATGCCGTTGTCCTGTTCTGTGTCTCAGTTCTTGGGGAGTGTCTCCTTTTGGATTAGGTTGGTAATTGTGTTTCTTTGGAATCAGGATGTTACAAAATTATGTATGTATGTATGTATGTATGTATGTATGTATGTATGTATGTGTGTGTGTGTGTGTATATATATATATAATGTTATTTATCAGCACAAATACAACAAATATATATATATATATATATATATATATATATATATATATATATACACACACACACACAAACATACACACATACACACACACACACACACATACACATACACATACATACATACATACATGATTTTGCATAGATCTATTTCAAGCTATTTAGCTCTCATCAGCTAGCCATACCCTTGCTGGGATTCGAACTTGGGCTGTTTTTACATATTAGGCAGTTATATTAACCTTTAAGCCACAAGCTCTCCTCCTTTATCAGCTGAGCCAGGGGAATGATTAAGTGTTTTTTTTCTTTTATCAAAGCACCTGGTATGCCCAAATATGGGAGGGAGCATACTGCTTCCCTTTTGCCTTTCAGCCCCAGTCCAGGAGTCGTCCAGGCATAAAAACCATTCTGTGTTGCATTTTTGCTGAAAAGTAAAGTAGTAGTAGTAGGAAAGCAGTATGCTCCCTCCCATATTTGGGCATACCAGATGCTTTGGCAAAAGAAAAAAACACTATATATCAGTGGTGGGTGCTCTTACCTTCACTACTGGTATGCTGCTCATGGTCCGTTCGTGTGCGCGTCAGACATATGCTGTGCACGCATGCGCACTTCAACGTGGCGATAACAGCCAGTGTGGAGAAAGAAGGGCGCTTTAAATAGCGCGTTGAAAGAAAGCTGATTCAACTTAAGGTAAGGTTTAGCTTTAGGGTTAGCTTTAGGGTTAGGTTAAGGGTTAGGGTTAGGGTTAGGGTTAGGTTAAGGGTTAGGGTTAGGTTTAGGATTAGGTTTAGGGTTAGGTTTAGGGTTAGGTTTAGGGTTAGGGTTAGGGTTAGGGTTAGGTTAAGGGTTAGGTTTAGGATTAGGTTTAGGGGGTTAGGTTTAGGTTTAGGGGTTAAGTTTAGGTTTAGGGTTTACAGCGTGCTTCTTTCTCCGCACTGTTGTTGCCCTGTTGATGACGTCAGCGATGCGGTTTAGTCGGGCGCGGTTTTGTCCTTCGCCCTTTTGTCAGTGAACCCTGTCTGGATGGTCTCTTGTGATGAGCCAATGGACAGAGAATGGAAGTAGTGATCTTTCTCCCATATTTGGGCATACCGGGGGTTGTAACTCTCTCTTTCTCTCTCTCTCTATGCATATATATATATATATGTGTGTGTGTGTGTGTGTGTGTGTGTGTGTGTGTGTGTGTGTATATATATATATATATATATATATATATATAGAGAGAGAGAGAGAGAGAGAGAGGGAGGGAGGGAGGGAGGGAGAGAGAGAGGGAGAGAGAGAGCTAAATAGCTTGAAATAGATCTATACTAGTCTCCCTTTATTTATTTATCAGCACAAATATAACATACATACATACATACATACATATATACATCCAGTGTTATTGCAAGTGTCCTTTGTGATATCCTTGCTTAAATATACACTTCTGCATCCATAATCCTTTATTTCAAAAACATGTGGAAATCCACAGAAATATTCATTACAAACTTATAACATCTAAATAGATTTAATAAATATTAAATTGATTAAGTTTAAATTAAATTAAGCATGAAAATTACACAATGATGATTATTTTAGTAAAGTTTTGAAATACAGATTGTTCCTGATTCATAATGCAGATTAATAATAAATATTTAATTGATATATTTAGCCTAGTGCATTTCTGAAGCTTCATTCTTGTTATTTCAGAGGATTTGTAGCCAACTACTGACTAGTAATTGAGCTGCTGTCACATAGAACGGGGAGGGGGGAATCAACTTATTTTCCAAAGCACTTGAAGACAGCACAAAAAGCAATGGGTGAAGCTCATTAAAGAGTGATTCAATCTGGAACTAAGGAGAAATCTCCTAACAGTAAGAACAATCAATAGAACAGCCAGAGTTGTGATTGCTCCATTGTTGGAGGTCTTCAAGAAAAGATTGGGTGACCATTTGTCCAGGATACAACAAGGTCTTCTGGCTTGGGCAGGAGGTTGGACTAAAAGACCTCCAATGTCCCTTCCAGCCCTATGACTCTATGAATGTCTGTGAACCATTTTGGAGAAGTGCTAAGAGAAAAACCTATTTATGGATCTTGCTTTGTCCTTTGCAGAAATGAATTATCATCTCAATGAACCTCAATTCTGAGATTACCCAGAGTTTAACGAGCTCTGACTCTGCTCCAGATTGATAATGAAGCTGAATACCTCAGGACAACAGATCTCTCCAAGGGCATATAGCAACACCTGCTTTTGTGAAAGATGAAACTGCAGAAAAAATCAGCCTCATATTTGCATGTTACCAGATATAGCTTCTTTACTATTTATACAGCATCATTCCCCATCTTTGAATATTACACAGGTGAGTGAGTGGCTCTGAAGCGGACAATAAATAACTATATGGGTTAGCAGGCTCATTACTGACAAAAGAAAAACTATTCCCAGTGCAGCCATTAGTAATACCTGGAGCTGTGATTTCTTTATTCTTCTCTCTTTGGATAAGGTGACCAGATTTTCAGATTGGTAAAGAGGGACACCTTTGACCGGGGGGAGGGGGGGATATTAAAAATTTTATACGGAGCAACAAAAATTTTCATACAACGCAAAAATAGTATTGTAATATTTTTTTATTTCAACATAACTACAATTTACAAATATAAATTGGAACTGTTGCCAAACATCAAAATTTTGATCACGTGACCATGAGGATGCTGCAATGGTCGCTAAGTGTGAAAATGGTCGCTAAGTGTGAAAATGGTCATCAGTCACTTTTTTCAATGCCATTGTAACTTTGGTCACTATACCACCTTTCTGGCCACAGTTCTTAAGTGAATAACTGCAGCTGATAAGTTAGTAACATAAGTGAATCTGGTTTCCACATATGACTTTGTCAAAAGGTGATTATATGACCCCAGGACACTGAAACCATCATAAATACGAATCTGTTGAAATTTTGATCGCGTGACCATGCGGATGCTGCAATGGTCGCTAAGTGTGAAAATGGTCGCTAAGTGTGAAAAATGATCATCAGTCACTTTTTTCAATGCCATTGTAACTTTGGTCACTAAGCCCATTATACCACCTTTCTTACCACAGTTCTTAAATGAATAACTCAGCTGGTATTTTGTATTTTGGATAGAATCTTTTTTTAAATAGCCTAAGACAATTTTAAAAAAGAATCCACACAGAATAAATTGAAGTAAAACATTTCAAACTATTCTTTCTATGCACAATATATTTCAAAGTATTGTGCATAGAATTTTTAAACATGGTTTCACTTCAACTTATTTTGGATAGATTTTTTTTTAAATAGTCTAAGACAATTTAAAAATCCACACAGAATTTTAAAAAATTCTATGCACAATAAATAAAATATTATTTTAAAATACATTAAAAAAATAAAAGAAAAAACCCAGCTCACTTACCAGCAGGCTTGCACTCCAAGTAAACTCAGAATGATGTAGATGTTAATACAAAGAACTGAGCAAATTGAAATGGTGAAATTAGTCAGGAAAATATTTTTCGCACCATTTTGGAGTAGCCCTCCAACCTCCGTGCCCCTCCCCTCCGGAAAATCCAGGAAGTAACAGCCGCTTCCCTCTCTACCCACGTTTTTCCTGGAGCTCTATGGTACTTGGTCATTTTTTCTTATAAAAGTGAGTAAAAGGGCCGCGGGGGGGGGGGGGTCCGTTTTGTTGCTTTAACGTTTTAATATCTTCAATGAAAGTACTGAGACAGACAGAGAGGGATTAGACAGGGTGTCTTTTGTCTTGCCCCGGTTAAGATTTCTTAAGCAAATCCACTGGGCTTTCAACATGAAGCCAGAAAATCGGGACTTTTTTAAAACGGCCTGGGACACGGGAAAAATTGTTATAAAGCATGATTATCCCGCTGAAATCGGGACGTCTGGTCACCTTATCTTTGGAACATCTCTTAAACTATATTCAGAAGCAAAACTTGTTTTTGACAAGTTAACTTATAACATAGCTAGTTCTAAACACAGGAAATATGACTTAAAATATATAACTGTCACCCAAAAACTGTTGTCTAACGTATGGAATGTTAACCAGGTTCCATTCTTTTAAACTATCTTATCTTGACAAAAGCTAGAAGTGCTAATTTTTCCCAAGCTTCACTATGGCACAACCCCAAGATTTGCACAATTTGGCATGAATCTTCTGACAGACTCGATCTAGGAATAAAATCAGAGTTAATGAACCTGTTTTCTTGCTGGCTAATATTAGCTGATTTTGCCTCTGCCTTATGCACACTCTTACAGTCTGCAACCTAACAGGGGAGAGTTTATTCCCATATTTCAGATCACATGTGATTCTTCCTCTGAAGACTCTTCTTGTTTGCTTGAACAAAGAAATGCCACCACAACATTTATTTCTTGGCTCAGGAATAAAAATCTAAGAGGCATGAGTATTATAATCCCAAAATCACATGTCAGCAGCCTTCGGGAAAGATATATTTCCCAGACTTACTGATGTAATACATAGCATATTTATTGTCAATGTATATTTCCCTTTGATGTGTTGTTGAAGTTGCTTTAGCTGGGCATGTTATTGTTTTAATATAACTCCACAGAATTGTTGCAGAAATGACATTAGCTCAGTATTTTTATTATTTGAGTTTAACCATTTTCTTATTGGATAATGCATATTTTGCTCAGTTATTGACTAAACTGCTCAGTTTTTCTATTGACTAAATGAGAGGAAAGAGGAGTTTCTGATAAATGTGAGAAAGGAGGGAAGCGATTTGAGGGTCTTCCACACAGCAGCCCACAAGAACTATAAGATTGGGGCTCATTCTGATTGGCCGTCCAGAAAATGCAGAAAACCTGGCTAGGTTAGAAAGTTAATACAGTTTGGATGATTTCATGTGATTTTGTGGTTTTTATTCTCGGCTACCATGTTTATTCTGTATTATTGAGTTGTATGTTTTAATAGCCATGATATAGTTTCTGTTTTAGACATTTGTTCACTGCTCAGAGCAACTGTGACAAAAGGGACAATCATATACATTTAATAAATGCATAAACAAACAAATAAACAAGCACTCCCATCAGAAATGACTACCTTGTTTGCCCTTCCAAGGAGAAGCTACTAACAGTTCCCCAATTAGGTGAGGTGATGTGAGGTATGGTGAAGGTGAGATAATGTCTTTTATGAACAGCTTCTATTCTCTGGAGAGGGAAGGAGTAGAAACTTCTCTCTTTGACTGTTGTTCTAGGAAACGTCATGAGAATAAGATTAGGTGCTCTTTGGTCAGTTGATCTGGATATTGTTATTGCTTTGGAATTCTTTCTTTCGAATTCTTTCTTTTCCTTTTTCTTAACATAGACAATTTAGTTGTTTATCTTGGATGTTTTAATTTTGCTAATAATCTATATTAGCACACATTTCTGCAAGTCCTAGGAGACTATGAAGTTATATAAAATAGATAGCTATATAATAACCTCTCCCTCTCCCTCTCCCCCCTCTCTGTTTGTGTGTGTGTGTATGTTTGTGTGTGTATGTGTGTATACATGTATATAACCCATATCCTTTATTGGAGTTGGGGTTTTCAGGAACGCTGACACCAAAGAAAATCCAATCAGCATGCAAACCATTTCTGAAAATGTACATAGATGTAAAACCCTTTACACTTTAATCTGTTAGTGTCTCCATGCTATAGTTCCACTCATTATCTGCATGCATCTGGTTTGTAATGCAATCCCATCGAATATTCCAATAGACTGGAACAAATTATTTGCATGGCTTGAAAATCCATTGGCATTAAATCCCTTGTCCTATCCTCAGTCTGTGGAAGAATGGGCATGTGTGCATCCAGTGGCCTCTACACAACCACCCACATTTAGCAAGACTGCAAGCAAAAACTATCCCTGGGTATTATAAATGACAGTCAGTCTTGGTTCACCTTCTTTGCAGCAATATTGATCTGCAGACAGAAGCACACTTATTGGTATCTAGTTAGATTAGTTTAAAGTAGTATATACCATGCGTAAAATTGCAGTCTTAGTGGTTTCATTCACCTGACACCAGTGGTGGGTTTCAATTTTTTTTAGAACCTCTTCTGTAGGTGTGGCTGCTTTGTGGGAGTGGCTTGCTGGCCATGTGACCTGGTGGGAGTGTCTTGCAGCCATGTAACTGGATGGGCATGGCCAACTTGTAAAATGTGGTGAAAATCACTTAACAACGCTCTTGCTTAGCAACCAAAATGTTGCCTCAGAAACTCTGGCATTTGAAGCAGGCAAGTCTTAAAGCTGTCAAGTTACAAGACCCTTGCATCCCTAACCCTTTAGGGAAAAAACTCCAGGGGTGTTCAAACTTGACAGCTTTAAGACTTGTGGACTTCAACTCCCAGAATTCCTCCTCTCGCTCTTCATCTTGATGATGTGCAGATGGGCGGGGAGAGGGAACTGGAACCGGTTCTAAACGGCACTGTAGATTTGTGGAAACTCTTCTATAGAAGAGGTTAGAACTGGCAGGAATCCACCCCTGCCTGACACTTGGGCAGGAAATTATGATAAGGAATGCAAGTCATTTTGTAGATTTGCAATTTGACCTTGTGAAAAAAATGAGTCCAATAGATTTAACTGAAATTTGTATTTAGGTATATTGGCCAAAATTGATATGTATGCATACTGTATAAATAACAATAAGTACAGATCATTCATTTATTTATAGATAGTATAAAATGGTTTGAGTATATCCTTGGGAGTTGCTCTGTAGAATTTCATAATTTTATAGTCCACAGCAATCATCTGATGTGTTACATTTGGATGACTTCTTCAAAAGAGAGGTATCAAAATATACTCAAAACAGTTAAAATGCTTCCAGAGCATTCAGGAAATGAAATCTAGCATATTCTCTGTTTATGACACTCTAATTATGGGAGAACTGAAGGAAATGAATTTGTAAACACTTCTTAGAAGCTGAGCCCCAGAGTTATTAAATTATTAAGGATGCTAATATGGATTGGGTACAGTACTGTGAATGTGATAATCTCATAATATTCACAAAAATAAAAACTGCATATATATTTCCTTTAAATACTTTTCTAGCTTGGTGTATTAGATAAAATTCTGTTTATGAGTGGTCATATTATCAATGACTAGATGATTATAGTACATGTGCAATAGCTCTCAAAAATGACCTTTATACTTAAAGATTGCTCTGATAATGATCAGATCAAGAAATATTTTGTTTATTGAGTATCTACTTCATCAAGGTTAGCATTCATTTACATACATATTTTAAATATTTTTTTATTTTTATCCAGGTAAAAAATGTGTTGTATGAAGCCACTATGTTAAAATATCAGCATGGTTAGTTGAACTGTTGGTTGATCGGTTGATCAAATGGTTGATGACCTCGCCAAGAAGTCAGGTGGAATGATGCCATAAGATCTTCTGTAGTCATAGTACAGTATGTGTTTGAGAAAAGGTCTATTGAGTAATAGTCCATTTTTTCATTCTGAGCATTCACTGATAAAGAACATGACTATTGTGCAGATTTTGAATTGAATCACAGGAAGTGTTCTCATTACTAGTTAAAGTATGTCCAAGCCTTTAAGAAACCTCAAATAGGATATGTATGCAGATACAAAGTTTATTTCTAAATGAATATCAGATAAAGACATGTTTCCACCATCTAGAGAAGATGTGTCAAACCCACAGCCCACTGCTCAGCTAGTAATGCAGCCCCACAAAATAATTAAAATATTAAAAAATAAAGTTTGTTATTTATATATATAAACAATACTTTATGTAAGTTACATGCGACCCAAGACAATTCCTCTTCACTGAGCGTGGTCCAGGCAAGTCAAAAGGTTGGACAATCAGGTGTTAAACTCACCACATCACGTTGCATCTGGCCCACGAGCCGCCAGTTTGACTCTCCTGATCTAGAGTCATGAAACTACATCCACCAAGCACATCCCCAGGGTTTGATAATAGTTTTCCTACTGAGAGGTAACTCTTGCTGGAAAAGAAAATGCAGCAATGGAATCCAGCAATTGCTGTCTTTAATATGTTCTATTCAATGGCCTTGTTACTGAGGCAGAATAGGGCTTAGCAGCTGGGGCAGAATAATTTCTAGTCAGCATACTTTGCTAGTGACCCAACGACGGAAGAAATAATGTTAAGATAGCCATAAGGAATACCTCTGAGATAGGACTTCTGGTTGACATTGTGGTGAGAACGGCTGGAAAATAGCGAGCTTCTCCAAGCCTTGTGAAATCCAGCCAATAACTGCTGTTGGGAGACCATACGGGATCACAGCTGCCTTGTAGGGGCAGTGAAGGAAGGAGAGGCACTTTGCTGACCACAAGGAACTCACAATTTCCTCCTAAGTCTGAAACAAGCTCTCCCGAACAGCAGCAGGGATGACGGCAATTATTGGCAATCACAAAGCTGGGACAACCAATATTGTAAGATTTGTGCTGGAGCAGTTGATGGACAGAGCATTGAAAATGGGTGAGATAATTACCAACTCTTACTCTAAAGACCTGATTTAAGTACAAGAATTTTAAAAGATAACTTCCAAGCCTCAGAAAGCGGCAATTAAATACACAGAGAGGGTTGGGTGGGAACTGAAAATCATGAGGTGAAAGAAGCCCAAGGGAAGCTTTAAAACACAGAAAGCCTGAAAAAAGCTTAAACAATTTGAAAGGCGGTTTTCAGGAGAAACTGTTTTGTTTATTTGTATTTCTAAGCCCCCTGGATTTATTGGACAATCAGCTGTTGGATTTGGGAACAAGAGAGCCATCTACTAGAAGAAGAGATATACTACAGCACACACTCACAACCAGTGAACCTATTGTTAAGGTAAGTTCAGCCCACCTCTGGTTAAGTATATTATGAATTTAAAATATTAAAGATTAGAAATTGTGGGGATTTTGAGATACATTTGTTTGTTTGTTTGTTTGTTTGTTTATTTCATTTGTATGCTGCCCTTTTCCCCAAAGGGGACTCAGGGCGGCTCACAACTCAAACAAGGGAAGGGAGATAGACAATTTGACAACAACACAAAACAATACATAATTTAAAAGCGCAACAATCATACCATTCGAGATAGGGGCAACGATTCTTTAGCCCCAGGCCAGTCAGAACAGCCAGGTTTTAAGGGCTATGCGGAAGGCCTGGAGGGTGGTGAGGGTGCGAATCTCCATGGGGAGTTCGTTCCAGAGTGTCGGAGCAGCCACAGAGAAGACTCTCCTCTGGGTAGTCGCCAGTCGACACTGGCCGGCGGATGGAATTTGGAGGAGGCCTAATCTGTGGGATCTAATCGGTCTGGTGGAGATAATTGGCAGCAGGCGGTCTCTCAAGTACCCAGGTCCAATACCATGAAGGGCTTTATAAGTGACGACTAGTGCCTTGAAGCGTATCTGGAGACCAATAGGCAGCCAGTGCAGCTCGCGGAGGATAGGTGTTACATGGGATCGCTCGCGCGGTTGCATTCTGGACAAGCTGAAGTCGCCGAATACTCTTCAAGGGCTGCCCCATGTAGAGCACATTGCAGTAGTTCAGTCTAGAGGTCACAAGGGCGCGAATGACTGTTGTGAGAGCCTCCCGGTTCAGGTAGGGACGCAACTGGTGAACCAGGCGAACCTGGGCAAATGCCCCCCTGGTCACAGCTGACAAGTGGTGTTCAAAAGTCAGCTGTGGGTCCAGGAGGACTCCCAAATTGCGGACCCTGTCTGAGGGGCATACTGTTTGACCCCCCAGCCTGAGAGATGGAACACTTGGCCAATTAGTAGGAGGGAAGCACACCAGCCAGTCGGTCTTATCTGGATTGAGTACAAGCTTGTTAACCCCCATCCAGTCCCTAACAGCCTCGAGGCCCTAGCACATCACATCAACCGCTTCATTGAGTTGGCACGGGGCGGACAGATACAGCTGCTTATCGTCCGCATACTGGTGGTATTTTATCCTGTGCCATCGAATGATCTCACCCAGCGGTTTCATGTAGATATTACACAGGAGGAGGGACAGGACCGAACCCTGCGGTACCCCACACGTCAGGGGCCTAGGGGTCGATCTCTGCCCTCTGACCAACACTGACTGCGACCTGTCCGAGAGGTAAGAGGAGAACCACCGTAGAACAGTGCCTCCCACACCCACCTCCCGCAGTCATCGCAGAAGGATACCATGGTCGATGGTATCGAAAGCCGCTGAGAGGTCAAGGAGTATTTGAATTTTGAATTTGAATTTATTAAAATTTATAGGCCGCCCTTTTCCCTGAGGGGACTCAGGGCGGCTTACAATCACAAGGGAGGGAAGTGCAACATCAAAAACAAAACAAAATGTGAACAAAGAAAAAAAATAGTAAAACACAACTTTCGTTCAACAATCAAACACTCGGGCGGGTGAATTAGGAACCTATCCCCAGGCCTGCTGGGAGAGCCAGATCTTGAGGGCTGCGCGGAAGGTCTGGACGGTGGTGAGGGTACGGATCTCAGCGGGGAGATCGTTCCACAGGGTCGGAGCTGCAACAGAAAAGGCTCTCCTCCGTGTGGTCGCCAGTCGGCATTGACTGGCAGATGGGATTCGGAGGAGGCCCAGTCTGTGCGATCGAATTGGTCGAAGGGAGGTAATCGGCAGGAGGCGGTCTCTCAAGTACCCAGATCCACTACCATGGAGTGCTTTAAAGGTGGTCATCAGTACCCTGAAGCGCACCCGGAGACCAACAGGTAGCCAGTGCAGCTCGCGGAGGACAGGTGTAACGTGGGCGAACCGCAGTGCGCCCACTATCACTCGCGCGGCTGCATTCTGGACTAACTGTAGTCGCCGGATGCACTTCAAGGGCAACCCCATGTAGAGCCCATTGCAGTATTCCAGCCTAGAGATCACAAGGGCTCGAGTGACTGTTGTGAGAGCCTCCCGGTCTAGGTAGGGCCGCAACTGGCGGACCAGGCGAACCTGGGCAAATGCCCCCCTGGTCACAGCTGACAGCTGGTGGTCAAAAGTCAGCTGTGGGTCCAGGAGGACTCCTAAGTTGCGGACCCTATCTGAGGGGTGTAAAATTTGACCCCCCAGCCTAAGTGTTGGTACATTCGCCAAATTATTGGGAGGGAAGCACAACAGCCACTCGGTCTTGTCCGGGTTGAGTACCAGTTTGTTAGCGCTCATCCAGTTCCTAACGGCCTCTAGACCCTGGTTCATCACGTCCACCGCTTCATTGAGTTGGCACGGGGCGGACAGATACAGTTGCGTATCGTCCGCATATTGGTGGTATTTTATCCCGTGCCTCCGAATGATCTCGCCCAGCGGTTTCATGTAAATGTTAAATAGTAGGGGGGATAAGACCGAACCCTGTGGCACCCCACATGTTAGGGGCCTCAGGGACGATCTCTGCCCCCCGACCAACACCGACTGCGACCTGTCCGAGAGGTAGGAGGAGAACCACTGTAAAACAGTGCCTCCCACTCCCACCTCCCGCAGTCGTCGCAGAAGGATACCATGGTCGATGGTATCGAAAGCCGCTGAGAGGTCAAGGAGAACCAGGATGGATGCATAGCCTCCATCTCTGGCCCTCCAGAGATCATCGGTCAATGCGACCAAAGCGGTTTCTGTGCTGTAACCAGGTCTGAAGCCGGACTGGAAGGGGTCAAGATAACTAGCTTCCTCCAAGGCCCGTTGAAGCTGGAAGGCCACCACCTTCTCAACAACCTTCCCGATAAAGGGGAGGTTGGAGACAGGACGAAAGTTGTTTAAAATGGCTGGATCCAAGGATGGTTTCTTCAGGAGGGGTCTCACCACCGCCGTTTTAAGTACGGCGGGGAAGTGCCCCTCCCGAAGGGAGGCGGTCACGACCGCCTGGATCCAGCCATGTGTCACCTCCCTGCTGTTGGCAACCAGCCAGGAGGGACACGGGTCCAGAATACAGGTGGAGGCACTTACAGCTCGAATGGCCTTGTCCACATCCCCAGAGGCAACATCCTGGAACTCAACCCAGAGATGATTTGCCAAGCGGTCCTCCTGTGTCTCGGCTGGATCTACTGCGGTGGAGTCCAAGTCCGACCGAAACCGAGCTATTTTGTCCGCCAAGAATTGAGCATAGTCCTCAGCCCTACCCTGCAAGGGGTCTCCCGCATCCCTCCTGTTAAGGAAGGAGCACTAGGATGGAGGCATAACCTCCATCCCTGGCTCTCCAGAGATCATCAATGAATGCGACCAAAGCAGTTTCCGTGCTGTAACCAGGCCTAAATCCCGACTGGAAGGGATCTAGATAATCCGTTTCCTCCAAGGACCCCTGGAGCTGAAAGGCTACCACCTTCTCAACAACCTTCCCCACGAAGGGGAGGTTGGAGACTGGACAATAGTTGTTTAAGACAGCTGGATCCAAAGATGGCTTCTTCAGTAGGGGTCTCACCACCGCCGCCTTTAGAGCGGGGGGAAAGAACCCCTCCCGAAGGGAGGCGGCAACAACCGCCTGGATCCAGCCCCGTGTCACCTCCCTGCTGTTAGCAACCAGCAGGAGGGACACGGGTCCAGTACACATGTGGAGGTACTTACAGCTCCCATGGCCTTGTCCACGTCCTCAGGGGTAACAGCTTGAAAATCAATCCAGTGATGTCCTGCCAGATTATCCCCAGGTGCCTCAGCTGGTTCTGCGCAATTGGAGTCCAGGTCCGCCCGAAGCCAAGCAACTTTATCCATGAGGAATTGGACGTAATCCTCAGCTCTGCCTTGCAAAGGATCGCTCGTATCCCTCCTATTTTCCCGAAATTGATTAAATCTTGTTAATATTTGGCTTTATTAATAATCCTACACATTTGGAACATTGAAGTAATGATGGAATAATGGTAATTCTTAAAATATTAAATAATAGTAATTTAGTAGGGAATAATAAATACATGGCACAAAGAAATTTTATCTATGCTTAAATGAATTAATGGGAAAAATGATAAAGAATTATGATGAAAGAATAGCATTGTTGGAACTTGGAAAATTAGGATTATACATTCTTATTTGTATTATTACTGTTAGCATTGTTTAAAAAAGATTTGACCCAGTCAATACACTGTCCACAAAATATGTATTGTGTGAAAAGAAAACTGCAAATAAAACATGTTTTTTAAATGGAATACCTCTGAGATAGAGGGTACCTCTTTCTCACTTTTTTCATAGATGTTAGTAGCACCTACTGATTTACATAACAGAAAGGAAGTATTGGCAATCATTCTCGTTGACTTTTCCTTAATCATAGCAAGATGATGGGTTTGATGAATCTGTCAAAATATGAGCTGCATCCCTAACAAGTGTTTCTCAACGTTGGCTACTTTAAGCTGGGTGGGTTTCAACTCCCAGAATTCTCCAGCCAGCTGAGTTGCCCTAACATATATAAACTACATTTCCTAATATATCAAGGGCATGCATGCATCTGTGGTCCTTTATACCAGGGATCCACAACCACTGGACCAGAGGTGGTATTCAGCCTGTTCTCTCTGGTTTGGGCTCTGCCCATCCACCCCAATGCAATATGCAACCTTCTGCACATGTACAGAAGGCAGTGCACATGTGCAAAAGGTGGCATATGCAAGAGAAGCATGTGTGCACATCTGTGCATATCCATGTGTTCACATTTGCGAACCAGTAGGGAAGGTAAGTGAATCCCACCACTGCCTTGGACCACAGACTGGCACCAGTCCCCATATGCTCATACATAGGATCCAGGTGGCTCCCCCTCCCCTCCCGATCTATGGAAAAACCACCCTCCACAAAAGCGATCCCTGGTGCTTTATACTTTATTAGAAAGAAGCTGAAAAATATGGTTTCTCCAAAAGCAGTGTTTAGTTGGTTTAGGTTTGGTTTATTGGATTTATATGCCACCTTTCTCCCAAGGACTCAGGGCGGCGTACAACATTAAAAAAAACACATATAACAAAAGTTAAAAACAATTAAATAGAATATCCCAAACAAACCCAATTCAGATTAACAATAACATTTTTTTAAAAAATTCAATTAAAATTAACAATGATCAATAATTTATTTTATTTTGTTCAGGCCAGGCTGGCTTGCTGGAAAAGCCAACTTTTTAGGGCGCGTCGGAAGGACCGGAGGTCGAGGATTATACGAAGCTCCGGGGGCAGTTCATTCCAGAGGGAAGGCGCTCCCACAGAGAAGGCTCTCCCCTGGGGGTCGCTAGCCGACACTGTCTGGCCGACGGCACCCTGAGGAGACCAAATCTGTGGGATCACACTGGACGGTGGGAGGCTACAGGTGGCAGTAGGTGGTCTCGCAGGTATCCTGGGCCTAAGCCATGGAGTGCTTTAAAGGTCATAATTAGCACCTTGAATCGCACCCGGAAGACAACTGGCAACCAGTGCAGGCCGCCTAAAAAGGGTGTAACATGGGAGCACCTAGGTGCCCCCATGATAACCTGTGCAGCTGCATTCTGGACCAGTTGAAGCCTCTGGGTGCTCTTCAAGGGCAGCCCCATGTAGAGAGCATTACAGTAGTCCAGGCGAGAAAGGACGAGGGCATGAGTGGCTGTGCACAGAGCATCCTGATCCAGGAAGGGGCACAACTGACGTACCAGGCGAACCTGGTAAAAGGCCTCCCGGTCACGGCCGTCAGGTGTTCTTCTAAACTAAGCCGCATATCCAGGAGGATGCCCAGATTGCGGGCCCTCTCTGAGGGGGCTAAAATTTCTCCCCCTATCATCAAAGATGGAACAAGATGCACAAATCGGGATGACGGAAACCACAGCGACTCAGTCTTGGAGGGATTGAGCTTGAGCCTGTTCCTCCCCATCCAGATCCACATAGCCTCCAGGCATCGGGACATCACATTGAGGGCATCGTTTGGGTGGTTTGGAGTAGAGATGAAAAGTTGGGTATCATCAGCATATTGATGATACCATACCCCAAAACCAGGGATGATCTCACCCAGTGGTTTCATATATATGTTGAACAGGATGGGGTGAGAGAACTGACCCCTGAGGCACTCCACAAGTGATGCGCCTCGGGGTCGATCCCTGCCCCCCAATCAACACAAACTGTGACTGATCCAACAGGTAGGAGGAGAACCACCATAAAACGGTCCCCCCCACTCCCAACCCCCCAAGTCATCGCAGTAGGATACCATGGTCGATGGTATCGAAAGCCGCTGAGAGGTCTAATAGGACCAGGACAGAGGAGCAGCCCCTGTCCTGGGCCACCAGAGATCATCGACCAACGCGACCAATGCCATCTCCGTGCTGCCTGAAACCTGACTGAAACGGACCCAGGTAGACAGCTTCATCCAGGAACTGGGGAAGCTGATGTGCTACCACACTCTCAACAACCTTCGCTACAAAGCAAAGGTTGGAGACCAGACGATAGTTGGCTAAAGAAGCTGGGTCCAGGGAAGGCTTCTTAAGGAGGGGTCTCACCACTGCCACCTTGAAGGCGGTGGGACAGAACCCCTCTCTCAACGAAGCGTTGGTAATCGCCTGGAGCCAGCCTTATGTCACCTCCCGGGAAACCGAGACTAACCA
The DNA here is from genome assembly GCF_051295495.1 of Thamnophis sirtalis. Lineage (NCBI taxonomy): Eukaryota > Metazoa > Chordata > Lepidosauria > Squamata > Natricidae > Thamnophis > Thamnophis sirtalis. The sequence continues at coordinate 43,289,424 of NW_028261387.1, read as the reverse complement.
AGAGGGATACGGGTCCAGCACACAAATGGCAGCACTGAGTCTCCCCATAATCCTGTCCATGCCCTCGGGGGTCACAGGGTCAAACTCATCCCAGATGGTCTCCACAAGATTCATCCCCGTCGACTCGCCGGAATCTACCCAGTCAGAGTGGAAGCCTGTCCAGATCTGAGCGATTTTATCCTGCAGATACTGAACAAATTCTTCAGCCCTACCCTGCAAGGGGTCTTTCCCAGTTCCTTGGTTAAGTAAGGAGTGGGTCACCCTAAACAGGGTGGCTGGGCAGTTATCTGCGGACGTGATAAGAGTGGAAAAATGTTGCTGTTTTGCCGCTTTTATCGCCACTAAGTAGGTTTTAATATGAATTCTTACTAGTGTTTGATCAGATTCAGACCGGCTGGCCCTGCAACCACTCTCTAGGCGTCTTTTCTGGCATTTCATCTCCTGGAACTCCTCGGTAAACCAGGGAGCTACACGGGATCGACACTGGGTCAGAGGCCGCAAAGGCACAACACGAGCCAAAGTCCCAGTGGCCGCCCTATCCCAGGCTTCCACTAGAGCTTCGGTCGAGTTGTGAGCAAGGGATTCAGGAAAAGTCCCAAGCTCCATCAGGAACCATTCAGGGTCCATCAGGCGCCTGGGGCGGAACCATCTATTTGGTTCCGCCTCCCTGCGGTAAGGGGTAGCAGTATGAAAGTCAAGCCTGATGAGGAAATGATCCGACCATGACAAGGGTTGGATAGAAATATCCTCTAAATCTAGATTATTCATCCACTGCCCAGAGACAAAAATCAGGCTGAGTGTGATGGGAGGCTTTAAAAGACAGGCTATCTCTTCATGGACATCCCTTGTTGTGCCTTGTTTAATCAAAACTATTCCCATTTTCTATATTTATAGTTATTGTTTATAAATATGAACTTCATAAACCAGCATACAAATGAGCCATTAAAAACTGCTTCTAGGCTTTATATCCATGGAGATGAACTTCATATTGCATTAATATTGTCTGGGGAAACAATCTGCTACCAGGAGTCTGAGCTTTTCAACGCTCTGCCCAATAACAGTACCTATTCAAGATTAGAAAAAGGCTAATAAATTCTGAAAAATAAGTAAATAAATTTGTTTATATAAAATAATTAAAATGATTGCATTCCCTCCAAGTTGATTCTTCCTTTTTCATAGCCTTAATAAATCCATATGGCTTTATAAGTTCATGAGGGTATAGGTTTCCATTAGTAAAATAGTGTTTGTAGAAGATCCTTATTGAAGAAACCTTATATAGTCATTAATAATAACCATAGTCAAATTCTGCTATAATAATACAACCCTAATAAATTAGTGGGGTGAAACCTAAACTTATTTCTAGACAGTTCATTTTTCCTAAATCCTTGTCTTGTCTGACACAACTGAAAATGTAAGATAAATTTTATTACACCTGAATCCTGAAGCTTTATGTTAATCTCAAATGGCCTATAGTGAGATTAAATTATAATCCAAGTTTTCAGCTTCATATATAAGAAGAAATTAGGAAACAGGAAACAATTCAAATAGAAAGGACACAGCAGCAAGGGAAATTTCCAGTCAGAATAGCTGATAGCAATAGCAATAGCAATAGCAGTAGACTTATATACCGCTTCATAGGCCTTTCAGGCCTCTCTAAGCGGTTTACAGAGAGTCAGCATATTGCCCCCAACAATCTGGGTCCTCATTTTACCCACCTCGGAAGGATGGAAGGCTGAGTCAACCCTGAGCCGGTGAGATTTGAACCGCTGACCTGCTGATCTAGCAGTAGCCTGCAGTGCTGCATTTAACCACTGCGCCACCTTGGCTCAGTCCAAACTGATAGTCATCAGTTTGGACTGAATACCTTTGTAAGCTGCTTCCAAAGGATCTCAGTCTGGACAGGCTTTTTCTAAACCATCTTAGAATCAAGTC